>NC_141243.1:23500768-23760768 GCF_054856555.1 Leptonotus elevatus
TATATTACACTATCAGACATCAGTTAGCATGCTATAAAAACACAAATAAATAAATGTGGGCGACAAGCTTACGAGGAATATAAACGGATTTTGTATAAACAAACTCACGTTGCTTTCTTACTCTGCCTGGCATTAAGAAAGATGCTGTCGTTCGATGATCAGCGCCACCCTGATTTCCGGTGTTTGCTCCACCCTTCACTTAAAAAAAAAAAAGTAATGGAATAAATAAACATTACCTCACCATTTAGTCGTGTCAAAATTCGAAATAAACACATGTACATTTTTTTGGGGGGGCAAGGTAATATATCGTGCGACGATTACACTGTTCATCCTCAACAGCTAATTTCATATATGTGGCGAAAACGAAAAGGTTGCAACTTCTGAACTAAAATAATGCTCTAACCAAGAGCATGGTTTTAAATGTGAGTCATCTGGGGGGGAAAAGAAAAAGGTAAACACTATAAATAAATAAATGACAATGAATGAGTAAATATGTCGTGACTCGTGACGTCGAACTCTCGAGCCGTGACATCGCCTAGTGTCCAGTGTGGAACACACCCCTCGACGTGTAGCTACCGCTGGTGGAACATCAACGCAATGGATTTTAATGTGAAAAAGCTTGCTACCGGTGCTGGATTGCTTTTTACACGGGCTGTGCAGGTATAAAATTTCCCGATTCGTGCACTACACTAGGTTTGTGGACCGACGTTTTGGTATTCTACCATATGTTTGGATTGGAACCAACAGTCGCTGCCGTTGTGGTTAGCATGGCTAAAGCTACCATCAGTTGACATATTGACAGCTAAAACAAGCCACAGAATGCTTTGGTTCGGGTTTGGGGTTACATTGTTTTTAAAGTTAGTATTGTTTTAGCCTGTTTATACTGTATTGATGCATGTTGATGGCGACAGAAGAATGACGTTTCTAAATATCCAAATGTCTGGTTTGTAGAAGACGCATAATAAATATGTTGTCATAGTTCACCTGCGTGCGTGTTGCTGATCAGTTTACAGGAGAGAAGCTGGGCCAAGCGGAGAAGACTGAGTTGGACGCTCATTATGAAAACCTAATGAGCCGCGCAGACTGCACCAAAAATTGGACTGAGAAGATCTACAGACAAACAGTTGTCTTGCTGCAGCCCAACCCAAGTAAGACATGATGTT
This sequence comes from Leptonotus elevatus, assembly GCF_054856555.1. Lineage (NCBI taxonomy): Eukaryota > Metazoa > Chordata > Actinopteri > Syngnathiformes > Syngnathidae > Leptonotus > Leptonotus elevatus. Next base: position 23,501,932 of record NC_141243.1, read on the forward strand.
TATGTAAATCTCGCGAGATATATTGTTATTAAAGTAATATGAACAACTAAGTTAGGCCAAATAAGGGGGGCTAATGTCTCCATTTGATGTAATTTAAGTGATTTCCACTCATAGTGTTAAACTGAAAAGCCACATAATTTAGTACAACCCTATACCATATCACACAAAATTTATAAATATTATTATTATTGACACAAAGGACGGTTGTTGTAATGTTTACAAAATATTCTCTGCTTTTGCCGCATCATTCAGGACAAATACCAATCCAATCGCTTCACTATATTGCTCACTCTGGATGGACATTACTGTAAACTTCAACTTAACCTTGTGGCATGTATACAGCTATAGTGTGAGGCACATTATCTTATTTTTCCTGACAGTTTGTTGAAGAATATATTGACCATTGAAAACCAGAACACAATAGGATCCATTTAAATGGTAGAAAAAACAAGACAGAGGGTTTAAACCCCCGAGAACAAGAATGGCAACTGGCAGTGGCCCGCAACCACACAATTTTTTTTTTAATAAACCCCCAAAAATCTTCAAAAACCACTGATGAATATTCATTATTCAATACAATTTTTCTACAGGAAATGCTATATATATATATATATATATTCATATATATAAGAAAAGAAAAATGAAGCAAAATCCATGGGTGCCAAACTGTAGGGGTTGACTATTGTTTTCTGTTGTAATATGACCATTCACCTCTAGATGGCAGAAATTACTTAACTGCACTAACACCGGGTCTTATACTACCCTTTACTGTACTCCAACCTGAGTAGGCCTAATAATTTGGAATGATATGCAGGACAAACATAGTACCTCAATAATATAAAAATTTCGAGTTAGTTGATTTTTGTGAAAAAAAAATGCACAAAAGGACTTCTTTCACTTATGGTTGTTTTGCTGCTCATCTCTTTTAGCTGCCCTTGAATGGTGATTATTAGACAGCCCTTTAAAAATCACAGTATGGGTTGTTTGCTTCAAACCCTTTGTTAGGATAGTGGATCTTTTATACATGCGTTGAGAAATGTATTATGAAAAATGACATATGTTAAGTGCACATATTTTGCTTGTATGCATGTATTTTTGTCTATATTTAAAGTGGCATTTTTGTCATGTATCTGGTTAGATAATAGGAAGTGTGTGGTCTTATGTGGCACCCCAGTAGTTATGGTTAAAAATTGTGGCCCCTTCAGCATTTAAGTTACCCATCCCTGCCTTCGCACATTTTTTTCTATTTATTTTTTATTAATTGTCGTCAGCATAGGGTACACACAGTAAACCTTCGGCTCTTCATAAGGTTAGGGACCAAACCATAGCAAAACATTTGCAAGTAATGGACGACCCCCGTCAGCCCGTGGCTAGCGCTAGCAAGTCCTCTGCTTTCACGGCACCCTGTAAAGAGCAGGGCATTTAGGGGCGGCATCTTACGGCGTTAGAGAAAGAGCACAATAAGTAGCTGTTGGGCTCTACAGGCAAATTGGTGAATGACAAATCGGCTGGGGTTTATATTCTTAAAACGTGTTTCTGTTAAAACATTAGTGTTGCATCTGAATTTCAGTGCAGATACATGTAAGTCAACAAAGAAGTTTATATGCAAGTTACTGAGGGTAACTGTAAACATTTGTGCATTTACGAGGTGTTGATAGACGCACAATTCATTTGTCTCATTGTTAACATATAACACTGTGATCGTCACACTAAAAAGAATTTCACAGTAAGTTCCCACATTGCAATGAGATGCATGAGAACAGATGCATTATGACTAGAGCTGTCAAACGACAATTTTTTTTAAATCGGATTAATGACATTTTAGAATTTTGATTAATAACTTAATTATAAAGGATTTTTATAAACATTTTTTACCCGCCAAATTTGAAGAGCAACCTGTTATGTGTTAATTCTTTCTACATTTAATGTTATGAGGACGTCGTCGTCTTTAATATTTTTAGTGTCATATGCAAACATTTCTTACATGCTAAAGTTTACTTTAATGCATGTAGATATGTTTATTGCTCAGACACAACCTGTGGTACCTTTAACGTAACCATGTGCTGTCAAGCTAAAGGATCATTTGTGGCCAAAATTACCGTAAGTGTAGTGTGATTAATCTGCATTAATACATGTTTAATGAGATATTTTTTTGTGATCAATCAATGAGTTAACGCTTTAACTTTGACAGCACTAATTATGACCCACAGATAGTTGTTGGTAGGGATGTATATTAGACAAAATTAACTTGTTTGACAGTGGGGAAAATTAACAATGTAATCATCAATATTTTTTTTCATGTTTAGTATCCTTATTAACATTACTGAAAACAAAAGAAAAAATAAATATTGACCAACATAAAATTATAACTTAATTAACATTGTTTTTAGTCTATAACAAAATATTTGAACTGCACCAATTTGCCTGAACTGATTTTTTTTTTTAAAGTGCCACTGCCACCTACTGTAGTGGACATGCAATTACACTTTGTAGTACAAGCAAAAAAAAAAAAACATGTTCCCTGGGGTCAAACGATTACAAAAATTCAGGGGTACACAAGCCAAAAAGGGTTGGGAACCACCGGGAAGGTATAAGAAGTATTTTTCGCTGCAATGCTGCATGTTTTGCACACACACTACCACCAACTGTTGATAAACTTAACCTAATGCTAGACTGAAAGAAGAAAATGGATGCTCTTCCTCATCCGCAACACTTATTGCCAAAACTAGAAAATTACGGACAGGGTGATTTGCAGTTAAAAAAAAGAAGTTACAAGCTCACTCTCATACACTCAACATATTGCAGCTTTTTAACATTTGGTTTGTTTGATTCTCCATGCTACAGTTGACCACACTGGTGAGTATTTTGCCTCTTTACTCTAGCCCTGTTATGGGAACCTTCTAATCATTTTAGTCAGTTGTATGGATTTTTTTTGTATGAAGCTAAGACTTGGCTGGAAAATTTGTTTTTTGTGCACTAAGCCACTAAATTTCAGTTTAAGTAATGGATCCTGAACCGATACACATTTAACTAAAGTGAGTCAGAATACATGAATGGTCAACCTTTCTAAAATGAAATCCAGAAGGGTGCAAAATAAAGACCTCCTTTTTAGTTCAGCACCTTTCCACTTTTCTGATTAACACAATGTACACAGTACAAGTGCAGTATTTTACAATGTTTTTGATATCTGATGTTTTATCATGATAGAAGTAAAAGTCAGTCAGATCTTAAAATGATCAGTGCAAAAAATAGAATAACATTTAAGGCCCAATTTGCAGTTAATTCTTTATCAGAACAAAATAAATAGTTATTAAAACACAATATTGTTGCTAAGGGTTTATGCTTTTTTTATGGGATTTTGTTTTTAAAGGAGTACGATATGCACAGCCAGCAAACAATATTATTAGTCAAAGAAAAATTACTCATTGAGCAGGAAAGTCCGTTGGGCCAGAAAGCTATCCACAAAAGGGATTTTCTCTATTTATTTTTGCCATTACCCATCCTGTGTTTTTTTTTCTCACACTATCTGTGACTACTTACTGTATAGCTACTGTACATAGAGTAAGAGTAGGTATAGTTATCAGAATCTGTGTAGTCGTAATGTGTAGTATCAGTGTTGTTATTATTAGATAGTAGCGGTTGATAATCAGATTCACCAAGGCTTTCATTTCATGGGCTTATGTAACATTTGGCTGCTCAGCTACTCATTTGATTTGATTTTTTGACAAAGCTTGAAAAGTCCCAACACCATGTAGAATAGAACATAACTGACTTTGTTTGAATCAACTAACTTTTCCTACAAGCTTTGCCTTCATCTGTTTCATAAATATCACAGTAGACTATTTGTCCCGAGTCGAGTGTACCGATTAATGCATATCATTGTATTGCGATTTTATTGTTAACGTTGGCAATATTAGCCCCTAATATGACAATTACTTTCTCTCTCTCTCTGTCCCTTCTGAGAACTTGATACCTTTCCCCCCCAATTCAAAGATGGATAGAAAATGTATTAATGTGACATCAAAAGGTGTCAAAAGTGTTTCTTTGACAGGGCTCACACATTAAAAATCTATGTATTCATTCATTCATTCATTTATATTATTGCATATACAATACACAGCAAATGGCTGGATAACTAGTTTTGAAATCATAAGTCAATAATAGTTTGTTCAACTTTTGTTCAAGTTACTGTAATAAGGGGATTGATTAAAAGGAAAATATATAGCAGATATCTTAGCGTTATTATTTATTACCTATGACAATTTGAAACTTTGGTACACATTTTAGCAAGTATCATGAAAGATGACCACACAAAATGATTTGTTGTGCCAGATCTGGCCCTCGGGCCTTGAGTTTGACACCTGTGCTCTCATGTAATAATGGATTCACTTGTCATCAGTGTTGTTAATAGGCTTATACAGTACAACGTGTGAGGGGTAACACCATGGAAGTTACAATAGCATCTTTGAATGTCTTTATTGCCATCAATAAAGCCTTTAACTTTCTGCAGGTGCTAGAATTGAAGAGTTTCTCTACGAAAAGTTGGACAGGAAGGTACCATCCAGAGTTACCAATGGAGAACTTCTAGGTCATTATATGCAGGATGCTGCTAGCGAATTTGGTCCTGACACTCCATATGGTAAGTGTTATGCAAAACAGTGTTATCCAAGTAAACTCCGTTGAATAATGAATTCTGTGAGATTACTCTTTGACTGCCTTTCTGGGTCTGAAATTGTGTCTTAAATTCAATCTATAACATATTTGGAGCTACTGACAGAAAGCCCTCAATGTCCAAACACATATGGTCAGAAGATTGTACCAACTGACCAAAACATTTCATAAATGCATGTGCCATTGTGAACATCCATCCATCCATCCATCCATCCATCCATCCATCCATCCTCTTTTTTTTTTCTTCCTCTTATGGATGCATTCATAGTACGTACAGTGTATGCACAACCTATACATACCCACATTGATGTCTATACTGTACATACACTACACATATTCAGGGGAAATTGTGGTAATTAGGAATAGGAAAATAAAGCAGTCACGTTCTCGCGTAATGAGTCCTTGGAACACTCATCAGTGTGTTGATGAGATTCCTTTTTTTTTCCTTTATGGCAGTATACTCTTATTTTGTAATAGTGGCATTGTAATAGCTCTTTCACAATCTCGAAAGTAGGCAAGTGCAACAACTGTACACACAACTCATTTCTATTTCCTGCAGGAAGCAGTTTAATCAAGGTGGGAGAGTGTGAGAGAAGATTAGGAACATCTGAGCAGGAGTTCCTTCACACGTCAGCCATCAGTTTTCTTACACCACTCAGGAACTTTCTGGAAGGAGACTGGAGGACTATTACAGTTAGTGTGCAATTTCTCACTGCTTTTGCCGCTTTTTACCAATTGTCTAGGTTCTGTCTTCCTGTTCAAAGCATTAAGAAGCCTGCCCATTTTTTTAGGAATGAAACCAAGTAATCATGTTAAATTCTAACCCCAGAGACTGCCTTTGAATGCTCTCTAACTGTGGGGTTGCACAATGTTACTATGTACAGTGCAGGATTGGCAGATTTAACATAACAAAGCAAAACAAACAACGTGGGTCCCCCTTCCCATGGACTCACCACCAGTGGGAGGTTCCAAAGGGGTCTGGTGCATTGTGGGCTTGGCGGTAGCCAACGATCCCCGGCTACAGAAGCTAGCTCTTGGGACAGGGAATGAAATTCTGGTCCACCATCCTGCGTCTGAGGAGAGGAAAGCAGTGCACCATTAGCACTGTGTATAGTGGAGATGGGGTGCTGCGTTTGACCGCGTTCCTCGGGGAGTCCTGTGAGGGGTGCTTCGGAAGTACATGGTACCAAGCCCCCTGATACGGGATGTTCGGTCCCTGTACGGCCAATGTCAGAGTTTGGTCTGCATTCCCGGCAGTAAGTCGGATTCGTTCCCAGTGAGAGTTGGACTCCGCCAAGGCTGCCCTTTGTCACAGTTTCTGTTCATAGCTTTTATGGACAGAATTTCTAGGCGCAGCCGAAGTATTGAGGGGGTCCGGTTTGGTGGCCTCAGTATGGCATCTCTGCTTTTTGCAGATGATGTGGTGCTGTTGGCTATATCAAGCCGTGATCTCCAACTCTCACTAGAGCGGTTCGCAGCCAAGTGTGAAGCAGGTGGGATGAGGACCAGCACCTCCAAATCCGAGACCATGATCCTCAGTCGGAAAAGGGTGGCATGCTCTCTCTGGGTCGGGGAGGAGATCCTGCCCCAAGTGGAGGAGTTCAAGTATTTTGGGGTCTTGTTCACGAGTGAGGGCAGGAGGGAGTGGGAGATTGACAGGTCTGCAGTGATGCGGGCTCTGTGTCGGTCTATGGAGCAGAAAAAGAAGGAGCTGAGTCGATCTACGTTCCTACCCTCACCTATGGTTACGAGCTGTGACCGGAAGAACAAGATCCCGGATACAAGCGGCCGAAATGAGTTTCCTCCATAGGGTGTCCAGGCTCTCTAACCTTAGAGATAGGGTGAGAAGCTCTGTCATCTGGGAGGGTCTCATGGTCGAGCCACTGTTCCTCCGCGTGGAGATGAATCAGTTAAGGTGGCTCAGGCATCTGATTCGGATGCCTCCTGGACGCCTCCCTGGAGAGGTGTTCCGGGCATGTCCCACCGGCGAGAGGCCCCGGGGACAATCCAATACACGCTGGAGAGACTATGTCTCTTGGCTGGCCTTGGGATCCCGCCGGAGGAGCTGGTTGAAGTGGCTGGGATCAGTCTAGGCTTCCCTCCTAAAACTGCTGCCCCCGCGACTTGACCCCGGATAAGTGGTAGTAAATGGATGGATGGATGGATATTTTTTAATGTTGATCAGAAAACAGACGGTTCAAATCGCATTTATGACCGATGAAATTAGCTTGGAAAAAGGGCAGCCAACCCAGATTATTTTGAAAACCTGATAAAAGGGTATAGAACGTTGTAAAAATATATCTATCGTATATATAAAACAGGGACCTTAAATTAACTGATAAAAGGATAGCAAACGTTATAAAAATAAAAACCTTTAATTAAACTCTGACCACTGTGCAGAAAGAACGACGTCTATTGGAGAATCTTCGCCTTGATTTGGATGCTGCCAAAGCACGATTGAAGAAGGCCAAAGTGGCGGAGGCAAAGGCTGCTGTAAGTTAAACACACTTCAATCTCTATAATCATTAATGTATAATCATGCTTATGGTAATAATTAATAACAATGCTAGTATTCATATGTTTCACTTGCTGTGTATTCATAACCTTGGCAGTGTGAGGATGATGTGAGTATTTAAAACATTCTTAAGAATACATTTTTCTTTCTGCTCAATTTGCTTCCATGAATTTTTGGTTAATGATTGACCATTATCGAAATGGAGTAAGTCAAAGCAAAGCAAAGATTACACAAAATAAACCTACTTCTGACCTAATGTTTAAATCTTGTACATACTGATTTTTGAGAAATAAAAATTTAGCTACATTTTCTGCTTTGGCTTACACCATTCTTATTTGTTTGTGTGTTTGTTTTTTTCAGCCTCAGATCAGAAACAAATCACTTACTGGGACTGCACGCATAATTCTCATTTTGGCTTTAGTTTTTTTAATCCATTTCAGGGAGCGGCCGTTTTGCCACGTGCTGTCAACTAAAGATAACGTCAATGTTACTCAGGGATCAGGCAACGACCAATCACAGCTCACCTGTTTTCTGAAGCAGAGCGTTGATTGGTTGTTACCTGAGACCTAAGCAACTGTGATATCATTTTCACTCAATAGCAAGTGTCAAAATAGCCGCCTTCTGATACTGATAAAAACTCCTGGATTTTGCTGCTCAACTCCAACTCCAGTATTTCACTGGTGCAATATTAACTAGAATAGAACATATTATTGTCAATAATTTTTTGGGGGGTTGACTTCCTCTTTAAAAGTATTTTTCCTTTGTGATAATACTTGACAATATATCATATATGCACAGTAAAAACGAAAATATTAGCATTTATTTTAAAATGTATACCAGTACAACGGCCAAAGTTTGATTATCTGGGAAAATTTAAAGCTTACTTCAGCAGTTAAATCCAAAATGTGAAACTCACATCTTCTATATATTGACGCATCTTCTATATATTGATTAAACACATATTTACATATTTAAAGTCTTTATTTCTTTCAATTGCAATGACTGTGGCTGACAGCTACTAGCAAAATACTTTTGTCACACTTTCATCAGCATTTTTTTTTAAAAGGGATACTTGACTCATTGAGCCATTTTTAGTTAATAAAAAAATTAATATTTTGTCCAGAATAAATTTGATAACTTCATTACTTCTCATGCCGATCAGATCACATACATACAAAAAATAGGGATATCATCGCTGTATCGATCAGTCCACTTGCCCACTTGGTGGTTGTTGGTCAATAGTGACGGAATGCCCACCTCTGATAAATAGCATATAATTAAATTAAATTGACAGCAGGCAGTTCGGACCCTCTTGATCTTATACCCTGCAATGTGCATTCCAGTTTATTAATTGAACTTCTTGGGGGGGGGAAAGTTTTCCACAATATTCAAGTTCATTGACATCTAAAAGTTATTAAGTTGGTTTAATTAAAATACTGTTGTATTATGTATTGGACGTTTTGTGCTTCCATTATCGCTATCTAAAAAAATCTTAGTCAAGGAATAATTATCCCCGAAATGCATACAATGCTTGTGAGCGTTCACTATTGATTTCGACTCAGATTTTTATCTGAACATTGAAGCTCCATTTTTTCCCCCCAAAAGATAAAAATCTGATTTAGTTCTACCTTAATGCAGGTTAGCTTTTTTATGTCAAACCATTGCTGACTTGCTGTCGAGATCAGATCAGAATGGTTTGGTTCAGTGCATTAGATTTCCAGTGGGACTAATTTCTGTGGGACTCTATATAATGTTTACATTTCTCTAAACATAATATGAATGAAAAATATAGCAACTGAATTGAACATTTCCAAATTGTATGTGAAAAATAAATCTGTTTCTTTGTCTTCTAAAGGTGGCTCCAGATTTTCAGGAGACCAGACCCCGCAACTATGTGCTCTCTGCAAGTGCCTCTGCTGTAAGATTCTCCTTCACTAAAACTAAATTCAGAACTGTACAATCAACACTCATGTTTACATGTCTGCCTCGCTTCACAAAAATAGAAAACCTTTACATAAACAAAGGCTGACATCACTGTATATTGTACTGTATTAGCATGCTATAGACTTAATAGGAATGGGTGGGGATTTTTGTTCCCCCCGCCCCTTATATCACTCCTCTTGCACCCATTTTAAATACTCCAATACATTTTGGAGTGACTGAATGATGCTTGTGAAAAATAACTAATACCTTACCTCCTCATTACCACACTAGCTGCCTTCTGCAATTCTTTGCATTATTTAATAATCACCAGACCACTGATGTACCATAAACCGTATTTGATTGGCTTTGCTGTCATTGAAATTTATAGCGTTTTTTTTTTTTTTTTTTTTAAATTTATGTGTGTTATTTGAGCAGACATGGAATTGTGTACATAATAACCAACCAGTGTACAGTAGTTTGACGACATCGAGCTTTTCAGTTTTAGGGTATATCTAATACCATGTGGGGGTGGTTCTGTCTTTACGCTGCCATGACATATTCAAATTGTGCCACTTAAATGTAAATACTGGGTTTCTCGCATTAATAACCTTAAATGATAGGAGTTTGCTGTTTTTTTTGTGTTGTTTTTTGTTACGCTGGTTATATTAAAGCAGCCTCGTAATAGCTCCCAGAAGGTCGAGACGCCATGACAGCTACTGCTCGCAGCCATATTTGCCGAGAAAGAGCGAAACCGTGATGTCACCACGTTGAAAGCCTTTTTGGCTCAATCGACTCACCCGATTAAATACGGCATTTTTTGACGAATGGGAGTCATTCTCGCAACTCTCTATACTCACGGAAGGTCTATCAATCCGTGACCGGCGACACCTGTTTGCTGAGGAACGAGATGAGACAGGAGGAGGTGCTGCTGCGTATGCCGTATAGAAGTATTCTCGCGCTGTATGAAAGCTGTCAGTTTACTGTATATACTTTACGTTTAAATTAATAATCATTAAAATATTATCGAGTCTGGATGGCAGACTTGCATCTATAGACAAGCGATCTGGCGTCTCACTCAATAGTAACTAATGAGTGCGACTGTGCGAGTGACGGCCTGTCAACGTGTTGACGTCATTCGCCCCAAAGGCCACCGGGATTAAAATAAACAAAGCGAATGAGTTTGGCAAATACAAGACGAGCTACAAAAATGGGAACACCAGGTATTTATCAATTTTTAAAATATATGCCCCGTTCCCCCATCAAAACCTCGAAATGTTACTCCGGAGTATAGAATAATCAGGGCTGTACTCAACTCTGCTTACTTATGTAATCAAATAAATTTAGGTTTTTATTATTGTACTATTTTCCCCTATAATATAAGTTTTTATTAAGTTATGGTAGATGGGGAAAAAGTAAAAAAAAAAAAAAAATGAGAATGTGGAAGTGATGCAGTTACAAAATCTTTTTGCATTCCCACGCCAGCCGCCCACTCCCCATCTGCCCCGCCCCTCTATTATGTAAACATCCTTCCATCTATTATCGGAACGGTATAGAAAATGCAAAATTTGTGTTTACAGATTTTTATTATTTCCATGTAATTCTTTCTAAATTCTCTTTTTTTTCTGTCATTTGCTTGTATCTTTCAGCTTTGGAGTGAGGAAGTTGAAAAAGTAAGCATGACTATCTATTTATTTATTGCATTCTGTAACCTACCCCAGGACTCTAGACTAATGTTATGTACTGATTGCACGGGTGCGCCCAATTTTTTTGGTTGCACCAGCACTAAAATTAGTTGCAAAAAATAAAAAATAAATCACCGCATTACATTTACAGAGCGTTCAACCTATTGACTTCCTGAACAATTATATTTTAACTTTCACATTTTAAAAATAACATTACAGTGAGTCTGCAAACAGGAATAATGTTGATTTCTCATCCGGGTTTGTCAGGGTTTGTTCAAGGTCACAAAGTTCACTAATCACTCTCTAAACAGTTTTAATGTTATTTCTTGTCGCAAGGAAATTTTGAACATGTTCAAAATTTCTTTGCATACAGCAGTACTGTAAATAATATGATAATGACCTGATTAAGAAAACAATCCCTGTGTTGGTGGGTTTAATCCGAACAGTTTTCCAAGATTAAATAAGATCCACCTGTAGTCCTAATATAATAAATAAAAAATTCTCAGCCAAGGTTCTAGGTTGAATAGTTTACTCTTTTTTGTTTTAAATTCAATGTCATACATGTTTTTGTTATTTCAGGCTGAACATGAACTCAGGGTTGCCCAAACTGAGTTTGACCGACAGGCAGAGGTTACACGGCTTCTTTTGGAGGGTATCAGCAGTACACATGTATGTGAGCCACAACTCTTTTCATATCATAGATATTAATGACACAAACGCAGTGATCTATTTTGACTTTACCTTGGGGCAGTATCACAGGGTTATACTGTATGCCAGAAACCAGAGGGAGGGAGTATGTCCAGGACTGGGACTATATATATATAAGATTTTTCGTACACTTGGATGTAAACATTGGCTTAATGTGAGGCCATGGTATTCTTCTTCTTCTTCTTCTTCTTCTTCAAACTGAGAGTCACATGCTGGTGTATCCTTCAAGCAAATGTACCACTTTCAAAGTGCATTTGCGGTTTTGTGGCTGCCTGGTTGGGCTTAATTGGTGAAATGGAGTTAAACCTCACTAGTGATGATGTTGGATTGGTGGACAGTCTCACGGACACATAAAAAGAAATACAATAAAATTCATTGTGCTATTATTAAAATGTATTTATTATGTGCCCCAAAAATTGGTATGCTGATAGTGAGACAAATACACGAGACAGTGAATTTTTTTCACAGACACCACAGGGATTTTTTATAAATTTAAGATGACATCATTGTAATTTATTTGGTTCAAATAATGAAAGAGTGGTCAGGAAGCACGAGTCGAGTCGTCTTTCACACACGTGGATCGTCCTGATCGAAATACAATTAAGAATGTTTAGAGTTTTTCAGATTTACTCTGGAGAAAGATCAAATATGTCATTGTATGTGTATGACTAACCTACTTTTGTGCTCCTGCTGAATGAGTTCAGACAGCAACAATAAATGCGGTGAACACGTTCAAACGATTTTGTGTGTGACTGTTGTGGTCATTTCACTTCAGGTGAACCACCTCCGCTGCCTGCATGAGTTTGTGGAGGCCCAAGCAACTTATTATAAGCAGTGTCACTTCCACATGCAAGAACTACAGAAGGAACTTGGAAGGTGAGAGCCAGCTGGCAGAGTGTGGATGAATGTGGAATTCAATTCATACTATATTGAACAAGTACAGTCATTCACACACAGGGCGATTGGCGATAAAGCTCTGTACAAGGGCCCTGTTCATTGACTGAGATTATCCTTGCAGTAGGGAAAGACAAATGTTGGCCATGAATTTCTGCTGGAGTCTCTCTGACTGGACAGATTGAACACTTCTCACCTCTCTGCTAAACGGTTATTTCGCCTCTTTGTGGCTGCTTTTGTCTCAAACGTAAGGGACTCCATCAGAACTGGCCGAGAGGGAAACATTCTGGCATCTGTGGTGGACCATCATGCGGCATTGAGACTTCATGATACCATGATAGACCATGAGAAAGCAAGACTTGAATATGGAGGAGCGGGAAAAAAAAGCGGAAAACGTTTTGAGTAAATAGGGCCATTGTGGCTGCTAAAGGACGTCGTTAGTAGATCCTGTGCAACATCCCCACCAACAATGCACACAGTCTGTTATTGTTAGTATGTCTGCATGGAGTGCGTTAAATCCATATGTAGCCACGCCCTCTGGTATTACCCTTTTAACTCATTCACGGCCATTGATGGCTATAGACATCAAAAATTCATTTGAACTATTTCTATTGGTTTAATTTTTTTTTGCACTTTTGTTTACAAGAGTATGAAAACTTAGAATTTTGTATTATACATTTAAAAAATATATAAAATGTTTGATTAATTGTGTGTTAACTATTAAGTCCTGCAATTAATTACGATTACAAATTCTAATCGCTGACGCCCCTAATTTTTAATAATCTTTAAAAAATATATTTTCTTTAAAAAAAACAAAAAAAAGGAGAAGAAGAAAAGATTATTACAAATTAAGGTCATCAGGTGATTAAAATTAATTGTAATTAATCGCGTGACTTCACTCGTTAACTCACGATTAAAAACAACAACAAAAGATGATTAACAATTGGCGTCAATGGCAGTGAATGAGTTAAATGTACTGGACATTCAGGCTATATTTTCTCTGCTTTCCCCCAGACTTCCAAATGCTTTTGCACCGAACTCCAGCGGCTCCATGGCGACTGCAGACGCGACATCAGAAGACTTTAACAGCACTGAGATGGACACACTGAAGATTGAGGAAGTGCAAGCGCCTGCTGCTGGGACTCGCAAGGCCAAAGTCCTTTATGATTACGATGCCGCTGACTCCAGTGAGCTTTTTCTCTTAGCAGATGAGGTGAGGTTTGATTAGGATCAAATTTCATTGTCCAGAAATCCATCTTGCTTTATTTTTAAAGGGATACGTGACTCATTGAGCCATTTTCAACAGTAGAAAGTTAACATTTTGTCTATATTTAATTTGATAACTTAATTATTTTTCATAAACAATTGTTTTTTCCACTTGTTGTCGACTGAAGATGACATCACCTGTGCTGAAGAAGTAGTTAACGACCAATCATGGCTCTGTTTGGTGACCAAATTCAGAAAACAGGTGAGCCATGATTGGTCGTTAGCTACTTCCTCAGCACAGGTGATGTCATCTTCAGTCGACAACAAGTGGAAAAAATAATTGTTCATGAAAAATAATGAAGTTATCAAATTAATTCTGGACAAATATTACCTTTTTGCTGCTGAAAATTGTTAAATGAGTCAAGTATCCCTTTAAACTCGAATTGATCAGTTAACATGGGTGTCAAACTCAAGGCCTGCAGGCCAGATGTGGCCCTCGTAAAAGCTCGCCACCATTTTTCTTTGACTTTTGTTCCAACTGACTATATGTATCCATCATAAATAACTATAGGCAATTATTTGTCAGACAGAACATACCAGGAATAAGGGACAAGAAATATAACTGCTTCACCCTTATTCATGCACATAGTTTGTAAGTTTTAAAAAAGACACTCGTGTTCTTCAAATGGAGGCATAGCCGTGCCAATATTAGTGTTTATATAGCACAATCATGCGTGGTTCGAACTGTTCCTTTTGCAATTGGTTGCACCCTTTGTTTCTGAATAAGAAGACAAACTTATGTTGCATTTTCCTAAAATGAAAGATTTACTGTTTCATTTTAAGTTCATGTGCTCACAAAACTCAAGCAGTGTGTTTTGCATTTTGTTTCAAAACTGTGAATTTAAAACCAACATACAGTTGTGCTTAAAAGTTTATGGGTATGTCAACTTGTGAGCACAACTATACATGAACAAAAAGCTAAATGACGCTTAACTCATTCACTCCCAGCCATTTTCACTGAAGCAACCCCCTTCACTCTCGGTTGTTTTACTAGATTTTGACTGATTTTGCAAGGCTCACAGAATATTGTGTTCCATTGCTATACAAACATGGAACCTACCAAAAGAAAGATTAGAGTCTCTTCTTTCATCAGGAAAAAGATGTATATTTGTATCTTTTTCCGTTTTGCAGCAATAAGCATTAGAATCTAGCTAAGTTTCATCATTATTCGCAAATCTATTTAAGAGCTTTTTTTCCACTATGGTCCTGGTTGATCTCGTTTGCTCTGCTGCCACCTGCTGGCCGTTTGTGTAATAACTACAATTTCTTCAACCGTTCTTTGCAGTTGAGAGGCTGCATTAAAGCCTTCTGTATGCTCTCGCATTAAAAAATAATAATAATAATTTTTTAAATGTATAAATACGTCTTTGGGACACTTAAACGTTTAAAATAGAGCGTATTCATACGTTTTTGGGAGCAAATGAGTTCATGACACAAAAACGCTATGAATTGTAACCAAAATTCCCATGCGCATCTTTACTTACGTCCACCTCAACCTCAACCGTATTTGCCACAGCGTTTAGGATTTTATGGGCATTAAGCCAGTTAACCAGTTAAGCCTTTTTATGATGGAATTTGACACACAGACAGGACTAACAAATGTTTGTGTTTGAAAAGACAACATCCTGAAGAAGGAGATTACATTATTTTCTCAGTGATAAGAAATAACTTTTTATTTATGTCGTTACCATGTCTGTTTATTTATTTATTTGTTTTATTTATTTATTTATTCGTTTCATTTATTTATTTATTTGTTTTAGTTATTACTTTTCACATATACGAACCTTTACGTGACTATGTGTTGCAGATCATTACAGTTTACACAGTCCCAGGAATGGACACTGACTGGCTGGTTGGCGAAAAGGGGGACCAAAAAGGGAAAGTGCCTGTTACCTACCTGGAGCTTCTCAGCTGAAGAATGATACACTGACACAAAAGTGGCCGGGTACTGCTGAAGCCATGATCATACTCCAGTCACCTCAATTCATTCTTCCAGTTACTCTTACTCTACTGTCACAAACATTACACAACAGCAACTATTTGATCTCATTTACAAGCTTCATTTTTGATGAGCTGCAGTGTGTTACAAGTATATACCTGTTTGACAACAATCTGCTCTGTGACGCACGTCACACTTCAGTTTGAATGACATTCGAAGCAAATTACTGTTAGAATTATTTTGTCCACGATTATAATCGGCCGATGATTGCCCTCCAAACATCGGCCAAATGGCCGATTATTTTCCCCTTAACGTTATCATTGAAGAAAGTTTCAGACGCTGTGAAAGTACCCTGAATGCACCATTTTGTCTGTGTAGCATTAGCAACTAGCAAGTGTGTAGCATATGTTATTTTGGTCATTCTGTTGTCCCTAAGCGTCCTTTAAGCTGTTTAATGACACCCCAGTTGGAGTTAACTGTAAAACTAAACACACGACACTAAGAATTACATCCAATGTAAATTTAAATACAAAACATTTTTCTTTTTTTTAAAATCGCTAGCCTAGCCCTAATGCTAAAAACGAAGGGGCATCCTATTCAAATTCTAACAGGAAATTAGCATCGATTTTCCTTGAGTGTCTATCCATGAAATGACGAATATTCACACACAAATGCTGTGGGAACACATACCCACAGGTAAGATATCTACGCAAAGGCACAAATTCTTCCCAATGTGCGAAAAGCGAGTTATTTATGAATTCAATCGCAACTTTCTTCTGTACTCACTTTAAGTGTGTACACCATGGATGCATTCAATTAATTTTATGCATTCAATTTGTATTTTTAAATAATTGGCATTGGTATTTTTTTCTGCCAAAAATCTGTATCGGCATCGGCCTCAAAAAATGCATATCAGTCTGGCCCTAGTCCTGTGTTTACAATTGTTTCAACTGCCATCATCGTAAAACTAAAGTCAAGGTATAAAGTAACATTTCAATAATCTGAATTACAATGCAACTATAAGCAGAAGTTACCCATTAATTCATTCAGTCATTATCCGAACCACTAGCTGACTTCGGGTGAGAGGCGGGGTCCACCATGAACTGGTCGCCAGCCAATAACAACAGAAGTTAACCAGAAATCGTTAAAAAACATTATAAATAGTGATAATGATTCATCAGGACTTGACATTGACCATATTGGATTGAAAAAGAAAAGAAAAAAATCAATGTATAGCATGGGCCAGACAAGTAAAATGGATATTTTTAAAATATTTTAATGTAATCATTATTGTCGTTGTTTTTAAACTTGATATGCAGCAGAGCAGACAGGGTGCCCCCCGTGCCCCCCAAACCAAACTAAGTTTATACTGTAGAACGACAGCTGGAAGTATATACTTACCGAAATAAAACAGCTAGCAGCGCTAAACCTTGTTGAATGCGATAAATCAAGATTCCAATGACTGTATTTATGCGTCTTTCACATCCTCAAGAGAAAAGATTCCAATTCGAGTCCACCTAACTTGTCTTCTGTAATTTCCAGTTACCACATTTTTTGTTAGCTTTTTTTGTCACAAAAAGCCAAATGAACTTTGGGGTACATTATTTTTCACCAAAATATTGCTCTCCACCCCCAAATTGTAACATGTTCGGCGTGGTTGAAGTTGAAGCTACTACTTTATATTAAATCCCTCACACTGTTGCCATTCCATGTATATTTATTTGCTAATGTTGTTGCTCTGATTTACTTATTATTGTGTGTTTTTGATGGTATGTAATGTGTAAATAAAAAAAAAGAAGCTAAAATGCCTGCATGGAAGACTAATGTAGTAGTGTCATTTCGGATTTTGGAAGCCCAACACTTCTTGAATTCTTAGTTGACATGAACTGCATGCATTGCTAGGCCCAGAAGTATTTGGACAACAATAAGGTTTTATTGGATTTGCCTTCATACAACCACTCCACATTTGTAATACAACACAGTGTACCATGCGATTCAGATTTTTATTTTTATTTTTATTTTTTGGGTGCAATTTTAGAGCGGTTTACTAACAATTATTTTAACTCATTCACTGCCATTGACGACTATAGACGTCAAAAATTCATTTGAACTATTTCTATTACTTACATTATTTTTCTACTTTTGTTAACAAGAGTATGAAAACCTATATTGTTTTATTGTACATTTAGAACAGATATAACATTTGTGCTTAATTGTGAGTTAACTAGTAAAGTCATGCGATTAATTACGATTCAAAATTTTAATCGCCTGACACCCCGAATTTTTGATAATCTTTGTCGCGTCAGGTGATTAAAATTTTCAATTGTGATTAATCGCATGACTTCAATAGTTAACTCACGATTAATCACACATTTTATATTCGTATTTCAAAAAAAATACGGGGAGGTGAGACTACATGCTTAAAGGCTGGTCTCTAGTCGGCTGCAGGGGATCGGTTTTTGTTTTCGGCAATGAAAGGCATTGATTGGCCTATCATGAACTTTTCCACGGAAATCAGCCGATCACGATTGGTGGCCGATGCATCGGAGCGCAATTCACTTAGTAGCCTTTCAACTTTGATTTGATTTGTGGAGAAAACAGATAAAATATGCAATTTACCTTTTAGGAATTGTAGCAATTTCATGTAGAGTAAAATACATGTCAGGGACTTAATAGTTTTTCAATTGTAAATATAACCAGACTTTTTTTTTTTTCATTTACACTCAGCAGTAGGCTGAATTATGGAGTCCATGGATATCACTACACCAAATCCCTATGAGTCTGCAGTCAGTCACTTTGTTTCTTTAAGGCTATTGCCACCTTCACTTTGCACCTATCCTTCCATCTTTTTTTTTTTTTTATTTTTAAATGCATTCGTTATTAGTTGAGATCAGGCTTTGACAGTACAGGCTACACTATTTGTTTGCAGTGCCTTCACATCCATTTTGTAGCATTTAGCTAACTATGCCATATGCACGTCACTATTAACTTCTGTCACTAGTGAGATCAACAATAAACACGTGAGCTATAGTTGTACATGCCCGTGACAGCGCCACGATCAGCCATTCCACACGTGAAAGACATGATAAGCTTTGAAAGTTTTGAATGGATTCCAGAACATTGGAGCACTTTTGAGATGTTTTCAATCAAGCCTCTGCATTTGCTGCACATCCATGCCCATCGTTTCTAGAATACTTTTGATTTCTGATGAAGTTGTGAAGGTTGGTGATCAAGCAACTCGAGACGTTTTGAACTCCGTGTTCAACGAGTGTGGTGAACGAGAATGGTAAAGGCCAAATTTTTGTGAAACCTTGTTTGTCATTATATGCTTCTATGTCTAATGCCACCAGAATGTTTCCTGAAGAGTCTGTCAATAACATTTAAGTGTGCATAATTTTAATGTTGCATGCCACTTTCTGGCGCTACTGTAATCGTTGGTGGATCAGTATCACAAAAAATGACCCAGACAGTATGTGCTCCTTCACAGTCCACGTACATGCATGTACATTTGTCACCTTTCATTTGACCATGATATGTTAGAAATGTTTATGGAAAGTGCATTTTTAAGGAGTGATGTACAAGCCCAATTCCCCAAAAGTTGGGACACTATACAAATTGTGAATAAAAACTGAAAGCAATTATGTGGAAGTGCCAAATTTCAATATTTTATTCAGAATAGAACATAGATGACAGGTCAAAAGTTTAAACTGAGAAAATGTAACATTTTAAGGGAAAACTGTTGATTTTAAATTCCATGGTGTCAACAAATCTCCAAAAAGGCCATTTTCACCACTGTGAGGCATCCCCTCTTCTTCATCCCCTCTTCTTCTTGCAACAGTCTGCAAACGTCTGGGGATCGAGGAGATAGGAATGCTGTCCCATTATTGTCTAACACGCGTCTCTCTAACTGTTCAACTGTCTTGGGCTTTCTTTGTTGCACCTTCCCCTTTATGATGCGCCAAACGTGCTTTAGAAGTGAAAGAAGTGGACTGCAGGCTGGCCATTTCAATAGCCGGACGGATCCTTTTCCTACGCAGCCATGATGTTGTAATTGGTGCTGCATGTGATCTGGCATTATCGTGTTGAGAAATGCAAGATCTTCTCTGAAAGTGATGATGCCTCGATGGGAGCATATGTTGTTCTCCAATCTGAATCTACCTTTCTGCATTGACGATGCCTTTCCAGATGTGGAAGCTGCTCATGCCACACGCACTCATGCAACCCTATACCATCACAGATGCAGGCTTATAAAGTGAGTGCTGGTAACAACTTGGGTTGTCCTTGTCGTCTTTAGTCACTATGATATAGCGCCCCAGTTTTCCACAAAGAACTTCGAATCGCGATTCGTCTGACCACAAAACGGGTTTCCACTTTGCCACACTCCATTTTAAATAACCCCTGGCCCAGAGAAACGCCTGCGCTTCTTGGTCTGCTTTAGAAATGGATTATTCTTGGTACTGTAGAGTTTCATCTGGCAACGGCGGCTGGCACGGTGGATTGTGTTCACCCACAATGTTTTCTGGGAGTATTGCTGAGCCATTTCTGTGATTTCCCTTACAGTAAGCATTCCTGTTTGTGGTGCAGTGCCATTTAAGGGCCCGAAGATCATGGGCATCCAGTATGATTTTTACAGCCTTGACCCTTACACACAGAGATTGTTCCAGATTCTCTGAATCTTTGGATGATGTTATGCACTGTAGATGATGATGACTTCAACCTTTTTGCAATTTTTCGCTGGTAAACACCTTTCTGATATTTCTCCACTATCTTTCTGCGCAACATTGGAGGAATTGGTGATTCTCTATCCATCCTCGCTTCTGAGAGAGACTGCCACTCCGAGAAGCTCTTTTTATACTCCAATCAAGTTGCCAATGGACCTCATTAGTGCTTTGACTTTTCCAGCCTCTTATTGATACCTGTCCCAACTTTTGGGGCCCTATTTTCATAGACAAGCACTCGTGTAATCTACCGTGTTTGGGAACGCAATGCTCCTCTCTGGTCCCTGGCGCATCTCACAATTTGGTGACAAAAAGTAGACTGGATTTTAGACTTGTGAAAAGCAAGTCTAACTTGTGACGCAGGTGGTGTGACGAGATTTTGGTGCATATAAACAAGGCGCAGGCAGACCGATTTGGCGCCCTGCGTACGTGTTTGGCGGATGTCATCGTATTTCATTCCTAAATCTCAGAGGTGGGCAAAACCATCATGACGGATGGCTACCTTTCAGCAAATTTTCCGCATTTCTGGCAAGTTCTTTAAAATTCGAAGCCTCGTAAAAATACACAGCTGCTTTGGTTGATGCTTTGCTCGTGTATTTTTTACAAGGCTTCGCATCATAAAGCACTCGCCGAAAATATTACTATTTACTTTGTAAATGGCTTAATGGGCTGCTCTCTCTGACTTGTGGGCCGGGCTTAGTGATGGGCAGATGAAGACTTTTGAACCCTCGGAAGTTTTCCATGCAATTGGTATACGAAAAGGTTCAGCTCGTGAGGCTTCGTGTGCACACAAACCCCCCTGGTGGCCAAAGCCTTGATTGTCTTTTGAACTGTGATTGCTTTTTCTTTTTTCCGGTCGCATGAAAAAAACTGGAATCAAAACAACAAATAGAGGTCTTCTGGGATTTGTTTATTTATTAATTTGTTTATGATTAATTTGTGGTTTATGCTATGGTACATTTTGAACAAAGGGCATGCTATGTTTATGTTCAAATTGGTATTTACAGTTTTTCTCCATAGGTTTGGCACATTTCTTGAAACTGAGATGACATTTTCAAAACTGCAAGCTCATTTGGCCAAACAGACTTACATTTATGCACAATTTATCAGTTCATTAGCAAAAGCACATATCAATCCCAAAACTGGTCACACCTGCTTCACTCCAAGTTCCTTTCCCAAACAAAGAGTCGGTACTGTCACAACCGCAAAGATCCTTCTCAATTGCTTTGGCTCATCTGCATTCACTTAGTGCTTTTGCCAAAAAATTTACTTGGATGATTTTGCACAACACCATGGATCATCTGCAAAAGCTCATATCTCTCCCAAAACAGCTTACCTATGTGTCAAAATCACATTTCTATGTCATACAAGTAGTGTCCCCAAAATGCATCGACCCTCTGGCATTCTGTGAGCACTGCAGGTCAAAATCATTAGATGTTTTTGTCACAATAGCAGAGGTGCCGCAAACAAAATCCAATTATATATAAAACATAAACGATTTTACAAGAGCAGTTTTCAAAGTTTGCGGTTTGACATACTCCACTCACAGTCAAGGGAATTGCAATTTTCTATTCACACAAAGTTACTTACACAGAGTGCAACAAAAGAAAGTGTAAGCCGAATTCTGTATATTTATGAAAAACTAAACTCACGACCTTCTGCTTGGGAGACAGCCGATCGACTCCCTGAGCCACAGAGCTCCTGCTGAGTGTTAGTATATCGCTCGTGTCAGCTGGAATCTTCGTAACTCCAAGACCAAAAACATCTTGAAACTAAGCAAACAGTAGAAGTGGCGTAGCTCAGGTGGTACTCAGATGAGCAATGCAACTTGTACAAGGAATTGCTTTGAATGTCGCTATTTTACATACAATTTGTTGAAAAAAGAAAAAGAAAAACATAGACCAAAATAAATCAAACACACACGTGTTGAATAAGAGACACATTCAACTACACACATGAAAAGGATTAACGTCCTTATAACTTACTAATGACACCGCACAATGCATTCTGTGAACAATATACAGGTATATGCAAAATAGGTAGATATAACACGCCCGGAACTCATATGGGCAAAGTGTTGTCATGTTTCATTTGCATTCGTGTTATTTTTGGGACAATATAGTTAGAGTTGCGCCCTACAATTTAGGCCTGGCCCGCAAATAGCGAAAATCTGCGTATAATTGACGGCAATTATTATTATTATTTTTTATTATATACAATGATTTTACCAATCTGGCCCACTTGGTAATATAGTTTTCTTCATGTGGCCCCTTAGCTAATATGAGTTTGACACCCCTGACTTACACCCTGAAATCCTGCTGACATGTTTTAGAGAGGACAGTCATTAGATTGAAAAACAACTAATCCATTCGATCAGCAAGATCTATTGATTTGCAAAATGCGCTAAATGTGGGCACATTGTGCTAACTGAAGGCTAAATGTACACAACAATTTGCACATATCCACTGAGGCAATTGAGACATGTACTAAGACATTGGCAATTTGATGAAAGCAATGAGAAATGCCATTCAGTTGAGACCAATTTTAAGGTAGTTTTGGGATTTGTCCATTATATTTCAAAAATGTCATCTCAGTTTCAAGAAATGTGCCAAATCTATGGAGAAAAACTGTAACAAAAGATTGTGACTGATTGATTTTGTGTTTACAAATGCTTTTGATTAAAAAAATGAATAAAACTTCCTGTATTAGCTTGGATATATACTGTATACGCCTTTACCTTGCAGAATTTTTGATTGTTATAATTTTTTGTATTTATTAAATTTTTTACATATTGCTACAGTCATAATAAACAATTTTGCCAATTTGTTTCCTGTGAGACTTCATCATTTCCCTATAATGAATCCCGTTTTGATATGCACTTCAGAATTTCCATCCTGGATTGCTCAATGTACATTTTGAACCGTCACGAGCCTGGCTCTTGGAATGGAGGGATTTTTTTTTTTTGGTAGTAAAATGAATTGTCCATCCATCCGTTATCTGAACCGCTTATATTGACAAAAATTCATGAATTGCACTATATCAGACCTGAAGACGCCGGCCCACAAGGCATCTATCTTCCTGCTATGCCTGACGGCTAGTGCAGGCCTATTTTACTACCACTTCTCTCTTCCTGCTCGGGTACCAAATGATGACGACTGAACCTGATGCTGCTGTATGGATTCTGCATCGACTGACTGGGACAAAATCTGACGCGGGCACCATTCTTGAGGCGTTGCTATGGAGAATTCTGCATCGACTGAGCGGGCGGGGTTTTTGAGGAGGACCCACTTCTCTGAAGGCATCTTCCTGCGGTGCATTAAATTGACTCTCACGCTGTTCTAGTTGACAAGTACAGTACAGTATGTCTTAAATGTTGCCCACTATTTTGTGATTAGAGCTATACACTATTAAATTTGACTTGACTTGTACGGCTGCAGCGAGTAACGTCACGTGAAAACCATTTGAAGAACATATGACAGAAAGACAAAGACCGTTAAATCCTTTTTATTTACAAGTTGAGCTCTGACTGGAGTATTATTGACATTTCACCTTTTGTTACGAGTTGGTGGTGCATTCGAGTCCTCCATCTGCATATATGACAGTGACAATAAGAAAAAGAAACGATATAAAAAGCTGTGGGCTGACTTGCAACATGGTGCCCTGGTGGTGAGTGAGAGGTTGGGAGCCCGCTGAGTGAGTGACGGTGCACACGCAATATTCTACCTGTACAACTATTCACATTCGGTCACTGTACACATTTACAGAGATCACATTAGGGAACGAGCCAGTACCTGAGGAATTAAGTCTCACAAATTAGCATTACTCATTCTCTGTGGTAAAAATTTGCACAGCCAAACAATGGAAGCCGGAGCAACACAATGGATATTCAACATTAGTGACAATTTGATGTGTCGGTAGGTGATTAGTGATCCCAGCAGGTTCAGGAATGTTTACTACATGCTAGCTGGGCTCACAACATAACCAAATCTATATTGGAATATTATTTGTGTTTTACAGATAACAATTATCTGAGGCTTAGTCATCAAGCTTTCTCAAATGGTTGCTACCAACGTCGGCTAAAGAGCAGATCACTGGCCTGCAGTTGTCATAGCGTGTTTTCAGAAATGGGTGTTGAGGCCTCTGAAAGAAACACTCCTCTAGGATACATCAGGTGTACTGGCATGCTTTCAGAAAAACAAAAACGATGTGACGCTATAAACATCTGATGCACATGCCAGCAGCCTTCATTGTCCCCTCTCTGGAAAAACACGCAAACTATACATGAGAAACAAATGAGTCCATTAAACCAACCACTCAGCAGCACACAAGATACAGTAAAACGTCCTGAATAAACATATCATACATGCGCAGCATTTCTCTCAAGAATGAAATGTCAATCAATAAATAATACGTAAGAAAAAATTATTAAATAACAATCATTGTCTCCATTTCAGATCACAGTCAGCGTGATCAACCCAAACAGTCAAAAGTCCATTTTTACAAATATGTGAAAATGCTCGGCTCATTTAAGTCCTCTAACTCAGCACACCGTCCTCTGAAAACACAACATCAATAAAACACTTTTCTTTGGACACTTGGCACCAATCCGATCACTCGTTCCCTGTAAAAATCATATTAAAAAAAGGGAAATGTATTTTTTCATTTGTGTCAACTGTCAGACGGCAGTCAGTCATACATGAGGGGGCTTTGGATTTGGTACTTTGCAGCAGCTTGGTGTGATCTGTAAATGTAAGGAGTCCGGTCCTGGGATGACTTGACGTGCGCTAAACCTTGTAGCAGTTGCCCTGTGTGGTGAGCGCTAGCTGGCCGTTGGGCGCCACTTCGTTGGCCTCATCCTCCAGGAGGCCTGACACGTCGGCGTTGGGAATGCTGTCGTGATAGCTGCTGAAGCTGATGTTGTCCTCTTTCAGTTCGATGGTCCAGAAGGGCGCGTTGAGCTTCCGGTTCTGGTATTCTCTGTAAGTGTACACGCCTCCAACAAAGCCCAAGAGCACCACCACTACCAGGATGATGACGGCCAGGATGATGATGTTGAACTGCGTCCAGGAGACGTCAGTCAGCGCTGCCGTTGTGTTGTCGGTGGGGCTGCTCAGACTCGTCAGCAGGGCCTGAGTGGTGGCGGCGGCGGCGCTCAGTGTCGCGCTCCAGTTGCCGCTGGATGTGGACGTGAAGGCGGGGATGCCTCTTGGTCTCAGACTGCTGCTGGAGGATGAAGCCGTGCTGGGAGTGGGGGTGGTTGTTGTGGTCCTACCTGCTGGAGTACAGAAAAGCATTTAAATAATTCAAAATCGTCGTCATTCAACAGGAATGGGTGGCTAATTGAAAGACACAATCAAGCATGTCGCTGTCCTGTTAAGAGTCCATGTGGTGTATGCCTGGTAAACGTTGACACCTAGTGGTCGGTCAAACTACTGACATGAAAAAGACTGCCAATTCTAGAAAATGCTAAATTTAAATTGTTCTTGCTGAAGGTGGCCCAGCCAGATATTAGATTTAGAGGGCTATTACTTTTCGCTACAGGTGTCAGGCGATTAAAATTTGTAATCGTAATTAATCACATGACTTTGAAGTTAACTCAAAATTAATCACAAAATGTACATCTGTTCTAAATGTACAATAAAATGTACAATAAAATAAAAAAGTTTTCATGCCCTTGTTAACATAAAAGTGGAAAAAAAAGTTATACTAATAGAAATATGGCTGCATTTTGTAGTCATTGATACAGTAATTTCATAATAATTCATAAAATGAAGTTAAAAAAAATGTACTGGACTGTAAAAAATGTATTTGTATTGAGGTCATTTTTCTGCCACTTGATGGCATAATCACATTTGTAAGACGATGGTGACATCTCAGTACATTTTTCTTTTCATATTTAGAGCTAAGTAACGTGTAAAATTCTGCACATTTTTAAAATTTTAAAATACAAGTTGACCCCAGTCTCCACAAATATATGCATTATTATTACATTTGTTACTGTTACATTTTTAATGTGGACGTGTCTGCTGTGTTGCGACTGGAATTCCCCCAGTACAGGCTTTCCAAGTAAGGCCTGTTAAAAAAAATGGTGGCGTTAAAAGAACTTTAAATTAACTAAAAACGAATGCACTAATTTTGACACCCCTACTTTTCGCACAAGGTCAAGTTGCTTGGAATTGTTTTTTTCCCCTTAATAAATAAAATCAATAAGAACTGCATTCTATGCGCATTTGGGTTATCCTTGTCCAGGGACAAACTGGAAACAAAATTTGGCCTGGGAAAATATTTGTCAAGTTGGAGGGGGTGGTGGGTTGGTGAGGGGATGACAGACTTGCAGCGGAACAGCGGCTGACATGCAGCGATTACTATTTGTCGTGGACTGACTGTTCGGGAAACTCCCGAAATTCTCTATGGCCACTCCTCCCCTATCCTTGTCTGATATTAATTAAACATTAAGTGGGAGTAAATACAAAAAAAAAGAGAGAAAAAAAGTTTTCATGTCAGACAGTGGGGATTTTGTGTGTGTCTTTATTAAGTGCATATAACTTTTGGCTTTAAAGGGGAAGTCAACTTTAAACATTTCTTGACAATAATACGTTATATGTGAACTCACTAAAGCCTAAAAAAAATCTAACAATTACTCTGGGTCTGTTCACAAAGGCACCTGTGTCTTTTGGAGCTGGACAGAACCACACACTTGATTCATCCAATGCTGTGGGCTGAGGGGACTTCTACCACTGTCAGTGTTGCAACCAACACTGTGTTTCCCTGGCGACTAAACCCAGCGCCGTGGGCTCTGAATGGGAAAACAACGACCTCACTCACCTCTTCGCCCACGTGCCTTTTTTCACTTCCAAATTTGCTCCGTTAGAAGACAAGATCTTGTCACCAACATGTTGGGGCGAGCTCACGAGAGCCAAAATTCTACCAAATGCTTTTACCATGAGTTCCATCCCATCTGACAAAGCCCTGTAGACTGAAGCTGGAGCCAGCCCAAAAAAACAACAATGCCTTGCCTGAGATCCAGCAAAGCAATAGCAGCCCGAGCAACAGAAATGTCATCTTGGACCTTAGTGATATCCCCCACATAACTGAACAAAACCCACCACAAAGTCCCCCTCTATCATCAGCGCCGTCTTAAAGAGGATTGAGGCCGGCTCAGCAAGACTAATAGAACAAAAACTGCTCAAGTGTGTAGTAGTCAATCTATACACTATAATCTGTAGATGCCCGCAGGGATCCTGTTGCAGCATCTACGACATAGATGATTTGAGTAGGGCTGAAACTGCCCGCATCCATTGTTACCCCCAACAAGGGATGGGATGGGGGCGTTGCAGGGTGCAGGGTCAGCCCGTCCTGCGATGATTGGGCAGCTGCACTGCAAAAACTAAAATCTTAAGTAAGATATAATTTCTTAAATTTAACCCAAATTTATTTTTACTTAAAATGAAATTGCCAGGCAAGATCTTTGTGCTCATTTTAAGATACTTATTACTTAATTATCTTATTTGATCAATTGAGTGTTAACAGCCAGTTTGAAGTACTGTGAGGATTAAAACAAGCATTTCCCACATTTTAAGATGACAACGAACCAACATCAAAGGCCCTGAACTGGGATTTCATAAAAAAAATTATTTTAAGATTTTACATAATCTAGTAATAGGATAAATGGAAAAAAAAATACAAGTATGAAAACAGACGAGGTTAATTTTGTAATATTTACTAAGCTCATCATTCCTTCTTTCAGAACCAGCTCAGTGGTCTAGTGGTAGAGGGTCTACTCTCAGGCTTGAAGGTTGTAGGTTCAATTCCTGGCTGGGTCATGACATAGAAAATGGGACCTGTTACCTCCCCGCTTGACACTCAGGCTAAGTTATCCAAGCTTAAAAAAAAAAAATATATATATATATATTTATTACAGCTTGAAAAAAGTCAACATTACTTACTTTTAGTCTGAAAATACTATTTTCAAGACCGCAGTGGTTGATATGGGCCTAGTATTATTTTCTTATTTTTCAAAATCTTACGGGTAAATTTAATTCGAATTTTCTTGTTCTGTCGGCAGATAATTTTGCTTATTTGAAGTAATAATTTTTTTATTTTACTATATTTTTTTCTTAAAATTTCTACAGTCCTTTTCGCAGAGTGCGAAAGATTCCGTATATGGCAATTACAGACGAAGAGAAGAGGAAAAGCGACAGCGTTTGTTTTGGGTTAAACTCCTCAACCCAATCCTCACTCGTTAACTTAACGACGCTCTAACCATTGATTGACACAACTATGCTCAACATAATCAATACTAGTCCTTATTTGCAGGATATGCACCACAGTCACTGCAAATAACCAACTCCCTTAAAAGAAACTCACCCTTGACCCGGCCGTCCAAGTCAACAGACCGATATTCAATCTTTCATTCCTGCCCAAAATTATTGAGAGTAATTAATTACAAACAACTCCATGACTTTCTAAAAATAATAACAATTAATTTGAGGAGTATCCGTCTAGATTTAGGACAGACTGTAGTACCACGATGGTCCTTGTGAAAGTTACTAACAACCTTCTTACTGCCTCTTCTTACTGTTTAGTTGAACACAAAGCTAATAAGTTGAACGCATAGGTTTGGAACACCATAACCCATGGAAGTAGAAATGTTTAAATCTCGACTTAAGATATCTTTTTATATTATTATATCGCTTCTTATCTCACCTGTAACCTAGGTGGGGGCTTATTGTACCTTATTCCATCCAATAGTTTTTCATTTTCCCTGTCACTATACTGTATGCCAGCGGCATTAATTGTTCATGAACAAAAACACATTTCTGAAATATTAACTAAAACTATAGTAAACAGCAGTAATAATAATAACAATAATAATGCTGTCAACCTACTTCCTGTGTTTGTCGACTGTATCAAAAAGTAGATGAACGAACACTACAACTCGAAAGGTGGCCCCAAAATGTACCCAGTTTTGTATTTTTGTTAATATGCCCAAAAAACATTGAAAAGCAATTCCTCAGTATTTGTAAACTGTTTGTGAATTCATGCTCATGTGCTAAATTTGGCCTTTGCTGGGGACTTGACCACCCTGTTCATAAAAGTCATGGTCTTGCTTGACAGTCTAGTTACTGAAATGATCTTTCATTATTGAGAATTGTGCAGTCTAGAGATTAATTAAATGGAATAATTTATTAAAACATAATATGTGGTAATTACTTTGTGAATCTCAAAAGATTGAAGAAGTGCTGAAAGGGGAAATGATCACTACTGAGATTGATATAAGATACTTACTTAGACGGCTGCAGTTATGAGCCCTGGCGTCCCCTGCAAATCCAGCAGCACAGAGATGGCAATGGGGCCCAGCCGTGTTGTTAATGCAGCTGAAGCAGTGGCCGGTGTCGGGGTGACAAAGCTGGCTGGGACCCTGGGGGTCTGCATTCCCACTACAGTCACATGGCACGCACGCCCCTTTGGCTTTGTAGAAGCCAGCGCTGCACTGGTCGCAAAGTGGGCCAGAGTATGGGTGAAGGCACAGGTCACACACCGGAGAGCCACTGGGATCTGAACAAGAACACACAGCAGGATCTATCAGGAGGATGCTGATCCAACAAAGGAGAATGTTGTCAAGTCACAAATGAGGAAAACTCACATCTTCATTTGATTTAGAAAACGTTCATCACTAGACTATATTGTAGTTGACAAATCAGCAAATGTTGTCAGATCAACATTTTGACATTGTTTTTTCATTTTCTAATGATGAATGAAAGCACTAGAAGACTACGGGTGAGCTTTTTATTGGATTACAACGATGAACCACTAGGTGGCTCACGACAACAATATTGATGAATGACAAAGTACAACTGAAGGGTTTCTAAACAGTTTCGATGTAATGCAGAATCAAGTCAGGATGTCAAGTGAAGAGAATGACATGTATCTGCAAATTCTGAATTGTGTTTGTTCTTCGTATACATTTGAATATACCGCACATGCTTTTATTTAATAGTAATTACATTGAACATGAGAAACAAGCAGTCATACAGTGTATAGCTATCACTGAAAAGCAGCGACGAAAATATGTTATGAGGATAAGTGGTAAATAAATAATATTTCACAAAATATATCAGGCCGAAACCTTATATGTGATAATTTGACGATTTTTCTCCCTTCAAAAATCCATTCAGTTGGTCAGTCCACACGTGTGGTTGTTGTTTTATTCATTTATTTACTTACTTTATGAATGATTGAGTCATTGATCGAAAACTGTTGAGAATGGCTTATGCTCTTTGATGATGTAATGTTAATGGGTGAACGCAATCATGCCATTTTGGGGGTCTCTTGAAAAGTTTTCGGCCGGACGCAAGCAACATGTACACTAGTCTGTATCTATTTTTAGATGAACAGGATAAATACCACTGTATATACTTAACGATGAGTAAATATGTTTCATTCAACTCTGTTGTCTGATTAGTGATGTCACATTTGCGCTGGGGTGTATATTCCCCCCCCCCATAGAATTTGTTTATTGTTTATTAAAGCCCAATTAGCTCTTACAATGTGGATAAAAAATAAAACAAAACGATAAACAAGTCACTGACGTGTAAAAACTTTGATATGCGAAGTAGACTGACTGCAAGACATTGTACATGCACCTGGCGCTGCATTCCAATAATCCATCTCCTGGATGTTATTTTTGACTGGTCTCTACACATCTGCTTGCAATATGTCCGTGCCACAGACAGGGACATGCAGATGACGGGACCTGGGGAGAGGAGGGCATGGGTGCTTGGGCAATTGCCCGTTTTCCCCGTGCAACCCAAAATTCCCTTTTGTCCTTTTTTTTTTTTGTCACATATTTTTGGAATTGATTATCCTATTGATTATTCCATTGATTACTTGGAGCATTCCCCCTCAATGTTCATAATTTTTTTTGTCAGCTGAAAACTTGCTGCTTAAAAAACAAAAACAACATGTTTGCTTTCATTAAGCAACTCGGAAAGCATACAGATTTGACTGGAAATCAATGTATGTGGACTTTTTAAAAAGCTTAAACAAATGGTTCAAATTATTTTCATTTCCTTTCTACTTTATGCACAAGTTCTGTGGCATTAAACAGATTTTACAGATTTTTTTTGTGTACAGGGTTGCCACTGGGCATTTAATATTATGCGTTACAGTTATTGCAGTCTACTGTAACGCAAAGGATGTTGTGCAATTTTGATTAGTGTATTTTTTCCTTTGAGAATGGTTGAGTAAATGTGAATGTATTGTTGAGATATATCATTGTTATTTTTGTACCACCGAAAGTGCTTCATTGTCTAGTGTCACACTTGTCATCGTGTGGAAAAAAATGATGTGTTCACTAAATAATTGAAGGCAGAAGCAATGTTATGTTGGGGATGGAGAAATTGAGGTGGACCTCCGTCTATCAACAGATTTTCTCAATTGTATTTCCTTTAAAAGAAAAACTGCCCAGAGTACCAACACATATAGCTCCAGACATGACATGGACTTATTAATATTCATTATTTTTAATTGTGGCCACAAGACAGATATAATATGCATACAAAATGCTCATTTGTGACCATGAAATCGCCATAATTTGTGGGTTTAATATCATTCTCATAAACAACTTTGACATCTGTGCAAGCAAACGGCGTGGCACCTGTGCGAGAAACGACAATGCCTGGCAAGTGTCGTTTCTTATTTTGTTCTCATCAATGTCAGGTTTTTCAGAATGTCTTTGTAACAGTAAACATTTGTAGTTTTAAAAATTAAACGAGGGCCTCTCAGTGTTTTTGCGGCCCGCCAGTTGCCCATCTCTGGTGTAGATAAAGCACGATAAAAGTATACTCCATTTACAGCTGACTAGATTTTCATTTGTTAGACTATAATGTGTAGTCATTTGGAAATGTACAAGAAGTAATAATTCAATTCCATTCAGATATTTTTTTGTGTTACTGACAAAAAGAATAGTAAATGGGGATTTAGAGGATGATCCAGACACCACAATTCGCCAGCAACCAGTGATGAATGACTTTGATACTGTCAAACACTGGCCTGAATGTGATTTTCTATCTGATCACATGACTATGTTGTATTGCAGCACAGGACATGCTTCTCCTGATAAATTGCTGGAGGTTCAAAGGCAGCCGACCTGCTGGGTTATATAACCCGTAGGAAACATGAGCAGCACTCCAGGCGAGAAGACTTGACCTGCTTCTTTACCCCGCATCTTCCTTTTTTCCATGTTAGGTGAGCAAAAAAAGCTTTTGCTTCTGCCTACACCCTTTCGGTTGTATATTTATGTATGGAATTTGTTTGTTGTTTTTGACCATGTTGAATATTTAATTTGCCAATGAACCGAATCAATTTTCAATCATTCATTTTTCATTTGAATCACCAGTAAGTTACTGTCGGTAGACACTGTCTGACACACTATTTAGAAAAACACAACATGAAACATTAAAAATGAAGGCCAGTCTACAGCTGTAGGTGCAGATATAATCATACATGAGTGATTTAATATGTGTGACCCAGATTCTGATCTGGAACAGTGCCCCACTTCACCTCTCTGAGTGTCACATTAAACATCTTCATTTACAACATCCACATATTTAAAAATCATTAATCCTACAACATGAAGCTGCGATACGTTATATTCCCAAGTGTCGTTGCTAAGACAACCCAAGTTTTGCTGCTGCTTTCTTTCTGGTATTCAGTTCCAAATCATCCACAGCCACAACACTGTTAACATATGGTCTAAGAATAAAAAAAACAAAAAAAAACAATAAAACATGCATTATCTCTGATCATTTCCTTCTTCCTATAGTGATGCTGTCTGAAAGCATAATGCGGCCCATCCCCCCAGTCTGTTACTGCCTGAGTGGCGCTGAAATGGCCCAACTGTGCTCATGCTGTCCCAGCTCAGCCTGGTTCATGTCCCTTCCCCTCCCTTCCACATTGCGGCACTTCTAATGTGGTCCCCAGTAGGCGGAAACATAACATAACAGCCGGCGCGTATCTGCCTGCATGGCAACAGCCATGCAGGCAGACAAGATTGGCCTAGCAAGGGAATAATGTAATAATAGCTAGAAAATACCAAAACACAGTCATAAAACAACAAGAGAGACATTGTGTTTTTTATTTTCAATAATATTTGACTGCAATGAGCTACAAGGTCGTCTTTATAGTCAGACACAATATTACAATACTAGACCGGACTTGTCGTGGTACAGAAAGAGTCTTTGCAATCACATTCCTAGCTCCGCCCCTAAAAGCATACTACTTTCACCTGCAGCTAAAATGAAGATCAATGGAAATGATTTTAAATTGAAAAATCTGAGGAAAAGGTTGTGGACACACAACTATGAATGATGTGTGACACATCCCTTTTGAATTGCACGGAATATTAATAGGCCATGCAGGTTGCACACAGAGTATCTAAGTAAATGTACAGAAGAGCTGTTAGGGGCAGAATCAAAGTAGGAATAGCCTGGACTAACCACAACTTTCATCACTTTTATCCCGTGAGAGCTTTGGGCTTAAACATGTGGTTGTGTGTAGACTCACTGGGACTCAATTGAACTACTGTGTTACTCCCAAATAACCTGTCGTTTATATGTCTTCAGCCAAAACTAAACATCACTTGAGAAGAATTGCTGTGTGCGCAGGGGTTTTATCACAAGGATGCTAAAAGCTTGAAGACAGTGGGGAGTGAAGTGGGTTTTCCCAACAAATACTCGCTAATTAGACCCGAAACATACTGCCTGCCGTGCTCTGAACTATTTTTGTGACGACAACTGGTGTGAATGACATTCTATGTATCACTGCAACTATATTTGAATCCCACAAGATCCGAGTTGACTAAACTGTAGCTATCAGGGCCTGACAGCGACAGACAGTCCACCCAGAACGCCGCTTAGAAAAAAAAACATTTAGGTGTCGTGTAAAACTAGGACAGACGAAGCCTGGAGCAAAAAGGTCACTCAATCCTAATTTATGCAACTTTGTTCATTGACAAATTAAAGCAATATGTCAAGAAGCACAAATCTGATTCTCAACACCACTAACCAAGATGAATGTGTATGTATGTTTCAGCATGCTGCATGTAAAGTTGAGTTTAGTTCAAAATCAAATGTGATGCACATATTGCATAGATTTGGAGTCCTTTGTAAAATTCTGCTTTAAAGGGACATTCAGTGATCCTAGTGCCACCTAGTGGTCAAAGAATAGCATTAGAAACACGCAGGAGCACGCGCACCGGCTGCTAGAGAGAGCACATTTCGCAAGCCTACCACCAATTCTTATTTTGCGTGAGCAAACCAGCATTTCGGCGAGCGATGGCGACTTGGCAGTCGGTGTGAAGCCCGGCGAGCGACACCAAAAAGACCGAGCGAGCCGGAATTAGCCGGCGCAACTAACAAGAGCGGCTAGCGTGAGGAGCTAGTAAAAAAAAAAAAAAGCTATTAAAAGCTTGCGAGAGCAAAGCAGAAAGTGACAAGCGACGGGCCCGAATCACGGGAGTTACTGATGACCACCTGCAGCTCCAGCTATGGAAGGTAAGCGGCGGTCGACCCATTGGATCAGACACTTGATGCAATACCACACAGGTGGCGGCCGTGAATCAGGGTGTAGAGACGGTCGTTCAGCAACCAGAGGGTCGGCTGTTCGATCCCCGCTCCCCCAGAGTCATGTGTCGTGTTCCTTGGGCAAGGCACTTCACACACTTGCCTCCAGTGCTACTCACACTGCTGTATGAAAGGTGCGAAAGTTTGGTGCCTCGCTTCCATTAGCCTGCCCCAGGGCAGCTGTGGCTACTTAAGTAGCTTACCGCCACCACAGTGTGGATGTCTGAATGCATGAAAAATTGATCCATTCCATTGTAAAGCGTCTTTGAGTGTCTAGAAAAGAAAAGCGCTATATAAATCCAATGCAATATTATTGTTATTACAGGGCTATTTCCAGATCTGCAATGACTCCGCCCACCCAGGACACACACATTTCTCCAACCTCCCTTCCGGTAGACTCAGTCATGTGAGGCTGCAGAACAGTTTCTTCCCCGTGGCTGTGAAGAGACTTGCTGCAGGGATCGTGACTGACATTGGACTTTTTCTAAGTCCCACTTTCCACGTCCACTTCCATACATACAACTGATCATCGTTACCAGGTCTCTGATACTGCTCAGTGGCGCACTTGGTAGAATGCATTGTCGCAGGTTCAAATCCCACCTCCGACTGTACATTGCAAATGTATCTACGGCAATTATGCTAAGTGTTTCCATGCTACCCAACTGACTATCATAGTTCAACTTTTCCGTCGAAATGAATGCCTAGGTGGCGCTATTGAGTGATATATTTTTTTAATTTTTCAATTGGTTTTATTAGTTTCAGATTTCTATCTAAATGAATGGAGGGTATTGCATGCCTAGGTGGCGCTATTGAGTGATTTCTTTTTTGGTGGGTGGGGGAGGGGGGTGATTTTTCGATTGTTTTTATTAGTTCCAGATTTCCATCTAAATGAATGGAGGGTATTGCATGCCAAGGTGGCGCTATTGAGTGATTTTTTGTTTTGTTTTCGCATTTTTCCATTGGATATCATTAGTTCCAGTTTTTCATCTGAATTAATGCAAAGTAGTTTCAGATAACACTTTTCCATATAAATTTCAACTTGCTTCAAAAATTCATGCCTCCTGGGTTCAAGTGTTCTTTTTATTCATTTATCTTTCAACTACAATTAATGCTGTGTAATTTTCACATAATTTATCTTTCAATTTACCTCAAAGGCATTCAGTTTAGAATTCAGCTAACAGCATTCAGCTTAGCATTCAGCTATTAGCATTCAGCTATTAGCATTCAGCATTCCCACACAATTTCTGCAGAAATTGCACTTAGTCTAGTTTAACATACTATTGGCATAAACGGTCGTTTTTCAAAATGAATAAATTATTAGTTCACCACCAGATGGCGCTAGGGATCACTGAATGTACCTTTAAAAGAATAGAAATTTGCAATGACAATAAGGGACTGCACTCAGCGAGTGCCTGCTACTTACAATTAGATCCAGACTCAGCTCAGTGCAACACAACGGAAAATTTAAATTATCAATGAAGTTAAATTGCTGCTGTGGCTAAAATATCATCTACTCTTCTATTCCTCAGTTTCTTTCCACCACAGACAGAAATCCCATCTCTACACTACGGTCCTTCCGTCTACGTAAACACATGTTTACAATGAGATGTGAACGCGTTTGTCAGCGATGGATGGGAACAAAAACATTTGACAGTCCAAATGACGATCCACGATCACTGCGGCGCTCTAATCTTGCAGTGCACTAGCTGCTCTCGCAGTGAAGCTCAGAGAAATCCTGATGTATGTGTGTTCTGTGCGCGCTTGTCTGCAATGATGTGCATATAAAAAAAAAATCATTCTGTAGCTGGAGCGGAAGCAGTGCATGTCCGTATCAGGACAAAACTATAGCTAGTGAATCAGCTAGTCAAAATAATACTATCAATCAGAACAGGAGTTTACAAGACACCTCAGCACATTACAAAAGTCATTGATTGCAGTGATTGCCTCAAATGGTCGAAATATTAGTCATATAATTTGTAAACAAGACTGATGTCATTATTTTGTTGGTTATGCCACAACAACAAAAAAGCTATTTTGGAGAATGACTCACCCTTCATAAGGCAGTCATTGTCATACTTGGAAACTATTATCACTGTTCTTGACTGATTGACAAAGAAAGAAATCAGATCAGTTCAATCAAGGTGCATTCATTACAACTTAGTTACGAAATAAGGTTACATATATATATATATATATATACTATAACAAGCTAAAAGGATACATGTCACATCCAGGTGAGGTAGGATGCACATCTGTGAGGTCGCGCTTGCTTTGCAAATGTGACCTGAATGATCCAAATGTGCACGTGTGTGTGTGAGGTCTGGGACTCACCGGTGTGACAGGTGCCAGTGGAGGAAGCGTTGAAGCAGGGGCATGGGACACAGGCTTCAGTCAAGGCAGCGTTTCGGCCGCGGTAATGATCTGGCTTGCACTCCTCGCAATTGTTCGCCTGCGTGTTGCCTTCACAGTTCAGACACACACCTGAGGAAATAAAGTTGAAAACATCTCTCTTTCATTCTGGTTCTATTTGTAGAAAGGACTGATTTAAAGCAGAGTTTTAGCCTGACAAAAATCAACTCAACTAAATTTTATTTATAAAGCACTTTAAAACCACCATACAAAGTGCTACACATGGAGTAAAAATCGTATTTGTATGTTAATGCTAATATTTTCTCTTTGACTGCAAATGAATATCGGCTTGAAATATTAAATTTAAAATTAAATATAATAAATATCTCCTTGACTACTAATAAACGGTATCGGTCTTGAAAAAACCCCATATCGGTCTATCACTACTCAGCGCCTTAAGGAAATCATCATTAAACACCTTTGGGATGAACATGAACTATCTGTGTAGTGTGCACAGTGGAATGCAAAAGAACCCCCCCCCCCCCCCCCGCCCACACACACACACACACACACACACACACACACACAAACACACACAACCACATATACCGGTTTACTCAGTTTAAGACTTACAGATCTGTTATCATTAAATTGGTGGATATGGCTAAGGAAGAAACCAGTATGACGAACAGCTTGCCCCAATCTTTTTTATTGAAATGTCCCCGCTTATGTGAGTGTTTAGTGCAGTGATTGGATACAGAAAATTTTAAATTTGCACATTGTGCTGCTGTTTGAGTGCACTGTACTGTATCCTTGAGGAAAGGCTTTCGAGAGAAGTGTAAAACCGTAGTTAATCCACAGTGCTGTGTACGCTGAGCCCAAGTGAGACCTTCGTATAGTCCATCTGTTCATGCATAAGAGCAGCAAGACATATGGCTTCTAAAACTCCCCCTCACCACCCCACGATCACAAGCATCACCATGGACCCCTTCACCTTGGCGACTAAAAGCCTGGCTGATGAGAGGTGAGGCGCAATCCTCCTCAAGAGGATAAACTTGAACTAAATTCTAGTTTCCAATCCAGTTTGTGCTCCGCCTTCTTGGTCAGATTGCCCTTGAAAACGAGACCGTGGTCTAAATGGGTTTTTATTAGGGATTTTCGATAATCAACTGTTGAGTAGTCACCGATACCAAGCACCGTTATCACAAGTACTTTTGACACATACAATTTCTAAAAAAGCAATGACAGATCATTTTAAATACAGACCTATATATTATACAGTAGTATTTTTCCCTATAATTTTATGAAATTAATGACAATTTTCTATTATATTTTTCTATTTCGATACATATACTTACATAAATCGTATCTTTGGCATATGTCAGAACCAAACAGACTCAGTTTTAGGGTAATATTTAAACTTGTAAGAGAGTAAAATAAAGAAAAAGTAAATAAAAGTCACACAAGGGTTGATAAACAAACTCCCGACCTTCAACTTGGGAGATAGCCAATCTACTCCCTGAGCCACGCAGCTCCTGCTGTGTGTTAGTATATCGCTCGTGTCAGCTGGAATCTCCGTAACTCCAAGATTGGATATAAGCAAACAGTAGGAGTAGCTCAGGTGGTAGTGTGGCAGTCTCCCAAGCTGAAGTTCGCAAGTTTGTTCCTCAACCCTTGAGTGACTTTTATTTATTATATATATTTTCAATTCTTTATTTTACTCTCTTCCAAGTGTAAATATTACTATTTGGTTCCACTCTGACTAGTCAAATTTACTCTAAATAATAGTCACATTTACAGAATTTACTGTACTTTAAATAAGGCTCTATCGGCACCGATACTGATACCATATAAAATAAATTAAGAAATCATCATAATTGTCAAATACACTTTAATTTTGCACCATGAATTTGTTAGAATTTCATGGAATTTGAATTGTACTTTCTGCAATTCAAATTTGAATTGCAATTCTGCTTCAACTTTGCAATGTCAATTCAAATTCAAATTCAAGAATTGAACTGGAATTTAGGGGTCATTCTCAATTCAATTCAGAATTTTGCCCATCCCTTCCTTTGAGAAAAGGGGTTGGGGGGATACATTTACAGCGCAAGTGGCTGGCAATGCAGCTAGCATGCGGACCTCCAAAGATCTAAGTCCGTCCGAAAACTGTAATCAATCTTCACCAAAATTGTACTGTACTTATGCCCAAATCATACTAGAATGAAAATATTTGAATAAAAGTCGCAATGTTTTTGATCATATTTCAACATGAGATGTGACTTTTCATGTAATGGCAAAACATTATTCTCCAGATAAATGCAGATGTTGAAAACATCACCACCCTGGCTCCTAAAAGTTCTGCTTTTGGTGCCCTAAAACACAGTTTGTGTGTTAATATTGTATCACTAATAAATCAATGCTGGTGAAAGATTTTGACAGAGAT
Source organism: Leptonotus elevatus (assembly GCF_054856555.1). Classification (NCBI taxonomy): domain Eukaryota; kingdom Metazoa; phylum Chordata; class Actinopteri; order Syngnathiformes; family Syngnathidae; genus Leptonotus; species Leptonotus elevatus. The sequence goes on from NC_141243.1 coordinate 23,541,664, forward strand.
ATGATTATTTGATGCCTGTAATCTATGCCAGGTATCTTGAAATGTTGATACTATTTTTCGAACATCATGTGTACGTTCTGATCAGACTTGAAAGGAAAACAGTTGAAGAATATCTACCTGACCTGCCGTAACATAATCCAGGTTGATGTCAAAATCTGGGACATTTTACACAGAAAAAAATATCTAACACAAAAGAAAGGTTGTAAATTAATAGTCATGAGTCCCTGCTAAGGTTTAGGAAAATAATTACATTTTCTGTTCCGAGACTAATTGAGAACTGTAATTTATTTGTCAGCCAATGGTTCTATCTACTGTTGTCAACCTGGCACACACATTTTCAGTTTGTTGCATAGTTGCGAGTCGCAACCCTAATTTATAGACGTTACGAACAATAACAAACATGTTTTAAAAATAGCCTCTGACAAAACATACATACTATTATAGTATAGTATATATAGTGCAAGTGTATACTGTATACCTTATCATACCACTTTATTTAAATAGCACGTTTAAAAGACAACAGAGGTTGACACAAAATATGATGTGCAAAAAAACTAACAAAAAACTCCATAAAACATTATCATATTAAAAACAAAGGGTATTAAGTGGAAAAACGTGGCAGTCACTCCTAAGTTTTAAAATCCACAGAATCCATCCAAAATCCTCAATGTTGACAATCACTGTACAAGATGACAAATTGCAACATCAGCAGACTTACCTGACTGTGGATGACAGGAGTTAGTGTGATTGTGACACTGGCAGGGTTGGCATCCAGTGCTGCTGAAGTGGAAGAAGCCTGGGTGGCAGTCGTCACACTTGGGCCCATACACTCCTGCCTTGCACACACATATACCTGAGCTGGAAGGGTAGTACAGAAGATAACATTTAATATATGAAAAGTAACATAGCTATGAAAAGTTAGTTATAACACAATAATAGGATATTGCTGGTAAAACCATGTACCTCCAAAATAGTCACTTTTCAGGCAAGCCTAAAAACTGCATGTTTGTTCAAACATTAACATTACAACATCAAATAGATGAAGCCATTTTCAACACTTTAGATTGGTCCGTATTGTAAAAATAACACCCACATGTGTGGACTGACCAATAGTATAACATTTTGAAAAAATTTGAAATTTACCAAATTGTGATTTAGGGTTTGAGGTTTCGGCCCAACGCCAGCGATATACAATAATACAACACCGGCAGTTGAGAGGAATGCTAAAAAAACAAACACCTGTTTGGAGCATTGCACAGGTGAACAGCAATAGTGGAAACAGGTGAGTGTCAGATGTGATTGGCTATAAAAGGAGCATCCCAAAAGGCTCAGTTGTTCACAAGCAAGGATCTGGCGAGGTTCATCACTTTGTGAACAACTGCGTGAGCAAATAGTCCAACAGTTTAAGAACACTATTTATCAACATACAATTCCAAGGGTTTAAGGATTTCATCATCTACATCATCATTAAGATTCTGAGAAATTCGAGAAAACTTCTCATGTAAACGGCAAGGTGGAAAACCAACAGTCAATGCCAGTCAGTGAATTGTCAAAATGAATCAATTAATTAAAGTTAAAGTACCACTGATTGTCACATTTGACAATCTAGTAATCGTTTAGAGCCATTGTTTTACTTGAAACAATACTCAACACTTAATCAATGTTTTTTTGATGATAGACTGTATAAACTGGTGTTTACAAATACTATCTACAAGTCCTCGTCATTATTTTTACATTTTAGTACGTTTGTTTAAAGCTTGATTTAGGGGCCTGTGTTTGGTGCCATCCTAAGGTTAAACACTGAGATTTGGCAATTTGGCAATTTGGCTGTTTGTCCTCTCATTACACGAGACGATACATATTACGTTATGACGTACTCGCCTCCAGGCAACACCCCTTTTGAGCGCTGATTACAAATCTTAGTAAGGGGTGGAGCCAGAGTCTGACTTCCTGTTGAGTAATCATTTAAAAATGTTCAAATCCCCTGAGGTCAGTCTCAACATTAAATGTTCTCATATTTCATTTCATGAGAGCAGACTTTTGTGTTTAGTCAAAATAAGACATTTGGAAACATCTCCTTTTACTTTGGAAAACAATAACCGAACGAGTAACTGCGTCCGTTTGAAAAAAAAAAGGCATTGTGTAGTCTGGGTAAAAGAGGGAAAGATCATCGGGAAATGTTATCAGCACAAAGTTCAAAAGTCAGACTCTGTGATGGTATGATGAGGTGTTCGTGCCTATAGCATGGGTAGCTTGCACATCAAGTATTAGACTGGCCTGCCAGCATTCCAGAACTGTCACGCATTGAAAATGTGTGGCGCATAATGTAGCTCAAAACGGGAAAATTGGACATCATGGAACGTTGAGCAAATTAAGTTGTACATCAAGCAAAAATGGGAACGAATTTAACCAACAATGCTTCAACAATTAGTCTCCTCAGTTCCCAAACGCTAATTGAGCATTGTTAAAAGGAAAGGTGAAGTAATAGTACTACTCCTGTCACAGCATTTTTTGGAACAAGCTCAAGGCATCAAATTTAAAATAAGTTATAATTTCGCAAAAACAAACAAACAAATAAATGACGTTTCAAAAGGACTTGCAAATAATAGCATTCTGATTTTATTTCCGTTTTACACAACATCCCAACCTCAATGGAACTAACACTATCTGTAGAGTTGAGAGTTCAGGTTTACATGTGAATTTGGCATCTCTCTGTCATCAAAGACGTAAATTATAAAAAAATATATACATATTTAAAAAATAGAAGACAGAAAACAGACAATCGCAGATGGACATTTAGAATTCCACTGAAAATATTTGATCATTTATCTTAAACAGAAATCTTTTCATTCCCCTACTACCTGTAATACTGTAGAAATGGAAGTGTTGGGATTTGTGTAGGGACATGCACCTAAGTGAGTTGGCTGAGAGCAAAGATATGAATGAATGACAGAGAGAGAGAGAAAAAAAAACACCCTATCTAATCCATGTTATGCAGTAACAAACTTAGTGCAGCTCCTGTTGAAGCAACACCTGTATGTGCCAAAAACTATTGTAAGTTACTGAGGCCATCTGCCATCCATTATCTGAAACAATTATCCTCATGTTTATTATTTTAAATAAATAAATATATTAATATAGTAATAATAATGAATATTGTTATTTTGGTGAGGCTCATAAGATAATTTGAAGCATGCTAATAGTTGAAGATAAGTTGCTAACAAGGCTTGGTTTGTAATTAGTGCAAACCAAGCCTTGTTACATGAACTGATGAAGCCTTCTTGGATGAGAGGCGAAACATCTTCTAAGACAAGCAGCAGTTCAGCTGTCGAATCAATGCCCTGAGAAAGAAATGACTTACATGAATGAAAAGATCCACATGCTGTTTGCTAATTGTATATGCAGATGAATGTTTACCTCATAAATTCATTGGGTTGTTGTTTTTTTTAAGCTAAATCGGCAGCTTTTTATGGCAAGGTACTGTCTGAAAGATGATTATATAGCAGCTAAATTAGGCTTCTACATGTATTTTGCACTTACCGTGAGTATCATCATTAAAAGACACATATAATGATGGTCTTCATATTTTTGTTAATCCGCCAGATGTCAAGATTGTAAATTCAAGTTTAGTATACACAACTTCAGACCAAATCCTTACAATTTGTTAACAGTTGAGAAACAAAGCAATGTTCTAATCAAGTGGATGACAACATTTTCCAAAAACATATATGGCTGAATTTGGATAAAAAGTGGTGGAACAGTTTTTGGACCAGGAGAGAAGTTGGTGGCTACATCCCTGCATCGCCAGGTCCCACGCAAAGTAAGTGGAGGGCACGGTTATTCTGCATGCCTTTTCACAGCCCAAGAAAACAAATACCAAACCAAAGTCATCAAAACTGCTTTACCATGATTCGTTTTTTGAAATGACTAAATTACCAAATAAATTCAGGTACTGATCATAGAAGTTTATCCAGTATAAATTGGTCATAAAAAAGATTTCCATCTCTCATTTCAATTACACGGAAATAGAACTAATCCAACAGCTCTAAAAATCTAAATCTTTTTTTTTTCTCGTTTATTGAATCTGATCTTTTCCTAGATCACCTTGTGGGCCGTGGATTATAGGAGATGTAGGAGGCTCTAATTAAAAAATTAAATGTCAATGGCACATGAGCATCATATCTCTCCAATTCTATGCTCCTTCAAAGTAATCTACAAGAAGAACAAACACAATGCCAAGTCAAGCCCAATCAACTCTCCAGCCCAGACATTGTACTCAAAAACATTAATTACACACAATGACTTCAAAACAATAGAAGTAAATCACAAGTGACTGGAAGAAATTTATGAGAGTATGTGCATGTGTCTTCATACAAATGGGGCTTTGTTTAATGACTGCACTTAATGCAAATGAAGAGGCCGGCGGTGATGCTTAGTGGGGCGTGGACAATGCTGAATACGAGGCTGGGAAGAACACACACATACACCAGATGTCTCAAGATTGTTATCAAGCAACTGGGAAATATTGAGTAAATTAATAAATGTCACATTCATGGCAAATAAAAACATTTATGTTTCATATGCTGTAGTAATCGTATTAAAAACCATCACGTAACATTACATTACAAAAATAAAATGTAAGCTTGTTCTAGCAAGTTTTGTTACAGTAGCTGTTACAACAGTTTATATAATTTGTTTATGCTACGGAATACATCTTTAATATTGCTTTTTTTAAACAGTGCTCACTATGGACAGACAGTTTTATTACAGAGGCGTTTAAACATGTCAACAAAGTGAACGCAAGAGCGGCACACAGAGCAGGCATTAATGGTGGCGCTTCAAACGCTTCCAACAGGCAGATTGTTGTTGTACTTTAGCCATTAGCTTAGCATGTAGCATGAATGCTATCCGTATAGTACTTACACAGACACAAACACATTGTTTTTAACGGTTCCAAACCAATCTCTGTATTGCTCCTTATGTTACTCAATTAAATACATCCATCACATCGGCACACTTGTTGTCATTATCAATTAGGGTTGCCAACTCCCTGAAAAATAAATAAGGGACACCTCAACGACAAGGACGGCCGACCTAATTGCCTTCAACCTTGTGTGATTTGTTATTTTAATTTTTTGTAGGTGAAACCATTTTTTTACTATTTAAACCTAAGTTGAATCAGATGCATATGTTTGAATGATATTAACCCATGGAAAAGTTGTTATTCAGAAATTTACTTTAATAAACTAACAAAATTAACTTATCAAAATAAATATTTCTCAAAGAGAAACCTTTCCTTCATAATTTATAACTGTATACATTAATATAAAACAATATTTAATACGCATAACATTAATCCTGTAATTTATGTTCAGCTTAATGTCACATTATGTGGAGATAATTTTTTTCCATTTAAATGTTATCTTCATCAGTCAGCTTTAGAGCAGTTAGCTGAGTAAAAAAAAAAATATTATAGGTTTTCCATACAACACTGACATTCATTGCACATTTCCATATTAACCTTAACCAGTATGAATGAATTATCAATGCTGCTTGTCGGTAGCGCATTGACCGACGGTCCATTCATGTGCAAGTCCGTGCGTGCTATCGAGTCGGGCCGGGAGTGACGTCATGCAGCCGAGTAGCCGACAAATTTAGCCTTCGGAGGACCCAGCCTTGTGAATTTGGACACAGGGTGTGTTTTTGCAATCGTTTCTGCTGCTGCCGGTCGCATATGACGCTCATGTGCTATGTACTTCCGCAAGCAACATTACGTCGACGGTCGACCAATGAGATGAGCGGATTCTGTATCTTCATACTCGGAATGAATGTGCTGTCAGCTCATTGGTCACAGAGCAGGAGAACCTTGGAACGTTACCGTAAGTTGTCACATAAGGAACAGTGTTCATTAATTCCACTGACATTTTAGGGAGTATTTTTTTACTCTCACAGTATTACGGGACAAAATGCGTCCCTTGACAACTCAATACGGAACGCGCACTTATAGTTCTAAATACGGGACGATTCTGTATTTCAAGGGACGGTTGGCAACCCTATTGCCAATCACCAGGGTTTTTGTTTGTTTGGCGATTTTCTTTCGCTAGTTATTTATACACGTCAATCTTTCTTAATACAAGTCAATTGTTTAGTATTCAATATTTGTTTCTCACATTTAACATGCACCCAAATACATTCTGTTTGATTGCTCAACTTTTGTCAAGTCTGATTTGGTTTTACGATACGCCGCTTTGTCAGCCTTAATGTAGTGAAGTTGACGTACAATAGATTACAGGTCTTTGTGGATTTTGTAGTGAGGGATAAAGATACATGTTGTAATAGTTGTGTCTCATCAGTTTTCAGCAAAAACATAATCCTTGAAATACAAAAATGTTTGGAGCTCCCCTTCATATTACTTGCCTCATGATGTGTCTTCTCTACGCTATCATAATACTAGTGGGTAACTTGCCAGGTTTGCAACCATCTCACAAATAATACATTTTCTTTCAAATCAAAACAAATGGCACTCTTGAAAAAAACAGATTCTTAAGGCAATACTTGTAAGTCACATGTTTCAAGTGTCAAGTCCAGTCTCGGGTATACCTAATCAAAGTCAAGTTGAGTCTTTCACTAGTTTTAGCCAAGCAAGTCCCAAGTCCTAAAATTGTCAAAGCATGTGCCCTAAATCCTCTACCTCTGCTATAGACAAAATACATTTCCATTCAATTAAACCATGTCAATCATTTATGGCTGCTGGTATGTATTAGCCCACACATCATTCATGGAATACTAAAATGTTGTAAAATGTTGCCAGGCTCGTGCACACTGCACAATCAAATAAATTCTCTTTAAAAAAAGAAACAAATAGCATGCTTGAAATTGTAAATTTAAAAAATGTGAACAGGCAAGAATTGTTCAACTCATGTGTTTCAATTCCAAGTCACGTCTCAGTAAGACCAAGTCAAAGTTAAGTTGAGTTTTTACAGTTTTTCTCCATAGGTTTGGCACATTTCTTGAAACTGAGATGACATTTTCAAAACTGCAAGCTCATTTGGCCAAACAGACTTACATTTATGCACAATTTATCAGTTCATTAGCAAAAGCACATATCAATCCCAAAACTGGTCACACCTGCTTCACTCCAAGTTCCTTTCCCAAACAAAGAGTCGGTACTGTCACAACCGCAAAGATCCTTCTCAATTGCTTTGGCTCATCTGCATTCACTTAGTGCTTTTGCCAAAAAATTAACTTGGATGATTTTGCACAACATCATGGATCATCTGCAAAAGCTCATATCTCTCCCAAAACAGCTTACCTATGTGTCAAAATCACATTTCTATGTCATACAAGTAGTGCCCCCAAAATGCATCGACACTAGCATTCTCTGAGCACTGCAAGTCAAAATCATTAGATGTTTTGTCACAATAGTAGAGGTGGCGCTAACAAAATCCAATTATATATAAAACATAAAGGATTTTACAAGAGCAGTTCTCAAAGTTTGCGGTTTGACATATTCCACTTACAGTCAAGGAAATTGCAACACTTTTTATTCACACAAAGTTACTTACACATTAGAATGCAACAAAAGAAAGTGTAAGCCGAATTGTGTATATTTATGAAGAACTAATAACTAAAATTATATTTAGCGCACAGTGTAAATGAAGAACCAACTACTATACCTCTTTCACCACACAGTAAATTCTGTCGAGTAAATTTGACTCTATTTAGAGTGGATACTTACACTTGGAAGAGTGTAAAATAAAGAATTGAGAAATACATAAATGAATAAATAAGTCACTCAAGGGTTGAGGAACTAACTTACGACCTTCTGCTTGGGAGACAGCCGATCGACTCTCTGAGCCACAGAGCTCTTGCTGAGTGTTAGGATACCGCTCGTGTCAGCTGGAATCTTCGTAACTCCAAGACCAAAAACATCTTGGAGCTAAGCAAACAGTAGAAGTGGCGTAGCTCAGGTGGTACTGCGACCGTCTCTCAAACTGAAGCTTCCCCAACCCTTGAGTGACTTGGTCCCACTCAAAATAGAGTCAAATTTATTCAAAATAGAGTCAAATTTACTCTACAGAATTAACTGTGCAGTCACTATCGACACCTTCCCCCTCTTGGCCATTGCCCTCATTCTCTTGGCCATCCATATGCTGCTCTCTGTTTGACCAAAAGTTTTTATCCACGTCACAGCCAATATTTTCCCTTGCAATGGACTGGACTAATTTTGGCAATTGAACAGATGATTTTGCATATTATGACTTACACATTGAAATCCTGCTGACATGTTTTGGAGAGGACAGCCATTAGACTGAAAAACAACTAATCCAGTTCGATCAGCAAGATCTATTCATTTGCAAAATGTGCTAAATGTGGGCAGATTGTGCTAACTGTAGGCTAAATGTACACAACCATTTGCACATATCCACTGAGGCACTTGAGACATGTACTAAGACATTGGCAATTTGATGAAAGCAAGGAGAAATGCCATTCAGTTAAGACCATTTGTAAGGTAGTTTTGAGATTTGTCCATGGTATTTTGAAAATGTCATCTCAGTTTCAAGAAATGTGGCAATCCTATGGAGAAAAACTGCAATAAGTTTTGGCCAAGCACGTCCCAATAATAGTTATCAGCAAGACAGTTAAAGGCAGCTCCCAAGTTATTTTTTCATCAAGTGCTACGGTTGGTCTCAGGTCAGTAGAGTATACAATTTTTTGAGTTTCCAGTCATCCAAGTTGTGAACGCAGGACTGAAACAACCGCAGCAAACAGTGATACTGCATCTATGGTGGCCCTGGTGATTAGTCAAAAAAAAATTGGAACTGTATATAAAAATCACTTTCTTGGAATAAATAGCTATATGCTAAGAAAAGAACACAACGTGCTAGCTGCCACTGTTGCCTTTTGTTCGTCACAACAACTCCAGTTTCACATTATTTTCCAGACATCATCCTTACTTTTCAAAGAAGCTGACACATTATATTTACTGCGTGAGTGGTATGTTACACTATTTATGACATAGTTTCAACTTCCCCTTTTACAAACCTTGTGGTGGAATCACAGCTTATCACTGGGAGTGCCAAACACCCTAAAGCTGTGTTTGAGAAAGGGGGGTGTTTTTCCACATTAAGCAGCACATTGTACTTTTGCTGACCTGTATTAACAGCTTATGTGACAAGAACACAGATAATGTAGTACACTTCCAAACAAATGGCTTTGCATGGCAAAATCTACCATGCTGGCCGAGGCCAAGAGTTAAAGACTGTATATCCAACACACATAAACAGTCTCGAAATGGGTCAAGTGTCACCTGACCATCTCAAAATGTGATTTATTGAAAGCTGCCGTAGACATTTATGCTAATAACAGTGTCCCTACTGTTGAAGGTTATGAGCTGTAGTTGGGAAACATTTCATTTGAACTTCTGAAACCACTAGTTAAGCACAACAACAGAGGACCAGATACACACAAACAATGTTAGAAAGCTAATTCCTTAATTCTGTTCAACTTGTCACATCATAAAAGGGTCTTAAGGGTTTGTTTACGGCACATAATGGGAGCATTCGGAAATTCACTTTGTGGGAGTGTTCCAAGAGTAAGAGTGCACTCCCCTTCTATGAATGAACAATTTGTTGTTGTGGCTGGCGAGCCTACAGTACACATTATCTAAAGTGGGTCTTTGAGTATGGCTGCTAAACAACCACCAATTTCAGAAAAAGTGAACTTGAGTTGTATTCATGGTACACCAATGATGAATGAGGATGTTTAAATCCCCCATTATCCCACATCCCTTGCATCTTGTTTGTACAGTTTCCATGCATCCTGCCTTGATGCCTCTGACTGCTCTATGTCCAGTCAGAGAGGCCAGAATGTGCTCCTTCATTCCTATTTTGAGTTTCTGAATGGTCAGAACGGTGCACTCCAAATAAAATCTCCTGTTCTTTGCTGTGTGTATGCATGTTTGGTGCAAAAACAAACAAAACAAAACAACAACCCTACAGCAGATCGAATGCTCCCTGTGCAATCACAATAGTGTCACTGCCAACTACTGTAGTCTATGTGCAATTACAACTTTATTTTAGTAAGACACGTGCCCCCCTGGCATCGTACCGCATACACTTATTATTTGAGAAGGACTGCTGTAAAGAAATGGAAAATAATGGCGTCCAACATTTGTATTTTTTTCTTGATATAAAACAGCATAGCCTATCCCACAAGGCCACACTTCTATAGAACCGACTTTAATTATGGGAAACCTACAGGCTATTTAATTTATTTCACAGGAGTTGTCTGTCAATCCGTCTGTCTGTCTATCTATCTATCATTATTTATAACAACATCACCGGGGCTACGAAGCGTGATTTGTGTATGCAGCTTGCCACCTAGGTTACGCTGTCAGTCAGTGCATGACTGAGCATGCCGTGAACTGCGTCATGAATGTTAGTCTATTGCAAACATCCTTTTTCCATAGTGAGGAAATATTGGTTTACAGTAATTACCTGGTGATGACCAAAAATAAACATAAAGTTCTGTACACTTGGCAGGTTTAGTTGCATAATTGGGTGTTAAGTCAAATTTGAAGGCGTTGTTAAGTATCAGAGACATGAGCAGGCTTACAAGTGTACTTTGCATTTCATTTGGCTTTTCCCTCCTCAGTTTTTTTCACTTCTTAATGATGCTTCCACTGAATTGTATCAGAGATGGCAAAGAGAAGGAGAAATATGTTTAAGACCATAATCTTGAAATGGGCATGCGAGTGAGAAAAACAGTACACGTGTCTGTCTGGCTTCTCAGTACAATACTGCTACTGATAAAATGATATATACACTGGCAGGGGTGAGTCATCTTGGTTTCTTGGTCAGTTATTTGGTACATGTTAATGCATCTCATCAAAATATGGCTAACTCAGTTTACAATATAAGCAAAGGTGAATGAAATGTACACTACCCACACAGCCAACTGGGGGTATGCAATGCAAACATCATGCAATGTCATCTTTTCCAAGAGCAACAAACTTAACAAAAACAAACTCTTTCCATTACCATGCTAACAGGACACAGTTCTGAAACAGTGACAGACTACAAATATCTTGGCATCTACTAATACCAAAAACTTTACATTTAAAACTAGCATCAATACGCGCATAAATTAACTATAGGGGATGGGGGACAGAATGGAACAAAAGCAATTTCCCCATGCCATTTGGGAAGCAGTAATTTTTATTAGATTTGGATTATGGCAATGTTATCAATAGACATGCCCCAGTCACCACATAAAAACCACAGGACTTTTTATTTTCACTCTGCACCTGCAACTGCTACTCCGCCCATCATTGTACTTTATTACAGAAGGTGGGATGGGCACCTTTATCTGTATATACTGGCTCATTTAGAATTTTCATTTACAATCTCTTGAAAGGCAACATGTCCAGGAGAAATCAGCACTTTATTAAACTGGTTTTATAATAACCACACAACATATTCAACTGTTAATGCTCAAAGTTCCCCAGACTACAAGTACATTCTTCTAACCATGCAGTTAATCTACTGCTACTCATTTACAAATTCACAATATCAAAGTTTGGACTTAGCTTTAACTGTTCTTTGTTCCCATCATTTTAGACAGAAACATTTGAATAAAAACAAGTCCTGCTTAACACACTTTCCCAATACATAACCTGATAAAACGTCCACAGACTGAGGCAGTCCCTCTTATCTCCAGGCCATCCAGAAAGTATTCACAGTGCTTCACTTTTTCCACAGGGCAAAAAGATGTATAGATACACCGATTGTAATGATGCAAACACTCAAACACTGTCTGGCAAAATGCAGAGGCAAAAACATCTGCACCCACAATCAATATTTCATTCCAGACTAGCAGTCTGTAGGCAGTGTTGTCAAAAAATGCCTCTCAGATAATACCCACAGGAGCTGACCCAAATAAAAGGACTGATGCAAGTGTTATGACAGATAGAAGTGGTTTGTTCCAATAATCCATTATCTAACCCACAGAGTGGCTAACGTTGTGTGAATTAATTTTCTGTCACATGAATTGTATAGAAGCAAGCAGAGCGTATGCCACATTACGACCTGACAAGGAGACGAAATCTCATTAGGTTAAGGGCTTTAAGCACACTGAACTAGTATCCAATTACAGATGTCACCTGACTTTGGAAAGCTTGTAATCCCTCTGAGGATGAATTTACTGTGATGACAGATAACTGGGTTAGCAACATTTGTGGGGCTAATCAAACAATGAAATATTTCAAATAGCCATTGACTTTTGTGTTTGGAGAAATAATTTCTACAAAATTACCATTTAAGTATTAATGTTTCTATAATATATAGGCACACATATTAAGACAATTACACAAATAAACACAATGAACAAGAAAACCTATCCAACATATTCTGCTTAACAACATTAGCATTGTTAGCACTGCATCCCTTTACCAAAGTCCAGCCTTAAAGGGCAACCGGCATTGATAGTCTTTCTGGCTTTCAAAATACCACCAATGTGAAACACATGAAAACAAAACTCTAAAACAAGTATTTGTAGTTTTTGTGTGTGGTATCTATCTCCAAACAATACCACAACGACTTTTATTTTTGAAGACTTCACATTTGAGAACCTAAAAGCAAGTGCTGTTTGTTCAAACAAAATACTGTGTACATTTGGCGAGCAAGTACTTGGCTAACTAATCAACTTGTTTTACCTAAAACATGTTTACACCAAAATATTGCAACAACAAAATAAGCAGCTCAGTTTGAGTTCTGTCTTAAGAAATGCTCTCAGAACGTGTTAGTAGCAATAAACTTTTCTATATTTCCCTGCAGGGCAGAACACAAACAATTTCACAATAAGTTCACAAGGCACTTGACTGGCAACTTCTACCATAAAGGAAGTGCATGGACATACTGTGTAGGTCATCACATTATCTTCTGTATGAAATAGATGAATTAATAAAAACCTGGAACCCTAAAACAGCTATGAAAAAGCCCCACAGGAAATGTAGGAATGTGGACAACAAGAATACAGCAACCTGTCAAGAAACTCTCGCTTTTACAGATGATGATTTATTTATATATGTTTGGTCTTGGCAGGTGGTTGCACTTTAATGCGTTATTCCAGTTTTAAATTAATGTGGTGTGAGATGAAATTCCACATCACAACTACTAGAGAATATACTTTATGATGACATTCATCTTAAATTTGGTCTGTCTGTGGCTCTGACACCCATTTCAAAAAAATCAATCAATTAGCCTACAAAATACAAACTTCACACAGGGGAGATTGTGCTGCCATTTGGTTTTAATTAGAGATAATGGAAGTAATGTTTCTGTATTTTATTTTAAAAATGGGAATATGCATCATTACAAATACTGTAAAAAAAGAAAAAGAAAAGTGAAACTGATTTACAAAAAAATGTGAAGACTCCCCTACAGCTCACTGCGTGATGCACATGTAAGATTGTTTGCTTGCGGCATCTAAAAATGGAACTCATCAGATTTTCTGCTATGCTGCACTAAAGGCATTTGAAACTTGAGTTGAGAACTGCGTCAATGACTGCTTCTTACATAAGAAATGTAAACAATTATGTGAAATTACAAACGTTCCCGCCTCATTGACTCTTTTGCCCTGGGATAATTTGCCATGAATGTACAGTCTAATAATAGTTTAGACAATAGGAATCAAACTTTAAAACCAGTAGCAGTAATTTATGAGGCTTTATCTTAACACGATGTGATTTGCAGGACTCCACAACGTTCTTGGGTAAGACATCTGTACATAAGGTCAGTTCGCTAAGTCTAGTAAGTTTTCACTGCCACCATATTACATTAGTCCCTGAGCAATGAGCAGCCTAAAAAGCCTCACATTACTTAATGAGAGAAATGCTGAAAGCAACAGCAGGCTCGGTCGGGGTTTGGAAAGCTGGCTAATCTGCGTACTCACAGTGATTAGCTCCAAGAGGGGTCCCCGCTAGGCTATTGGGGTTGGCAGTGGCCAGGCTCAGACAGTCTAAGACAGACTGTATTCCGTGTGTTATTATGAGACAGGCCGCGAATTCAGTTTAACCATCTACGCTGCACCTTCATTGGCCTCCAAATTAGCAGTGTCATTTATGTCACTGCATATTACTAGCTTCACACAAAAACACTAGGCACAACCACAATGTACAACTGGCCAAGATATACATTTTCTTAAGTCTTGCATTATTGTTGGGCATTTGCAGATCTTACTTGATGATTAATTGACTGTGAACTGAAACTAATACTTTGAAGCAGCACCTTTCGCTTACAGTATATGACAGCTCTCAGTCTTTTTGAGTTGGTCTTCTGCAAAGAAAAAAAACACTCCAAATCTATCAGATTGCAAGACCATCTCCTGTGCCTTCAGATTCAGTTCATAAATCATTTCACCTTGACTAAGGTCCGAGTTGCAGCTGAAGAAAAAAATAGCACCAAAGCATCCTTCAATAAGTTATGGAATACTTTTGGGTGATGAGCAGTGTTGTAACTTTTTTATTGACCAAATGTAGCCAGGATTGGATATTTTTCTTTATAAGATAAGGCTTATGTCTTGCAGAAATTCTTGCAGCTCCTTTAATGTTTCTGTTGGTATCTTGGCAGTCTCCCTGACCTTTTCTTTATTTTCTCTCGTCTTTTAACCAATTTTAAAAGGGACATACAGCCATTTTATTAGCCATTTTAATTCCACAGTGTCATGTGACTCGTTAGTATTGAAGAAGGTCTCAGGTGTGAATGGGGAGCAGGTGTATTACATTTGGCGTGATCATTTTCACAATCTCTCACTGGAAGTTCAAAATGGCACTCATATAAAGAATTTGTTCGTCTGACTGCAGGCGTCGTTGGTTCAGTTCCCACTCAAAGACATCGTAAATGTGAGAGTAAACGGTTGTCTGTCTGTATGCAGTACATTTAGGGATTGGTGTATATTGCACTACACTTGCTGTATGGCTGCGTTACCTGTATTTACATCTGTACACACAGTTGTGATTTGAAGTTTACATACACTCATAATAGGCATTAATATCATATTAATTTTGGTCTTTTAATGATTTATTTTAATCATCATCATATATATTTTTTCCAGGATGGAATGATTATACACGACACACAGCACATCTTCAATGATTTCATCATGATACCAAAGACTCAAATAAAGCATTGAAGCAGTCGAGTACAGTACCTGTCACACAGGTGGCTGACTGCACCGAATGAGTCACAGGTGCAGGGTAGACAGCCGCTGGTGCCATTGGTAAAGTAGCCCTCCTCACAGTCATCACACTTTAGACCACTGTAGCCGTCCTGACACGAGCACTGACCAGTGGTCTGGTTACACTCATCTGGATACAAAATCCCCTCTCCTCCAATGCTGCAGTTACAGAAGCCATCTGGGTGGACAAACAGGCATGACAATGGGTGAAACAAAAGGATGAAACTGTTTACATGAGTAGATGACATTTAATTATTTGGTGCTTTGTAGGATTGAGACAAAAAATACAGCAAAATTCTCTGAATAATACTCATTATACAGGGGGCTTAATATGAAACAAAAAAAAATCACATTGTTTAGACCATTCTGTTGTTTTCACTTAATAAAAATATACTTAGATATTTATTAAGTGAAAACAACAGAATGACAGAATAACAGTCACCGATGTAATACTTCTGTATACATACATACTTTTGCACCCTATATATACATATAAAATATAGGCTTATAAGTAACTGCATAACTGTATATTCTAGTACACGCACACACACACATACATACATACATATATATATATATATATATATATATATACACACACACACATTGCAAGGACATTTTGAGCATTCATTCAATGTTCAAAATTGCCTTACAACATGAAAAAACATTTTAAAAAAAAGAATCATTGAACAAGAATGCTTTGTTATTGTTATATAATTAATCGATTGTTCCATACCTGACCTATTGCATTGAAGTGTGGGGGTGTGCTAGCTAAACCTATATCGAACCCATCTTTCTTCAACCGAAATGTGCTATTTTTGTCATTTTCAGTTGTGGATACAGAGACAACACTAATCCATTATTTAACTAAAAACTCTAAAATTTAATCAATTGATGGAGTTTAATCGCCTTAAAATAATGTATAAAGCCCATCATGAAATTTTACCAGTCAATATACAAATCTAATTTTAAAAAAAAGGGAAAGTGAGTACAAATTAAGAGGAATACACATTTTTTCCAAACCTAGATATAGAACAAAACAATGTACACTACTGACAAAAAGTTAGGGATATTTGGCTTTTGGGTGAAATTTCAGGAAGAGCCTAAAATGCATTCAAACCTTTTCAGGTGAACTTAATGTGACATTCTCTAAGCTTTTGAATGCACATGTCCAACTGTTAAATGTTTCAGTACTTTTCGCACAAGTTGATGTTCTCTAACGAGGAGCTTAACGGCAAAATTCACGACAGGTGTTTGAGCCTTGAATCGAATAATAAATGTCCTCATTCAATTAGAGCTGATGTTTAAACAGTCATCCTCATCCAGCTGTTCACATTTTGACATCATGAGACCAAGACAACACCTAACAATGGATCGTATCGTGATGCTTCAAACAGGTCGTTCTCAGATAGAAGTGTCCACTGAGCTTAAAGTGTCACAGAGTGTCATCAGCAGGTTGCAACAGAGATGCTGAGAGACTGTAAGAGTCACAGAAAGAAGTTGAAGTGGACGTCCTTTGGCCACATCTCATGCTGATGACCGCTACATTGTGAACAATGCCCTGAGAAACCGGATGATGAATGCTATTCAACTCCAGGCACGTTTAAGGGAGGTGAGAGGCACCCAATATCTACCTTTTTTTTAATGTATAAAAGCACAATGACTGGAAAAATATATATAGCATAAGAACATGCTGTTGAATTATTTTATAGAATTGTTACATTGAAAGCGTCTTGACCGCTTGCTGTCATTCATTTTGTGTTGATTTTTTTGTGTGTGTGTTGATCAGGGGCAGATACAAAAGGTTTTTACTTATTTCTGTCCCTCTTCATTTATTTTATTTGAAAGAGTGAAATCAATTTGAATTGAAAACAGTTGGCAAACATCTGGCGAACGAACATTTGCGACCTTGAACGAACCCTGAAGCGAAATCACCATTCGCTACGTTCGTAAACACTCGCAAACGTTCGCCCTTCAGCGGTATACAGGCTTAAAAATGACATGGCCAGGTCTTGTACAGTGGACCCCGCATACTCGCACTTCATAGAAAACACATTATGGAGGTTAATTAGTGTTATTTGAAGAGTTATTTTTGGGTAAACAACAAACTAATTAATACAATTTAAAATGCATTTCAATGCACAACAATTATACACAGATTTTCACGCCATATTTTGTACAGTTTAAGATGTTGACACACAGATGACCTTGACAAGCACTCAGTAGTTATCTATTATTTATCTGATCTCAGATTTTGTGCGAGTGGTGACTGCAGACCTCATTAAACACTATCTCACACTTGCACTTTGTTCAGTCCACTGTACAAGAGCTTAGGTATTGATGTGTTCTAAAACAATAAGTAAATAAACAAACGACGTACCTACCAGTTAGATGAGTAAATGGGCAATTGAATTGGAATATATTCTTGCACTAGAATCTGATTCAGATGGTGTTGCTCTTCGCGTGTTATTTGCACTTTTATGTAACTAAAAAAAGGCCTGTGGTTATGCAAGCCTGTAGAGTCTACACTCCCGGCCGGGCTCTTTTGCTACGTTAACAGGCACAGAAGAACTGTCAGCCCTGATGATGCCAAAGAATGTGTGAAATCCAGTCAATGCATATCCCACCTCAAACACACACACACAGTTTGTCATTCTAAAAAAAAGTGGGTTTGCACTAGGTGTAGTGTTTTGCTACTGTACAGCCACACACAGTCAGACTGTGTCTGATATCCATTGGATTGAACCTGTGTGCATTGGAAAGCGAGAAAGGGGCTGGGCTAACCTCTCCCCTGTCTGGTTTATCTGTTTGACTGTTGCGACGTGTTGTGACAGCATGGCTGTTATTCAAACAGGGGCAGGCTGTTCAGAACAAGTCGCAAAATTCCTCTAGAGCCTCGCTCTGTGCTTGCCCGTCTGCCACGACAGTGAAAAGCAATTTTACTTTTCGTTCTTTCTCCAGCCATCAAACTACAAAAAAATATTGGAGGTAATTAAAAGGCTTATATAGTTGTCTGTTGATGCCCTGTCATGTGATAGAGGGTGACGCCTTTGTTGATGTGATAATATCATGAGAGTTACCTTTACAGTGGAACAATGTTAGAACAATGAGCTTCAATGGGTGATTTCACATTAAAATGCAAATTTAATTTTGACCACTAGAGTCAAGCAGATGACAAAAAAAAACGTAATAAAGAATATGGACATTGGTATTTTTAAACCAGAAGCCTAATTGAGCACACATTAGAAAATGGTATCGCTATAATTCTCACCTTTCAAGTAATATATGTTTTTAATGTCCAAGGAACCAACACAAGACTACAAGAAAAATGAACTAAAGTCTGAGGTGTTTTTCCTTGTCCCAGTATTTTATGCAAATGCTATAAAATTAAGAACTGACATTTGAAAAATATACAGTTCAACATCTGGATAACTTTAACAAATGTTTTTTGTTGTTTTTGTTTTTAATAGTGCTGTCAAAGTTAAAGCATTAACTGATTAATTAATCACAAAAAAGATTGCATTAATCATGAATTAACACAGATTAATCACACTTTTAATTTCAAATTATGCAAGTAATTAACTGATTAGAAAAAGAGGAGGATGAGCGTCTCCAGTGGATCCAAAAATGTTGAAGACGTCCTCATAACAATAATTATCAGAAGAATTAACACATAACTGGTGCGTTTCAAATTTGGCGGGGATTTTTTTTGGGGGATAACAAAGCCTTTTTAATTAAGTGATTAATTTAATCAAAATTCTAAAATGTGATTAATCTGATTTAAAAAAATTATAGTTTTTAATGAACACAGGCAGAACAGTAAGGGACAAGGCAGCTAATGCTATGTAATTACAACACAAGTATAACACCCCAAAAAAACAACAACAAAAACAATGAAGTACTGTGATACATAAAACAATGACTTGAAGAAGTGAATAATGTGGTAAGTGAGCAGGAAATTGTGTTAACAGTGTTAAAGATTCCTCATTGACCGCTGCAACATCTCTGGAATAGCCGTGAATTGGGATTCCATCATTGTTTCTTAAATGGCATGTTTTCAGGTTTCAATTACTATGAATAAAACATTTTTCTTCTATCACTCATGGTGTTATTGAATTTTTAAAAAGTTCATGTTTTTTTGTGTCACCAACACTACCGTTCAAAAGTTTGGGGTCACCCAGACAATTCTGTGGTTTTGGGCAATTTTTCGCATGGAATAGCCTGTGCTAACAGGGTTTTTTAATATCCATTAACCTCCTGATGAGTAGTGCTGCCATTATCAAATATCTTTAGAATCGATTGGTCTATCGATTATTCAATCGATTAATTTGATTAATTTTAATTTTGCAGTTAAGTGTATTACAAAAGCATTTTTCCCTGATTACTGTTTATTAACCAGTGATTTATGTTTATTTCGTACTTCGTAATCATATAGTGATTAAAAAAAAGGGGAGATTGATGTTGCGCTATGTTACCGGTTCGGTCATTGTCTTCCAAAGTAAAAATAGATGCAAATGTCTTATTTTGATTTAACACAGACAATATTCAGTCTCTCTTCATGAAGGTAGGACTACAGAAATCAGTGAACAATTACTGTTGATATGCTGAAATCAGAAGATTTGGACAATTGTAAAACCCGTGGGTGGCATTTTATTTTGAAATAGCCTGGTCAGAGCCATCAAACAGCCAAAAACGTGCCAATACCACCCAGAGGTTAAAAAATGGCTCCAAACGATTACTCAATTATTAAAATAGTTGTCGATTAATTTCGTAATCGATTACTTGTCGATTAATTAATGAATTTTGACAGCTCTAGCAATGAGCAAACACCTCGTACCTTTAGAACACTGGCATGATAGTTGCTGGAAATGGGCCTCAATACACCTATGTAGATATTGCACCAAAAACCAGCTAGAATCTGCAGCTAGAATAGTCATTTACCACATTAACAATGTATAATTCTGATTAGTTATCTGCATTGAAAAACAATGTTTCTCTTATAAGGAAATTTCTTGGTGAACCCAAACTTTTGAATGGTAGTGCATCTATACAAGAAATAACATAGCAATAACTAGTGGTTCAGAGGATGGATGGATGGATGGATGCTTTGAAGAATCAGCTCTGAATAATTTAAATGGATACCAGGTGTTATCTGTGAGGTCGTTTTTTATGAAACTTTGTCCAAATTGGAATTTTTCCGTTATCAGGTTATAACAATGTTTTAGAGATAATTTTGTACAGTCTTTCCAGTTATGTAAAAAGTTGTGTGTGTGTGTGTGTGTGTGTGTGTGTGTGTGTGTGTGTGTGTGTGTGTGTGTGTGTGTGTGTGTGTGTGTGTGCGTGCGTGTGCGCGCGTTTGTCGAGGATGGATTTGCGTGAGGACCTTGATTTGATACATGTTTTCCCCCCCTTTCCAGTCAAATGTTTACTGCTGGAGAACCATTAGGGAGATTAACAGGTGTCACGGCAAATAGATAGATTTATAGGAAACTGACTGTTTATTTTAACTGATGCAATACAGCCAAGAAGTGAAAGTGGAAGTTAATTCCCTCAACTTTGGTCTCTTTAACAAGCTTTCACTATCGTGTATCTGCCTGAAGCCCATTCAGTTTGTGTTCAATAAGTTTTTATTTCATTTTGAAAGCTACTTATATCACAAAAACAGTGACGTAGAGATGGGTCCATTTAAAAACGGCAATGAACTGGAACCCTGATGTGAGGAGCCAAATATCAGTCAGAACTTTATATATTTGTGGAGTTGTTGGTCACAAGGAGGCCAATTATGCTTTTTCTTCTGGGAACACTCGGAATTAGGGCTGTCAAAAAAAATCGATTAGGCATGAGGCAATATATCGCGATATTACAGCGCACAATTCTTGTATCGATTCAATATGCAGCCGAATCGATTTTTAAAAATCAATTTTTGTTGGAAATATTCAACAAAATGTCTTAATTAGGGTTAGGGTTCACACTTTAAGCATGGAAGAATGTTATATTAATGGAACATTAAGCCTTAAAATTTGATTTCAATGCTGTTCAAACATGAAACAGATTGCAACCTGTTTGTTAAATACAGTGGCTCACAGTTATAAGTCTGTAGTACATTTTCATACAAATCTTACAGTGTACATGTATAAGTTTACTGATTAGCATTATCTAAATGTCTGCGATTGGCTGGCAACCAGTTCAGGGTGTACCCCGCCTACTGCCCGAAGCCAGCTGGGATAAGCTCCAGCGCCTCCCGCGACCCTTGTGAAAACAAGCGGTTAAGAAGATGGATGTTCTAAATTTGAGTAAAAAAATTAAAAAATCACAATAATTGATTTATAGATTTGTATCGGGATTAATCAGTGTCGAATCGTGAGCTATGAATTGTGATACAGATCGAATCGCATGGTACTAGGCAATTCACACCCCTACTCGGAATATTTGATAAAATATTCTGCAAAAAAAAACATCACCGGTCATTTTTGTTTAGCTTGGTAAAATCAGCTCGGTAAGTGGGTGGAAAAACAACTAAATCTGCCTCACATAGCCATTTAAATAATTATTGTCACAATTGTGCTTCTGGATGGAATTTAATCCAGACTACACACTGATGCTTGGATGGTTGCCATTGTCATTGCTCATTCATGTCTTGGGCTGCCTGGCCATCTTGTTTGGGCATCCTTGGTTTCTACATATTCCACATCCATAACAAGTGATGAATGAATGTAATTTCCTTTAAGCAATCATAAATCCTGCTTGGCCTAATACAAAATGATCATGTGTCTGTGCGGATGCTGTGTGGCCTGGTAGACTGGATACCCTCATTGAACAACAACAGGATCAACCTTACACCCCCCCCCCCCCTCTCTCTCTCTCATGCCCTCCCTCATCCAATACGCTGTAATATGTGGCACACTCATCTTTTATTGAGAGGCCTCATGTAGGCCACGTAAATGTTCGCTCTACACGGATACTGTTTTTAGCAGAAATACATCACAGTTCACAATACATTAAGATTATTTAACGGCATGCAGCATGCATAAGGTGATGGGGTCTGCCCATTGTTGCAGTGTGCTTTATTTGGTCTCTCTCTGCGTCAAAAGCACAGTGCAATTCTTCCTTTTCTAGCAGATACGGTGCATGGCCGTGATTCGTTTTCTACACGCTTCTTTCCTTTGCGCTATATATCAAGCGAAACCAAAACATTTAATTTAAGACCAAACGATCCACTTTCACTAACAATGCATTTGACGACACTCACCTTGACCATTCTCCACTGAGGTAACAGATGCGTCGATCCTATCTGCCGACCACGCATCGTTGTCTGTCCGCTGAGAAACCATGGACATCATTGTCTGTCGCATTTTCTCTGGGGCGAAGAGTGATGCGTGTGCATCAGTCGATCTCTTGCGGGGGGCGCTTAACCTGGAAATCAGCGCAGCGATATCTTCTTTAGCGCTTGGAATGATTCCGGAGTCCAAATCGGTGGTAGTCGGCTCAGTTGGTGCAGAAAGAATTGTGTTTGGGGGGATATGGCTAGCTATGCCAATAGCAGACGACTGTGCCAAAGCGAACCTGTTCTCGGGTAAACGGCGAGGCATATCCGTATGGAGGGTCGTCCAGGTGTCGGAGGCTGTGTCTGGCTTCCTGGAGATAGTCGACGCATCGTATAGGTTGATGCGAGGTGCAGCTTCGGAAAAATCTATATATACATACAAAATAAATACCACGAGCGACGATATGTACATCATTAAGGACGTTAACCTCATATTCAGTCTCAGCTCTCCATGTAAGCCTCACTAACGGTCTCTCTCAGACCTTTCCCTGAATGGATGCGTACTCCACCATTGATGTCTCCCGGCGGCGTACGGTGCTGTTTGTCGCCTCATGAACCACAAGTCATTGCTCTGCAACCTACCCTGGCTCAACAGTCCATGCCCAAGTGCATGAGCCAATAAGAACCCGAGCAGGTCAGTAGACGAACATCCCGGGGTAGCTGATTGGACAGACTTCATAACAATAATTTCGAGAGGGCAAAGATTCGCGCAGGAAAATAATAATAATGTTTTTGTTTTAATACCAATTTGACCTGACACCGAAATAAACATGTCTTTGTTAAAAATATTCTAATTTCACACCACAAAAGTTAATCATAATTTCAAACAACCTGGATTTTTCTTTTTTACATTTGATACTTGAGTCAATAAAAACGAACAATGGACGGCGAGCACAAAGAAATAATAATAATAAATATATATATATATATATATATATATATATATATATATATATATATATATATATATATATATATATATATATATATATATATATTTAAACAATGCTATTTAATTCGTTCAATTAGCAAATAAAATTTGAAATTGCCTCAGAAATTATTTTAAGTGAACAAGGTAAAGGAAGTGTCTTTTAAAATTATTCATCGTTGTTATCCTGTGAAATCATTTTTTGTTAAATTTGGTTATGATATGGATCTGAACTGCTCCTTCTGTGGCTCCCAATCAGAGACTCTTGTGCATCTGTTTTGGAAATGTACTTATGCTCGCAAGCTATGGCAAGACATTTGCAAATTTATTTTGGACAAAATCCTTTGTAATTTTGAGCTTTCCTTACTGAATGTTTTTTTTTGGGGGGGGGGGGTAAACTATGACAATTCATTTGAAAAATAATATTATTTGATTAATCTTTTAATTCATCTTGCTAAGTTTTTTATTCATAAATGTAAATGTGTAAAGTCGAAACCTACTTTTTTTTCTGTTTTTGAAGTAGAGATAGATCCATCTCTACTTCTAAAACATAAGAAGGCCTTAATTTTGTGTTCTCATTTTGGTGTTTTTAATATTTCTTAGTTTAAGACCCCCCTTTTCCCCCTTATCCTTTACTGTTATTGTGAGATTGCACTGACTGTACTGTGATGATGATTGTTTGCTTAATGTTTGCCATGTTTGGCTTTTGATTTCAATTTGTTAAATAAAGCAGTTAAAAAAAGGTATATTTATTTTTCCACCTCTCCACTTTCTCAATGAAATAATTCAATGAAAATACAAATTAATGAATGTATCAACCTCGTTCGTTATATTAGTCACATTAGAAAGGTGCGCCTTTGATAGCACAAAACCAGATGTCTATTACCTTGACGCTAAAACTAGAGAAATTATATTTATTTATTTATTTTATTTTATTTTAATGCAGCACTGTATTGCAGACAAGCGGATACGTCACCCAAACTGTAAAAAAATACCACTACACCAAAATAATAAGAATTTATGTTGGGGAAAAATTTGGACCCTGCCTCAGAAATTATTTTCAGTGAATAAGGTGAAAGAGGTCTTTCAAAATTATTCATCATCGTTATCTTGTGAAATCCTTCTTTTTTTCCCCTCTTTTTTTTTAATTCGGTTGTGATATGGATCTGAACTGCACCTTCTGTGGCTCCCAATCAGAGACTCTTGTGCATCTTTTCTGGGCATGAACTTATGCACACAAGCTATGGCAAGACGTTTGTAAATTGATCTTAGGCAATATCTTTTGTAATTGTAATTGAGCTTTCCTTACAGAATGTGTTTTTTAACTATGACAATTGATTTGAAAAATAATATTATTCAGTTAATCTTTTAATACAGGCTATCTTGCTCAGTTTTATATTCACAAGTGTACATTTATAAAGTCAAACCTATTTTTTTCAGTTTTTGAAAAAGATAGAAGTATATTTACTTTCTATCTCTACTTCTAAAAATAAAAAGGCTGTCAAGACTTTAACGTTGTGTTCTCATTTTGGTGTTTTTAATATTTCTTAGTTTAAGAACTCTGACATTTTTTTTCTTCCTTCCCTCTTAAAAATAACTATGTCATTGTGAGATTGATGTGTATAATGACTGGTAAGTGTACTGTGCGGCTTAATGTTTGCCATATTTTGGCTCTTGATTTCAGTTTGTTAGATAAAGGAATTAATAAAAATAAAAACGCACCAAAAATAATCGTAACAGGCTAAATATAACATACAGACGATAGGTGGCAGTAGAGTGTTTCATAAAACGCAAATGGTCCGACCCCCAAAGCTTTGCAGGAAGTTGCGCAAGACACATAGCTAGTTACAATGGCGCCTCTAGATCTGGATAAATATGCGGAGATCGCAAAACAGTGCAAATACCTTCCAGAAAATGACCTAAAGGTAACCAAGACATAATATGAACACATTCAGTAAGAAGAAGTAGTGCGCTTGTATTACTTTTGAGTAAGTTGTGGTTAAAATGTGCAATTAATTGAGCTTAGCTTAAGATAGCTTGTAGCGTTTAGCACAATGGCTTCGTCTGTGCGGTCAGGAAGTGAACATCTTTACCAGGCGAGGAGGTCGTATCTTCTATGAAACAGTTGGCATGATTACTTTTGTCTGCCGCATATTTGTAAAGATCAAATGATTAGACCTCTCTGTATTGACTTGATGGTGGTGACTGCCTTCTTGAGGTAGATGTCTGAACGTTGATGTTACAATCGCTGTATGGACTGCAGAGTCATGTGTTTATGGATGGGTAACGACCCAAGTAATTTTCAGTAACTGGGACACATGCAATGTCAGTGCCAGTGGGAAGTCAAATGACCAAAATCACACTATAATATGCTTCCATTCAAAATGTTATTAAAATGATTGTGGGCTGCATGATGCTGCAGTTTTTTTA
This sequence comes from Leptonotus elevatus, assembly GCF_054856555.1. NCBI lineage: Eukaryota > Metazoa > Chordata > Actinopteri > Syngnathiformes > Syngnathidae > Leptonotus > Leptonotus elevatus. The sequence goes on from NC_141243.1 coordinate 23,567,583, forward strand.
ATTGCTAAATTTGATTTGTCATATATGCCTCTAAGGCGATCAATATTGTTATGTATGTGCCTGTATTATGTATCTGTCAAAGTACCATTTGTTACCAGTGACCTCTTCTGGGTTAATGTCATGTAATGTGGATAAAACTACTGTCTTATAGAAAGTGCTCTCACAATGATTAACACATTTCACTAACATTTAAAACTCATTCAATCCCAGTGGCATATTGTCTTTTAAGAATCCAGACATCCATTCCTAAATGCAAATTCTTGTCTCTTTTTCAGTTTTTCCAAAATTGTTGATCACAGATCGGCCCAAAACTCCTGATTGTGTAAAGCCTAATATTCATAATCTTTTGATAATAAGATGCCCTATCGAGTATATACAATTTTGGTAGTTGCTTAATGCCAAAATGAATTGCTGTCTGTCTGAACCTCCACCACCTGTACAGTATTTTATTTTTTCTCTTACACAGCGATTATGTGACTACGTGTGTGATCTTCTACTCGAGGAATCAAACGTTCAACCTGTTTCTACTCCAGTGACAGTATGTGGGGACATACACGGACAGGTGACATTTCCAGACACAGAAAGCTAGTGAAATAAATGCAGTGCTTTTTTCCCTAGCTTGATGGTATATATGGTGTATAATATGTTTGCTAATATTAATTTTTCCCCCTTTCCTGCTAGTTTTATGATCTTTGTGAACTTTTCCGAACTGGTGGCCAAGTTCCAGATACAAATTACATATTTATGGTTTGTATTTAAGTTATATTACTCTAACTTGATAACAAATGTTCTTAAAGGTGTTTGTTGCCTTTGACATCATGTTGATAATAAGTCTCTGTTCTTTAGGGAGACTTTGTTGACCGAGGATACTACAGTTTGGAGACTTTTACCTACTTGCTGGTGCTGAAAGCCAAATGGCCAGACCGCATCACTCTTTTACGTGGAAATCATGAGAGCAGACAGATTACTCAAGTTTACGGCTTTTATGGTGAGATGAGTGTAAAAGAATGATCCGTTTTTAACCCAGTGTAATAAATAGAATAGTATAGTAAAACATTTTTAAAAGCACATGAACAGTAATAGTAGTGTTTATAATTTTTATTTGTTCCACAGATGAGTGCCAGACCAAATATGGAAACGCTAATGCCTGGCGTTATTGCACCAAAGTGTTTGATATGTTAACAGTGGCAGCTGTAAGTATTAGATTGATATTATATACAGTGGACCTCGATTGAAAGTGCAACTCACACCCCCAACCAGACTTTTGCTTCACCACTCACTAATATTTGAAAATGGCGCTCATAGGAGGACCGTTGGGCTTGCGAGTGGGGAGAAGGTTGGGCTGTGCTAGACAGCATCAGTGAAAACTACCATCTAAATAAATGCTATGCTACCACAAGCTATGCTAAATAAACTAACCAAATACTATGCTAACAAATCACAACCCTGAAAAACGATATAAAGATGTTCGCAAACGCTTCAATTTCTCTCACTCCAACTTGGTAAGGAGGGATGTCTCACACTACTGTGCTGTCGGGTGGTAGAGCGACAACGTCGGCCTCACTGAAGTGGGTAGTCGGTGCTTGTGAGGATAGTGCCACACACACATTTTGTTTTTATCCCATATTCAAGCTTTCAACAAACATGAGCTAAAATGCCAAAATAATGACCAGGTCAGGTAGACACTAGGCATGGGCCGATAATAGATTTTGACGGTGAAACCGTGAGCAAAAATATCACTGGAGAGCTATTTTTAGAACAGACTCATGTTGTCTGTAAAGGACAACGGGTTTATTTACCAAATTTCTGTCAATGTTGGAACTCTTATTTTCTAACTTCCTCTTTGGGCGGAAGATTATTTTTGAAGGAATGTGTAAAGGGAGAACGACGTTGGAGACAGCAAATTGATCGTGAGAACAAGACATTGGAAGAGTTAATAATAGGTTTGCGCACGACAAATCCAACATTTTAAGATACTTAGTCCGGTTGAAAGTGGCAACAAGGTAAATAACTGATCTTATCTTTCATTAGATTTATGTGCGTGTTTACTTTTTGAGTTTAATTATCCTAACCATATCTGTATGGAGGTAAAGTGAACATGTCTAATTGACGGCATCATCCCCCCCCCAGCTCTTATGGTTGTAAGAGGTTTGTGTATTAGACAAGGAAAAGGAGAATTTAAAGGAAACTTAAGCCCACCAGTAAAGCTTCATTATTTTAACCGACGCTACATTGTCCTTGGGGACACAACACGCTTGCACACTTATTTATTAAATAACTTTTTATGGACAATAAGCATCGCCACTTATCCCCACACTTCGTCCCTTCTCCTTCGTGCCCTACTGCACGTGCAGTCATTGAAGGAGAAAAAGGTTAATTGAAGGCAATTGACTTCAAATAGGCTCGTTTACACAACTCTATTACCGGTGACAGACAGTGTTAGCGGTTATTGAAACCTTGACTTTTTAAAATCACGGTAAATCGTCAAACCGGTTATTGGCCCATGCCTAGCAGACACCCGCTTATACCGTCTAGCAGCAAATAAATAAATAAAAGTTGATTGGGTGTTGATTTACTCTTATAACAGATTTTTTATATAAAGGACAGAACTAGGTTCTAGGTTCTGTTTTTTTTACTGGCGCTCTGTTATAATGAACAGACAGAGACTGGTACACAGATTTGCCGGATGTGCCACTGTGCTTCAGATATACAGTACACACTAGATCTGGATAACAGACTTGGCCATGTTGGCAGGGGAGATGTTCCCATCAAAGGCAATGGAAAGCATGGACCTCAGCATCACTGTAGACACACAGCTCAAAATGGCCGTGTATATGGCTGTTGTTTAGTTTAGTTTGCATTGATGTGTACATATCACTTGGACATTCTATGTACTGATCCATTACAGATTTTTTTCTCTGTAAAGTGTTGTATACTGTACAGCTGTTTTTTGTGAAGCCCTTCTCTATGGCATCCAATTGTAACAGAGCTCAAAAAAGGAAGAACACTAACCTTGCAGCTCCTGAAAGCAACCAGCTGCACGCTAGTTTGGTGGGAGGCAACCCCTGTTTTTTGTTGAAAACACATATTGGAGGCTTATCAATGTTTTCATCCAAGAATTTTGGGTGTTAAAGGAAAAAAAATCATGAAGACAATGAGAAAAAAACAATACTGCAGGCTAAAATGGCATTTTCATAACTTTCAGACTGACTGTCATGTTAAAGCAGGGGTGGGCACACTCGGTCCTCGAGGGCCAGAGTCCTGCAGATTTTGGATGTTTCTCTTCACCATCACAGCTGATATATGATCAGCTCATCAGCAAGCTCTGCATAAGCTTGGTAACTATCCTGTTGATTGGAATCAGCTGCGTTGCAGCAGGGAAACCTCCAAAACCTGCAGGACGCCGGCCCTTGAGGACCGAGTTTGCCCACCACTGTGCCAAAGCGTCCATCCCTTTAACAACAGCTGCACAGTTGTTCTTAAACTATTGCTGCATTAAATGTTTTTCTGCTTTTCCTATTTTCACCAGCTGATGGATGAACAGATCCTGTGTGTACACGGAGGCCTCTCGCCTGACATTAAAACCTTAGATCAAATTCGGACCATTGAGCGCAACCAGGAAATCCCTCACAAAGGAGCCTTTTGTGATTTGGTTTGGTCTGACCCCGAAGACGTAGACACTTGGGCCATCAGCCCTAGAGGAGCAGGTTGGCTCTTTGGTGCTAAAGTCACAAATGAGGTACGTCACATCTGTTTTTACACCAGACATTACTATTTGTGGGGAAGATAATGTTCATGTCTATTACTGATGGGTATATTTGGTAGGCAGGGGACATTTCTCCACACCTAAAACAAAGTTGTTAATGCAAAAAAAATGCTAAATGAACAATAAGCATGCATCAGTGGACACAACCTAAAACTACATGCACCCATTCCCCTTAAAGTTGAGATGTGTAAACCTAAATAAAACACATACAAATATTTGCATGCTGTTTTTAACCTATATAAAGATGAATGCAATATAAAGACAAGTTATTTAAAGTTCAAACGTCATTGTTTTTTTGTTTTGTTTTTAATTTCCAAAAAAAAGCTGGGACGGGCGCATATTTACCAATGTTTTGCATCACAGTGCCTTTCACAACAATTAAGAAGCACTTGGGAAATGAGGACACTAATTCTTGAAGCTTTGTAGGTGGAATTGTTTCCCATTCTTTGTTGAGTGCAACTTAACAGCCCGACCGTTCAGAAATTCAAGCCGTTTTTTCTAGGGATGGGGACTCACTCATCCCTAGGTTAAAAAAACGATGTGTAAAACCCGAATATATTTATAGATCTTGCATCGACATATGGATGGATGCCTTGGAATTAATGTGCCCATCACTATTGTTTACAAAGTGGTAAACCTTGCCCCATTCTGCTTGTGAACAACAGCCTATTAGGGATGCTCATCAAATACCCAATCATTATACTTACAGTACCTGTATCCAATTTACCAGTCCACATGTGGAATGTTCCAAACAAGTCTTCTTTTTTTTTTTTTGCCTACCTCGACTTTCCCATTCTTTTTGTTGGCCCTGTCCCAGCTTTTTTGGAATGTGTTGCAGGCATTAAAATCAATATGAGATAATACTGTATTTACAGAAAAACAAACAAACAAACACAATACTGTTTTTTATTTACATCAAACCCATAACCTCTCGACTGTGAGTCCGACATGCTTTCCCACTATTCCACTGCTTCTATTATGATTATTTGAAGAACAATTGTTTCAAGTCGTACTGGAATTTCCTCATTTATACATTATGTTAATAGCAGCTTTTAAATTGCTGGGATTTTAGCAAAAGACAGGTGTTCTCACCTGATGATGTATTGTTCTTTTCTTTCCCCCTAATTCCTAATTTCCGGGGTTTATCAAATCCCTGCAGTTCGTTCACATCAACAATCTCAAGCTGATTTGCCGGGCGCATCAACTGGTCCACGAGGGCTACAAGTTCATGTTTGATGAGAAGCTGGTCACGGTGTGGTCTGCTCCAAACTACTGCTATCGCTGTGGCAACATCGCCTCCATTATGGTCTTCAAAGATGCTAACACAAGAGAGCCAAAGCTCTTCAGAGCAGTGCCTGATTCTGAAAGGGTCATTCCACCTCGGACAACAACACCTTATTTCCTGTAAGATAATGAAGTCCTGTACATTTAGTTGTTGTTTTTTTTCCAGTGCAAAGACACCAAGGAGAGTGGTGACAGCACTTGTGAGTCTGTATGACTTTTGTAGTGTACATTTAAAGTATTTACAGTGCCAACTATAGTTTATTGCCCCCCCTGTACATTTAAAGCCATGTATCTGCAGCTTAAATCTGAGGCCCCCTCACTCAACCTGGAAGTTTGCGAAAAAGTACAGACGCGTATGTGTTATCAATATAGGTTAGTTGTGCACATTTAGCATTATCCATTGCATTACATAAGCGTTTCAGTGATGGATGGAAACTAGATGTCAATCAATCGATATTTCTTTGTTAATGTTTGTTGCAGTCCAGTCTCAATCTCTTGATCCTTCTTGCTCTTTCTATCCCGTTCTCCTTCTGAATTGAAAGTACCATGCGACCACTAGATGGCTCAAATAGCAGGCCGTTTGATATTTCTGTAATGAAAAAAGAAAAAGAAAAAAGAACACAACAGCCAACTATAGAATACTGTACATTGACATACGGAAGCTTAATGTTGCTACCTGAGCTGCTGTTTTAGTAGAATTGTTTTAATTTTAATTTTATTATTTCACTGAAGCAGTGATGCCCTAAACTGCCTCTCAGACTTGCAACTCCTCACAGATGTTCAGTTCTCACTTGGGGCTTAAATCACAAAGATATTTCACAGCTAAGCAAGCTGGAATCTGTGTGCTGAGGTCATCTGACCATTGTAAAATGTTCATATTTGCTGATCTCTGTTTTACTTTACAATAAAGATTTTCTCGTCTGAACTAATTCCTGTTGTAGTGATTTGGACATGACAGTTTTATAATAGCTATCTTGGCATAAGAAAATGACAAAGCAACAAAAAATGTGTACCATACATTGTGGTATGTTTTAAATGTGGAGTAGGCTATGATCTTTATATTTTTGTCTCATTATGGAATTAAAAGTTGGTGGGGAGTCCTGGGAAGGGGTTATATTTTTTTTCTCCCCAGGACAGCTGATAAAAAAAAATTAAAAAAATTCTGGGAAAAACTAGACGGGTGGCAACTCTAGGGGTCGTGGAGGGGAGTGGGGCCCGGTGGGGTGCCTGGTGGAGAAAGGGCTAGGGCATTTAGCGGCAGCGGCATGTGTCGTGGTATCAGCGGCGTAATTTACGCTTATGCCGCGGAGTATAAACCTAACATAAAAACAAAAACAATTAAACAATAAATTAATAACATACAAACAGTAAACACTATCACATACCAGACCAATGTTGACATTCGTGTCACAAACTCACGCGTATACGCGCACACACAATATATATATATATTTAAAAAAAAAGATACAGTGGCCAATCACTGGTGAGCTATATATATATTTATACCGTTATCGTTTCTATGTAAGATAAATCAAACAGAACATGGTCATTTAAACTTTAGGTACCTATCTATGTTTGTGATTATGTCATCATAACATGCACAACACTAAAGCAATAGATATCTATTAGTAATGGACATAACTTTATATGTCTTCTAAGTAAAGCTGGACAAATATACATATAATTGTATCTACATATACAGTGTATATGGCAAACGGTTAATAAATGGACAGAGCTTATATAGCACTCACTCACTCACTCACTCACTCACTCACTCACTCAAAGGGGCTAGTTACCCACCCATGTATTTATCTCTAATCCATTTACAATAATACTTAAGTTAGGGGAATAATTATAGATATGAACTAATATGACGTATACTTTTATAATTTAACCCCCCAAGTCATATCGCCCCTACTTATAGTTAGGTATGGTATGTATATATGGGTAATTGGAGGGAAGCTGAAATAATACTGGACACGGGAGCGAATGTTGCTTTTACCTTTCCCCCCGAGAGCAGGCGCATCCTCCTTGTTCTTTTCCACGCCCCTCTCCAATGAACAGGCGGCGCAGTCGTGACGTCATCGGTCATCGGTCATCTGTGTTGGTCGATTACGTGTAGCTCACAGACCCGGGTTGGCTAGCTTGACAGACGGAAAAGCGACGACTTGGCTACTACAGCAACGACACATCTGTTATTGGAGCGTAAAAGGCAAAACCAGCGGGCACGAGAAAACCTCACCAACTAAATGTGGAGTTGTTAGGGTAAGAGAAAGTCCACTCTAAAGAGCAACCAAGCTAACAATTGCTAACCATACACGGTCGTTGCAACGTTAACTTTCATTGTTATGACTAGCGTCTGATCGCTTTAGTGCTAGGTGGCTAGCTATTTAGTCAAACAATTTAACAGTCCACCCACATTATACACATCCAACTTAGTCGTTTTTAAAGTATGACCAACAAAATCCCGACAACCAAGCTAAAGCTGTCACCTGACATTTACATATCTGGTTTCGAGTTAAGGATGTGCTCACTGAAACGGAATCAGCAAATTCTTCAGCACTGTTCATCAAGTTATTCCAAAAGCCCTCGTTACCATTAATCTGAATTTAGATATCTCGTTCCGTTCTTTGTGCAGCATGTAAAATACAATTCATTGGCAAGTTCTACTTAAAATAACAGGGACATGGTTCAGAGGTGACATTGCCCAAAATATAATTTACCATATTTTCAATCTATTATGGAATTGCTAAATAAAACATTTACGTGTATGTTGGCATGATGCTGGTCTTACAAAATCGCTTCACTGCAATTGCAATCCTAAAAATGACCCTGCTGTCACACTACGCAAAAGTGTATGTTTTAAAGTGTGATCAGATTTGTCATATGAAAGAAACATCTGTTTCTCTTTCCTCCCCAGATTAAGCGGAATGGCAATAATAATGTGTTCTTCATTTGAGGGGTACCGCAGAAGGACACGTGTTTGTTACGCAAAGAAGCGATGAAGTCCCTGCACCGTATGGTGTTCAATGCCCTTTAGAAGCTTCTGTTGAGGAAGTCGCTGCTGATAGACATGTTTGCCAAGCTCAAGAAAAAGATTGCAGAAGAGGCAGCCACGGCCCCACGGAGTGGCATTCGTTTACCCCGCACCATCAGCAAGGAATCCATCACTTCAATGGGAGCAGACTCAGGGGATGACTTTGTAAGTTCTCTTTTAAGATTATAGTATTTTGAATGGCCCTGTAACGTTGCCTGTAAGTTCATACAGTTGCCGTTTCTCAATATCAAGAACACAGAGTACGTTCTTGTGACGCAATGAGTATGCATTATCTCGCATTTTTGTAATTCATTGCAGTTATATCATGTGACTAGATTTCAATGAATTATTTCGACATTTCAAAATGTGTTTGGACAACATACATAGGTTAAAAACCTTACTTACATCCTTGTGATCTCGTGAAACGTCATCAATGGTGGCCCAAGTACTGTTCCAATCAAAAGTATGCATAAGCCAAGACCACACAGAATTCCCGGATGTTGTTCTTTTTTGCTTTTTTTGCTAGCTTAAACCTAGGATGCATCGGTTGTTGCTTGGCTGGGAAAATATCCCAAGATGCATTTTGTACTTCAAGGAACGATTGGCAGCTGAGGAGCATCACGTTTGTATCCTCCCCTTTTATGAGTGTAAATAATAATTTAACGTGTAAAGCACAACTTTATTAAATCTAGTCCTTAAATTTTATTAATTTTTTCTTACAAAACTTTGTTTAACTGCAGTTTACAATATCATATCTATTAATATATATTAAATACTATATACGCACACATTCAAAGATATTTTTTATATATGTACCACAATTTCAGGAGAATCGGACAAAACCTGCAACTCACATCAGTGTCTTTCCAGAATATTTTTTATTTTTTATTAATAACCCTAAATTGGATACATCCCATGTATAATTTCAAATGACACTTCTTTAATATATTACTCGTAATTATATAACATCTAGACACGTGGTACACAGTTACGGTAATGCGGCAGAACCAGGAATCTCGTAGTAAGAACAACATCTGGGTATTCCGTCTGTTCTTGCATTTGCTTTTTGCGTACATTCAATTGGAACAGTACTTGGGCCAGGACTGATGACGTGTCACGAGATCACAAGGACGTAAGTACGGACAAGAATGCATATAGAGAAACGGCTATTGTCAACAACGTTTTTGAAGCACTATTTTCAAAAAGAAACTTTCCGTCTACATACAGTATAAGATGTGTAACGAGAGCTGAATGATTAATTGCTTTTGCAATATAATTGCGATTTGACAATTTTCTACGTGGGTTGCCAGTTGCCCATTCATTGGCGCTCAATATGATAAGGTGAGTGATCAAGAAGTGCAGTCCACATTTACATATCATGTTTCATGAAATAAGTGTTAAAAACACAGATTCGTTAGCATTGCGGGTTTAATCTGCATTTTAGTTTGCGTCTTACTGGTATATTATGTACTTTACACCACACGTGTGGCAGACTTATGTTGTCATTTGTGAACCCTTACCGAACTGCAAGTCCAGGGTTGGAGAATCCAGGTCCAGAAAGTAAAAAACCTGAAACTCTTTGGCTTTAGCTAGAGGTGCTTCTACTCAACAGGTGGAGACAAGCTTCTTTAGCTGAAAGTTGAGTAGGAGCACCTGTGGCAGGGTTTTTACTTTCTAGACCTGGATTCCCCGACCCTGCAGCACGTCAAAAGTGTCTAATAAATTTATACCTGTAGATAAACAGGCTTTTATATTAATTAATGCTTCATTTGCCTTTATTTTATTATCTTATAATTCACAATAGATATGATATTGTTTGTTGTAATAAAGAATAATAAAATAAAAACACATTAAAAAGGGACCTTGAAAACAAATCATCACAAATTAAATATCAATTGCAGTTTTGAGGAAATGAACGTCTAATTAGATGATTTTCCAAAATCAGTCAGTCCTAGGCGGCACGGTGACTGACTGATTAGCACGTCCGCCTCCCAGTGCAGAGGACGTGAGATCGAGTCCGGGCTTCGACCTTCCTGGGTGTTGTTTGCATGTTCTCCCCGTGCTCGCGTGGGTTTTCTCCCGGTACTCCGGTTTCCTCCCACATTCCAAAGAAATGCATGGCAAGTTAATTGAACACTCCAAGTTGTCCATAGGTGTGGTTGTGAGTGTGGATGGTTGTTTGTCTCTGTGTGCCCTGCAATTAGCTGGCAACCAGTTCAGAGTGTACCCCGCTTACTGCCCAAAGCCAGCTGGGATAGACTCCAGCGACCCCCATGACCCTTGTGAGGACAAGCGGTTAGGGAAATGGATGGATGGATGGACAATCAGTCCTATGTAGAGCTGTAGGAATATACAAGTGTGTTGGGCAAATAATCCACTAAATAAAATCTAGTAATTTCTTGTTATTACCTCAAACACATTGTCTATGAGATCACTTCAGATAATCCATTATCATTACTCCTGGCAAATTCTAAAATATCTAAATATTTACACTACAGGGCTCCAGACTGACCCTAAATGCTGGTATTTTGCCCTCAAATTGTAGACAGTGCAACTATAACTTACCTTTTCTGATGTCGTTGTAGGAGTAATGTCATATAAACTAGCCTCAGTGTTTTGTCATAATCTGCAAAAAATCAGGGTGTCTTGCTCACAGCCACTTTTTCAGAAAAAGCTCATACTTAATGGTAGTAATTTTTTTTAAATTCAAGTCCAATCATGCGGGCAATTAAAAAGTCACATTTCCAAAATAGTCCTGATTCATATTTTTGTTTATTTTATTTAACACATCTTGACACTCACCACAAGTAAACTCGAGTCTTGGAATAATGGTGACATTAACCCTTGTGAAATAATACAGTAACCGGTCTGACAGTTAATTGGGTGTGACTTTTGTAAACTAAAGTGATGACTTAAGGGCTGGACTGTTGCATTCAGTGTTTGCCATGCATCAGGATGTTGTTACCTGACTCTTTAAATGTAACACACCTCTTGATTTTTTTCATATTACTTTGAAATTCTGTTTTAAAAACTACAACAAATAAATCTTGCTCATTTTGCTGCTTACCTGTTTAAAACCTGTTTTTTTTTATTTTTTATTTTTTTAATTATTATTATTTTTTATATTTATGTGTTCACTTGTTGAAATGGTGCTGTGAATGTGCTGATATTGTTCCAGGTAAATACTGTCATATTTATGAAGACGATTCTCCATGATCAGGCTATTTTCCCAAATTAGCATAGTTATCGTTTTGCCCTGCAGTGGAAGGTATATTCCTAAGGCTGTAGTACAGGCTCAACTCACCTACATAAATTATTTAGAGTTGTCCAAGCAATGATGCCAAGCGATACATGACTCTATATATTTATGGAATCATGCAAGCGTTAATATTTTTATATTAAATGTATGCAGTATGTTGGTTGCCATTTTAGAATACCGGTATGTAAAAAGTCTAAAAGTGGTGGTAGTAGAGTGGATTTTGAGTTTAAAACTGCTGCTCACTTTCAAATGTAATACTGTGCCATCTCTCTGTTCCTAGGCATCTGACGGTAGCAGCTCCAGGGACGACCTGCCCGCCCAACTGCTCAGGAGGAACGATCAGATCCGTAAGCTAGAGGCAAAGCTATCAGGTGGGACATTCAGTCTATCGTTACATGATGGGACAGGTCTTGAAACGTAGGTTAAAGTAGAAGTCTGCAAATACCCTAAATCAAGGGAATTCAATGGAAATTTAAAGTGGTCCAATTCAAGAAAATTTGTTGAAGCAAAGGTCTGAAAGATTATTATGTGTAACTGTTTATTGTGGTGCTATATACATTTAAGTAGGGCCGGGCAATAAATCTAATTAATTTGATACATTGCCATTTTAAAAATCGAATCGTTGAAAATTTGCTAAATCGTGAAATCGAATTTTGTCTTCTGGATTATTTAAAGCTATTGTTTTTATGTTCTGTTACATCCAGATGTTTTTGTGACTTGTAGTTTTGCACAAGTGGCAGAATGCTGGATGGGTGGTTTACAAGACATGTTTAGTACATAGCTACCAACTACTTAATTGTGGCATTTAAGAACAAACTATGAATGTTAAGTTTATGTTAATACTGATCTAGAATCAGTATACGTTATTGTTGTTGGAACGTTTTGCACAGGAATTTTTTTTAAATAAATTAAACATTTAAATAAATGTTTGTCGGGTTTATTAGATTTAAATCGATTTAAATCGTAATCGTCCTGATTGACGCTAAAAAAGAGATTACATTTTTTGGCCGTATCACCCAGCCCTACATTTAAGTATACTAGTTGTTGTATCTACATCCGCAAGTAGTTAATAACTCAGTCATATCAAATTAATTTACTACAATTCAAAAGTCTTTTGAATTTTTTTTTTCTTGTCATGTAATGCAGAAGTACCATTAAATTAGCAAGTGACAAGTGTTCCCAAAAATGACCGTCTGTCAGAATGCTGGAACTTGTTGGAATGGCCACTTCAACCTTAGTATGAGGCACTAATAATTATGAGGATCAGTTTTTGTGTCAGAAAAAAAAAGCCTTTTTGGACAATGTTATTGTGTAACGCCTATAGAAAATGTGGTTAGAAAAAGTCCTTCAAAGAACTCATCATCATCATCTTTTTCTTTTTTTCATTGTACGCACATGTACACAAACTTTGACCTCTACTCTACTGGGGAGCAGTTTGGGGTATCAGTTTCTTGCTCAAAGACACCACAGCCATGTGACTGTCTTCAGCTAGGTTACCCATGGCAGCAGTTGACGATCTTAACCGCTTGGCCATATTGCAGTAAAACAGTATAACTTCATTATTTCTCAACAGATCTCATCGGTGCATCAGTTCAAATTTTTCACCAATAATTTCGTATTAGGCCTGGGTGATATGGGCCAAAATTCGGAACACAAAAATTGCATCCTTTCACAGTAGGTAACGATATTTATCACAATATAGAATTATGGGTAAAACTATTTCCAATATACTGTATAATAATTTAATGAATGAATAATTTTTGAATAGGTTAATTACAGTTGCGCATGAAAGTTGACAAACGTATGTAAACTTGAGTGCACTGTCTGGTGAGAAAAAGGCTTAATGTCGTTAAAAACCAAACTAGGGGGGGCAATTGTTTTGATATTTTCAGAGGTTGATAGTGACATGAGTAGCGATGTGGATTTTGGTGACGATTCATAGCATTTTTGTGTCGTTAACCAACGTTTAACTTTTGTACATTATCAGTTGTACTCATAAGTTTACATACCACAAGGGTAGGGAAACTCTCAAGCACAATTGTATATACTTACATACTCAATTAGAATAAAAACAAATATTAATTAGTATAACATTAACTGTGCAAATCTGGTCAGAATTGAATGTTAGCACTCATTCATGTCAATGAATCAAAAATAAAGAATAAACCTGCTGTTTTATATAAAACATTAACCATCAAAAATAGGAGCACCTTTACTATAGTCCCTTTCAAACGGGCATTAAACAAAACATTGAACAGGAAATACACAGTCTGAGCCATAGTATAGCAGTTTTATTTTATTTTATTCAGTTACATGAGTTTACACGTTATAACCCCTGCAACGTTGAATCGCTGTCATTCATTACGTCATCTGAAACTACGCTATGCAAAATGAGATGACTTACATGAGCAAATACGGTCAAGCTGTATCTCCCCGAAAAAGGCGCGACTAAAACCTGTGTGGTGCTACCAGTGCAAAAGTTAGTGTAGAGCCCTGAATATTTTTTGTTTGCACTATTTTGCAGCAGAGTGTGCTGACTTTTAATTTTGATTCGAGATTTGCACAATAAATGTAGTAAGTAAATGTATTCTTTCAAAAAAAAAGAAGTCAATATAGCTTCTATAAAAGACTGTGTAAACCCGTAAGCAAATTATTTATAAAAACAAAACCAAAAAACAACTGAATTCTATTCCGTGATATATATCGTTACCGTGAAGGGATGCAGTTTATACCGTGATATGAATTTTAGGCCATATCGCTCAGCCCTACTTTCAAGTTCTGCACACAGTACGTTTGCCTCACAGTTCTGAAATTTGTGGTTCGAATGTCGGCTCCAGCCTTCCTGTGTGGAGTTTGCATGTTTTCTCTGTGCTTGCATGGGTTTTCTTTCCGTAGTTCAGCTTCTTCCCACATTCCAAAAACATGCATGTTAGGTTCACTGAACACTCGGATTGGTCCATCACTGTGAATGCGAGTGTGCCTACTTGTTTTACACATGTGCCTTGTGATTTCCTGTCGATTAATCCATAATGTAAACCACCTCTCGCACAGTCAGCAACCGTTATTCGGCAATCGTCAACAGTTGGGACACCCTTCCGTCATCATCATCTGTCAATATTTCAAGCCGAACCGCATTGTAATCGTCAATCCGTCATTCATTATTCTTAAGCGAAATGGGCGTCCGTCAATGTAGGGGTGTGCGATAGAGACGACGTATTCAATATGAAGTATGAATTTGCCCAAAGGTAGAAACTGGAACCCTACTGTCAAATTGCGATAGTTGATTGATTACATTTTTGTATCCCATTTTGTGTGCAGTGCGTACTGCTCCGTGTGACAGAATTTCCCAAGATGTATGCCTCCATCACTTCAAGCTGAGAGTGGATGGCTCAACATGATGCAACGGCAAAAGTTCTGTTTGCATCCGGTGTCTACATAGCATAAGTCCCTTATCATGGCCTCCACTGCAGCGAAAATGTGCTGCGTTACGACGGGGACTCAAAGAGAAGTTATCAGTGCTGTCGCAAAACAGTGTGCTGTTTCTACCCCTAGATGTCAGTAATGCTTTGGGCATGGATTTCATTGCTGGCATGACAAAGTTAGGTTTGAGAAAAAAAGAAGAAAAAAAACCCAAAGAGATCAAGACGTACTGATTACGGACGAGGCTTTGTTGTGATATATTGCATAAAAATGCACTGTCCTTTTCTATATTAGAGGCCTTGACGACTTATACCACAAAGGTTAAAGAAAGGTTTGAGAGAAAAGAACAATTTTTTCCGGAGAGCCTTGTAATGTGCTCAAAAATGAAGGTTGCTGATTGGAAGAAGAGGACACCTGTGTATCTGAAATCGATTGCTCTTCATAAAGTATTTGGATGTCTGTCAAATTAATATGTTAAAATAAACAATACCAATTCAATTTATGTGATTCTAATTAAATTTTTAATGTAATCAAGTTTAGCAATTTAAATTTAAATCTAAATTATATAGAATACATTTCTGGTGGCACTTAGTTTTGTTTTGTTCTGCTGTTTTATTTCTGAGTGTTTGTAAATGCATTACGGCACGCGACTCATGGGAAAGGAAGGAGGAGGGCAAGTGGATGGGAGGAGTTGAGGCAAACATTCGAGGTTGTTGCTCATCTCGGCAAATTCGTCTGACGCTGTTGTTCTTTTTTCACCGTCGGCTATGGCCAACAGAAGCTGTTTGCGTGCTAAATTCTAAGTTGTTATAATAAATAAGATGAGATAACCAACCAGCGTCTGCTGTCAACGTACTTGAGAGATATTACACAAGTGGGCATCTGTCAATGTTTCCCTCATTCGTCAGTCAATGGCCCGGTTATTATTGATGATTACATTGATAAGCAAAAACCCACTTCCGGCATTTCTGAATCAGTCAATTTTTTAAAAGTTTTTCGTCAATCATTTATCGTCAACAAAATGAGCGTCCATCATTGACTGATTCACGGACCTTCCAGTATGTTGACGGAAGGCCCACTAATAGGTTATAATGTTACCTATGACGGTTCTTGGTGGAAAGAAAGTTTCAGAACTTTGAAGGTGATTTGGCTTTTTTGTAAATACTGTACATTCTTGTGAATTTGATGTTTTAGTGTTTTGTTTGTTTTATTCATTTTTTCCTTTTGGACACATTATTACAGGTTACATCGATCATATCATATCATTTGCAACAATGACATCCAAAAGAAGGGTGACGGGTAGAAGCCATGGCTTATTAGTAACCCGTCCCCATCGATTCTTACTATACGCATCAGTCATATACATTGATTATGACTGCACACTCCTTGCTCAGTTCATCTTGAGTAATGTCCGTGTAGAAGTTGCAGCCAGTACCAATCATTTGGAATTGGTAAATCGGTTCCTGGACGCCACCAACAGGCCCACCCAACCAGGCGAGCAGGCAAGGCGAGCGCATGCTCGTTCACCAGTAGCGTCTTCGCTGACCTTGGATCAACTTTCACACATGTTGTGGCTTCTAGAAGAGTAGATCGGCTTGCATTCTGCCCATTGCATCCACAGCAATGTTCACTCCATTCTGGTCAGCTCAGCCACCGGTCCACCACTGTTGCCAGCATCCGATGATGCTTAGATCGTGATACTCCTGAGCGTTCACCAAGGCCAGCCCACCCGGCGGAGTAGCCCCTGCTAGCCGCATCTCGGAACCATGTTCACCAACCCCATTGTAATTATTTACAGCAGATACATTGCAGCCACAGTACAACCTTATCACGACAGCCTTGCATGTTACAACAAATGTACAAACAGAAATAGAGCCAGTCAATGTTCTTACAGGAACAGCAATGCATGTAATCAATGCAGTTGTATAAACAAGAGTTAACCTTGGCAGTGTCAGCAAGTAATCTTATGCTATATTTACATTATTCAAATCATAACAGCTCCAGTTTTGGGTTAATTAGAAAAATGTTACAATAGTTTCATTTGGGTAAGACATAATCCACAATTTAATGATGTGAGTTACTGATAGTAGTTATTGTCTCTCAAACTCCGCCAATTTTTCCATTCTTTTCACGATCCGTATTTTCGTCTCTTCTTTAGTTTGAATGAAGATCCGACAGTCTTTTGTCCATGCGTTCTTGATAAGTCCATTCTTTCTCAATTGTTGCGCCCTTCTGGCAATGTAAGCATTTCGTTTTGTGAGATTTTCATTGACGTAAACATGTTTACCTTTAAGCTTGTAAGTATCTCTGAAAAGAGCAATCTTTTTCTTCCTGTCAACAAACCTGTTCAGAACTGCCGGTGGTCGTGTCCCCCCAGTTGCAAGCAAAAAGCACATCTGAACGTGCGCTGGATCCACAATTAATCCCAAATCTCTGAGTTGAGTTGTCACTTGCTGTCTCGTTCACTGAAGTTTGATAAGAATCAACTGCACTTGTGATGGCCCCGAGGGCCGCGGCGCGGTTTAATCTGGATACACTGTAACTATCACATCGTTGATTCGAAGATTCTGTTCCAAATCGTCTACTTTTTGTTCCAAGGCGACAATGGGTCAATCTTTTTCTTGTGTCTCTTTCTTCAACTGCTGAATTTCCTACATAAGTGGCTCGATGCTCTTTTTCATTTCAAGTAATTCGGTGACCCTTTCTTTGAATTTTGCAAAAGAAGATTTTTATCTCCTCAGTCTCGTCAACTCTTTTCCAAGGCATATTGCAACAATGTAGTTAAAAATCCCAATGTCAACAAACTAGTTAGAAGTCACGAGCGAGAGTGCAGGAGCAAGTACAGATGCGTCCTTCCTCTACAGATGCGTCCTTGATTTGAGTGTAATATTAGCTTTGATTAATTTTAGTTTGTTCAAATATGACAAAAGGTAAAAAATTGTGCCAAATTTCAATGGCTCAGTGGTAGAGTAGTCGTCTCCCATCCGTGAGGATGTGGGTTTGGTCCTCTCCCTTGGTGACTATGTCGAATGTCCTTGAGCAAGACACTGAACCCCGATTTGCTCCCCAGTGGACCTGGCAGCGCTATGCATGGCAGCAGCCGACCATTGGTGGGTGAATGAGTTTTAAAGAGACTGCACAATAACTCTCTAAAATATAAAGATTCGTAGGACACGTGTACGCTCACACACTACTTTGTTTGTTCGACAGCTTCTACTTTGGCTCGGCACAAAAGCAGTCAGTGAACTTGACTCTCAGGAACGGTTCTTGTGTCCTCAAAACGTGCTTTTGTGCTCTAAATTTCCCCGTACTTGTAATTGTGGCACAAATCTTAACGCCACACTTTAGCCTAAGCCTACAGCACGCACAATGGCACGGTCGGTGACTGCTCCCATATTTTTTCCTGTCAAACATTTCAAAACATAATATTATTAAATGGTATTGATATTGATCATGTATCTGGTGCGATACATATTAATATTGAATTATTGTCAAGCCCTATTTTGTTGTCTTGTAATAATTGTATTTATAATTATCCCCTCTACTCAAATAGAGTAGAGCCTTGAGATTTTGATAAATGCTGCTTTTTTCCCTCACAATAATAACTTTCTTAAATAAGAAAATCATTAGGTTTATTTTTCATTATTTGTCAATCACATTTTCCCTTTTGTTTTCTCCTTTTGTTCTCTCTATCATCTTCCTGTTTTCTCGTGTGTATGTATGTGTGTGTGTGTGTGTGTATGCGCGTGTGCCATTGATATTCTATCTTGTCCCTGCGTCTCAACAACACTAGACTATGCTGAGCAGCTGCGAATAATGCAGAAGACCAAGGAGAAGCTTGAAATTGCATTAGAAAACCATCAGGATTGTACGTACCTCTCCTCTCGCTCCCCTCCTACCAGTGAGCTTCTTTTCTCTTAACTGTCAATCAGCTGTATTAAATAACTCATTCATTCTTCCCTTTTCCCCAAAATCAGTTCTCACATTTCCTGTGTTACGATCAGATGCTTTGTAAATGTTTTCTGTGGTCATGTTGAAGAATCTTGAAACCCCAGATCTTTTTATTCTGACAGTTTATTCAAGTCATAGTTAATATTTTGGGACAACAAATGGCTATATGGTTAAGTGGTGCTCTGCATGCTTTGATATACTGATTGCTTTTTTCGCACAGGTGTTTTGAGATTTAAATGTGAACAGCCTTCTGAATGCTACATTGATGTGTGGTCATGAGCCAGTGTGTAAGCATGCAATGCTTCGTTCTCTTCTGCCTCTGCCTTTAAAGCAACACATTAGCCCCCTTTAACTTTGTGACGTTTGTCACCTTTCAGTCTTCAAACATAAATAATGAAATTTGATTTTTTTAAATATTTTTTTATTTTGCAAATAATCTACACCAAGTGGGACACAATCGTTAAGTGGAATGAAATTAATTACATTTTAAACTCCTTTTTTTTTTTTACGAATACATAACTGAACAGTAGGGCAATGTGAAATTATTCACCCCCTTTTCTCCCAGTGCAGCCAACTGACTTTAGAAGTTCCCTGATAATTTCTGAATGACGAGATTCAATGTTGACCTAATAGCTGATGATAATAAATAGTCCACCTGTGTGTAATCTAGTCTCAATGTAAATGCACCTGCTTTGGGATGGTCTCTGATGTCTGGTAAAACAATAATGGGGAGCAAACAGCATCATGAAGACCACGGAACACAACAAGCAGCTAGGTCTGGGATAAAGATGTGGAGAAGTTTAAAGTAGGATTAGGATATAAAAAGATTTCACAAACTTTAAACAACTTGCGGAGAATGGATCATTCATATTGAAATGGAGAGAGTATCAGAAGCAAAAGGTGGTTCTACAAGGTATCCTACTTTTCATTTTTTTATTTGTAAAGAAGTTTAAAATATTGTATACATTTTGCTCCTCTTCACGTTTGTGTTCTACAAATCCAATTGTATACAGTATCTTTGTTTGAAGCCTATAAAATGTGGCAAAAAGTTCAAGAGGGGGTTAATACTTTTGCAAAGCACTGTATATCTATGTACTGTATATCTGTGCGGTAACAAATGGCACCGCGCTGCAGACCGGTGGTTGGGGACAACATTAACATAGTGTAGTGCAGCTGAGCTTTGTGTATGATTAGTTTGTAAGTCACTTTATAAAAATTTGTCCCAGCACATTTTTTGTGAATTGCAATTTGAAACATGAATTTTGACAATTTGTTCCTGTAAAGCATAATATGTACAGCCTCTCCAGTATTAATTTGCAAGACTAAATAAATATTTTTAGTCTTGCCCTGATGAAGGCCTACAAAGGCCAAAATGTGTAGGCACATTTTTAATCAACTGGCCACGTTAAAATAAAAGCCTTTTATTCATAAGTACTTTCAGTTCCTCAGCCTCCTGTTTTCTGCTGATCGCTCCACTGAAGATCACCAGAGTGATTTTTTGGAGAAAAAAGTCCAACACATCTTATAGACTTACCCCTGCATACTCTCATTGCCTAAATATTTTTAGATTTTTCCAATCAACTACCTGCATAAAAAAAAAATGTGAGGAATAATGAGAACTTATTTTATTCGTGTGTAAAGGGTGCATGACATCAGCTAAATTACATTTGTCAAGATACAATCATTTCATCTCAGACAAATCACATTTCTGTAATTGTTGGATAGCTCTTCCAATGACCTGACAAGTATGTAAAAAAAACAAACACCTATTTAAGCAGTTTCTGCATTAAGGGATCCATCTACTATCAGTATAGTCTTCACACAAAATCAAAAACATTTCCCCGTCCCCCAATATTTCTTTGACATTACTGCTTTTCTCATGCTTCTTTCCCCCCACCATGACTTTAATGTTTCCATTACATAAAGTACCGATACTTGGTTATTTCAAGTGACTCTCATATGAGTGTTCAAATCATTGCACGTCATGATGGTAGAACACATTTTCAAGCTACTGTCAACAGCAAAACGGGTCATGATCAAGTGTGGAGAAAGCATGTATGGCATTTGTCAGCCTTTGCTTTGAATCATGTCACAGCCTAATACTTTGACTTTTCAAATATGGCAACCGTTTCTTTCCTCTTTTTGGCTTTTGCTTTCTCAGATTTACTTCCTGCTAGCTGTCAACTATGTGTTTTTTTGTGCCATTTGTTTTACTTTGTCTCATCTTTTCTGCCTAGCTTCCATAAAAAAACTTCAAGAGCAGAATGAGTTTCACCAGGCTAACAGAGCCAAAATGGCAGAAGGGATGACTCTAGCACTGGACAAAAAGGACCAGGTAAATGTTAATCTGACCTATACATACATACAGGGCTGTGGTAAAGTATTTGCCCCCTTCCTGATTTCAGATATCTATATTTAATTTTTTGCATATTTATTACAAATGTGTCAGATCACCAAACCAATTAATAGCTCAAAAGACAAACAGATTACATCTCAACAATAACATTTTGAAATGCTTATTTTATTTGTTCAGGGAAAGCAAGACCAAACCAAACAAGTGAAATCAAGGGTGTATTCAGACCTGCACTGTTTGGTCCGATTTACACGGACCAGAGTTCGTTTCCCACGCTGATCCGGACCTTTTGTGCAGGTCTGAATACACACAAGAGTCCTGGTGCAGACCAAACAAGCGGACTGAGACCCACTTTTTGAGGTCCGATTCCTAACTTACTCTGTGCAGTTCGCTTCGCAGTCTGAATACAACACACGGCTGATGCGCTCTTACTGCAGGACATATGCGCCTTTTTGGTCTTAACAAGCCACCGTAGCCAAGCATCGCAGGGGGAAATATTGCCCAGTAGTGAATATTGTGCTAAATTCATTCATAATCATCCGTATTCTGTTTAGCCACGCTGCTGTCAGCATGTTGTGATGGGGGCAGGGCACGTAGAGAGCAACTGCTCCTCCGGTTACTGCACGCAATCGACGACGCGTTCCAAATTGTCGCGGAACCTCCGTTGAATGAGCTGCTCTTGAGGCTCGCAAATATCTTGCATCTAATAACGCGACAAATATGCACAGCAGTAATGCAGCAAGTCGGAATGTCATGTTTTCGTCTATTTTCGGGTTTAGTTATGCGTTTAGCCCTCGTCATTTTTGTCTAATGGGAGCACAGATCGTCACGCGGGTCGACTTGATTACGCAATATAGTCCACTTGCAAAAAGCACAGTGAGAATATGAACCGCACCAAAAGTCTGCTTTTGGTCCGGACCAAACAAGTAGACTAAAGGACTTTTCTGGTCTGAATACATCCTAAGTGTTCGTGAAAGTGGTGGTGAATCTTTGACAGGGAATTTTGTCCAACTGTTTTTGTCCTATTGTTCCCCTTCCCGACCAAAGATGTCAAACGCCTGACAGTTTTACTGTATGCCTTATAAAATTGTCCTATAAGATCATCTTTTAGTCTGAAGTGTGTTAAGGGTGAATTTGTCTGGATAACTGGGTCCGACGCAGGTCAGTTCTGACAATTATTTCAATATTTAGAACCCCAAATTTTCATCTGTGTGGGGAAAGCCGATTACCCTCAAATCATTTGATGCCATGAACTGTGACATGAATGGATTGTTTGTAGCCACTCAAAGAAGTCTCCTTACCGACGAACAAGGAAATGGCGGATATATAAAACAACATATGTCCTACCTCATGTCGTTATAGTGGGTTCCCCAGATGGTAAAAAGTATTTCCAAAACAAGACTCTCCTTACTGATATCATTAACACTCAGCAACCATTAACACATGCCCGGAAGTGTCTGCTTGTCTTTGCGTTTGTGAGATTACGTGAAATCATGTGAAAGCTCTGCCTCAGAAGACTGGATTCTTGACCAGTGGTAGAACAGAATCTATGTGTGGTGTTATGTGTTGAGATTATCGGAGCAGACCACACACAATACGACCAAAACACAATGCTTCATTTTCTATCTTTATGTGTGGGGTCTGTTAGAGATTAAAAAATATATATTTTAAGATTTGAAAAATCCTCATGTGTGTGCCAGGCCCAAGTCATTGGAGTGTTTTCTCTCGTGAAATGGCAATTTAAGGTCATTCCACAGCATCTCATTTGGTCCAAACTTGACTTCTCCACTCCAAAACCTTATGTAGCCTTTTTTGAGCCACTTAGCAGTGGAGTTGCTGGTTTGTTTCAAATTATTGTCCTGCTGCATAACCGAAGAGCGCTCCAGTTTGAGAGCATAAACAGATGGCTGGAATTTTGCATTAAGCATTTTCATTCATCAATTCATCGATCCATCCATCCATATGTGTCAAGATCTCCCTGAAAGTTCCAACCCGAGCTAAGGAGATGGAAGTTTGGGCTTTCCTGCTTAGGTTTCTTCCCCACAACCCAGTTCCATTTCAGTGGACAATGTGTATGGAAGAAGGATGTCGTAACTTTACATTTTCATTTTTGATTAGTTCTTAAGTAGTATTTCCACACCCATCCAGGAGTTATACAGGTGAGGTTTACAGATTAAATGTCACATCTGTCATGAGTTTTTTTTGGTGACACTTTGGAATAGAAATGTGGTGCACAGGTCGAAGGTTATCGTCAATCAAACTTGACTGGCAGTTATAAATGCTGGGTGGGACTAGTTAAACGGAACTAAGTTTTCTGAAAACAGTGGTTGATCACTGTTAACTCGTGGTTTAAGTAGGTGGAATCTAATATCTTTGCGAAAGGAAAAAAAAAACCCATCTGAAATCAGGAAGGGTGTGTATGCGTCTTCTTGGCACTCTAATTACAGTACATACGTAGCCACAGTCACATTTTTGTGGTCTGAATGCATCATTGTTGTCTATACTTTAACCACAGGACTGGATGAAGAAGTGGGCTATTGTGGAAAAGGTAAGCATTATGTTGTGATCATCATGGTTCATTATTTTAAATACAGTGTTCCCTCATTTATCGCGGGAGTTACGTTCCAAAATTACCTGCAAAAGGCAAAATCTACAAAGTAGAGGCTCACCTTTTTTTGTCTTGTCTTGTTTTGGGGTGGGATTTACACCTCTATTAAACCATTATGACCCCACCCATGGTTTCTACCCTTCTAAACACTTGTTGCACTTAATAAATGTAACTTTTTGTGAAAAACAAATGCAGAGCTGCTAATTATTAGCTGCATTCATACTCACATACTGCACTCCGGCAAGCCCACACGTGGGCAGAATATTATTTTCGGGGTAATCTAATTCCGTTGGAGGAACTGCGCTAAATTAATAGTGCTGCAAAGTCAAGCTTTTGGTCACATTGCAATAACGCGCTACAACTTCAAGTGTATTCTCTCACATTGCAACATCATAGCAAGGGTGATAGAACTGACATTTACTTTAACCCATTAGGGTCTAAAGTGCCTGGCAAAACTTGTCTCTAAAACCTATGGGTGACTTAAGAGTCCCCCCCCAAAAAAAAGTTTTCCTGGAAATTCAACAATCTTATAGATACATTTATATCTCAGCTCCTGGAGCAGATAGAAACATTTATGTATGTATGTATGTCACTGTCGACTGGTTACACTGATTCGAATTCCTCCCGCGCTGTCAGTTGCATCATTTATTTCATAACTCCCGCAAATCTGCGTCAGCCATAAACACTCGAATAAAACTCCAGGACATGCTATGAGGCCCACGACACCCTCACGTGTATATTCTGATGCATTTAATTGGCTAAGAGACAAAGAATTGGTCAAAACAATACAAAATGACATATTCGCTTTCCCGGCTTTAAAGGGAGAAGAGCACTGATGCGCTCCCGACTTTAACGGTAGAAACGCGTTCGCGCACTCCCGGCCTTAATGGGTTAAGAGAACAAATTGATTCTCTAAATCATTGCTGTCACACCATGACAAGTAATTGACATGGCTGGGAGGTCACAGTTTTATTTGCAGTCCACATTTATAGTTTCATTAAGTGAAATGTATACATACACAATCTTGCTCAACACATTCATGGTGCAGGCTGAAAAAAAACTGTCAAAAGCAGTGATTACAATTATGAAGTATTAAGAGATTTTTGTGTCATTTTGCTTTTTATGCAAAGTGTGGTGTCTGTGACAATCGCTCTGATTGGCTTTTAGCCACTAAATGCAAATCAGTGCATGAAAAATGCATTATCTTAAACTCTGCAAAACTTTGCTGTTTACTTGGAATTGGTCCTGCGTGTGTTGCGGATGTGTTGTGGTTATGTGTGATTTTTGTTTCATGGAACCATGACTGTGTGTCATGGAAAACAGTTTGTGCTCGTGCGAGCACTCGCTCATACCCGTGCACGAACGTGCGCATGTAAACGTGCTCCCAAACTTGCTCCCAGCAATGTGTTCTGTGGTGGAGAAAAATGTCAATTACATTTCGGAGTTACTAATTACATTTACAGGGCAGTAACTGAGTTGTGTACTTTTAGTAGAAGTCATTTGTATTTATAAAAAAATCTTTTTTTAGGGTAACCTGCCGAATGCCGCACGTGGGTGTGGTCAGAAATAAACGGTTTAGTCACAGTGCCACGAGATAAGGAGTCCAGTGTGGGCAGTTAAAGGTAACGAGCGGAGCACGCTCATCACCAAGGCAGCGGACGAGGACGATGATGTGGTGACAGTGGTGGCTGTTGACTACGTTAAAGTTTTTCTTTTTACCATTGTGTCTAAAAATGGCATCACATTGCAGCCAAAGGTACGATCCTGGTGGATTCATGTACCTTGTAGATCTAGATTTAGGAAACCCGCAAAGTATCGAGGTAAACCTGCAGTTATGGTCGTGAAGCCGCGTTAACCCAAAAGTGATGTAGTGAGGGAACATTGTATTTTGTCATTTTACTTCACTTGATCATTTCCAAAATAACATTCAGGAGAAGACTGCCTTATCAGCAAGACTGGATGAGATGAAGGAGCAAAGCTTGACACTCTTCCAGAAAAGAGACGATATGGATGAACTGGACGGCTTCCAGCAGCAGGAACTTGCTAAAGTTAAACACATGGTACGTTTTGTATGTGTAGAATACTGATACTCCCCAACCTATTAGGACTTAAAGGGGGATAGAGCAGTTACTATTGAATATTTTTAGAATCGATTATCCTGTCGACTAGTCCATCTAGTCATCAGATGGATTAGTGTCAAACATCTCATTGATGAGATGTCATTGATTGCAGTATCAACTTTCCACCAATAGAGGATGCAATTATAATACACTGTGAAAATGTCATGGGTAGTTTAAATACAGTAGAATGGGGGTTTATGCAGATTGGAAATGTCTGTGTGGATGGCTACATGGTGCAGACGAAGCCTCTGTGCAAGAAATTTATGTCTACTTATTCAACTTGGTTGATTTGTGTTTTTTTTCCCCAGCTGTAAATTTCCCCAGCCAATTTAAAAGGAAAATACTTTTTGTCATACTGTCTTTGTCGAAACTGCCATGTCACGACCTGTCTGTAGTACATGATAACTATGTGATTAAGTCAGCAGTCCCTTGTGCCTTTAAGTTGATTTGCAAGAAACTACACCTGAGGAAACCTAACCAATCAGAGAGAAAATGCTTATAATTTTTTGTGCACTTGCAGTCACACTCATAGTGAGCTCACAAGTGTGAGCAAAAACAAAACAAAAACATGTTAAGTGTTACAGTAACACACCCTTATAAATAAGTGTCTCTTCTGGGGTAACAAGGTAGAAGGTCAGCACGAGGACATGGGGTTATGCCCCCTATGAGTGTGCCAGCAAGACCATGACAAATGATTGAGATCTTGTAAATCGCGCCTTCTGTCTGTGATTGGGGATTTTTCTTCGGGTGCAGCCATTTCTTGCAGTTTAGAAGCATAAGATGAGGCCAGCAATGCCTCATTGCCCCCACAGATCGTATTTATCATTCATGTCATAATGACTATTTTAACAAATGAGAAAAACCCAATTTTTTTCAATGCAAGCGCCATCTTTATAGTTAGCAGGGTCATAAACCTAAGATTGTGGATTTTTTTTATTTTTTTTTATTGCAAGTTTAAACTTTGTAGTTAGCTTGGGCTTAAACCTAAGGATTGCTTGTTTGTGATAGTCCGCTGTGTCTATCAGTTGCTGAGAAAGGAAGAACAGCTGGGCCAGCGCGAGCGGGACCTCCAGCAGCAGGAGGATGAACTTCATTCAGCGAAGCAAAGGCTTTCCGAAACTCAGGGGAAACTTCAAGCTTTACAAAAGCAACTTGAAGAGAGCTCCAGATTCTCAACTGAGCTGGAAATTGAACGGTAAAATGGCACATTTTTATTTTAGCCTTCACTTGTTTGTTTTTGCTCAGAAATTCACCATAAGAAGGAGTGTAGTAGTTCACACGACAATTCAGGGTGTTGTCTTTAATATGATGAGCTAAGTCAGGGGTCACTTGAAACTGAGAACTGCTTCTTGAGTACTAATTAATGCAAAGGGCTACCAGTTAGACACACACTTATGAGATAACAACTTTGCTCAAATTAACTTAAATGTTATAACTAAATGTTATTAGCAATAATTGATGATAGTCATTTATCATGTTAATGATTTCTCGCAATAATTAGGACGCAGATAGATAGATAGATAGATAGATAGATATCAATATGCAACAATACTTTATTTCTTTAAATCTCTGTCAGTGTTTATGATCACTTTTACCACATTCCTAGAAAATCACATTGCTCCATCACCGGTGAGTTATTTTTATAACAGGCCCACGGATTACCCCTTGGGGGAGCTACCTGATGCCTGCGGGCACCACCACGTTTGTGACCCTTTAGCTAAGGTTTCGTTCACACTACAGGCAAATGCGACCCAGATCGGATTTTTTTGCCCAAATGCGACCTTTATCTGTCTTTTTCATGTCAGTCTGAACGGATCAATTCGGATTTTTTCATATCCGACCTGGTTCACTTTCATTTATGGTCCTAGATCGGATACATACGGATTTTTTGCAATGCGACCGCAGTCTGAACGGCCAGGTCGCATATATCTGACCTCGACGTCATCAAAAGTCCAATATGCGCTCCGCACGGGCGGGGGCATTCAGTTTGATTTATGCTTGACGCATCTGCGAGATCCGCACATCTTGGGAGACGTACGTGAATCGGCAAAGTTGTTTCGAGTAACAGTTGTGACTTTAATTTAATCCCACTTGAAACATGAAGTATAAAGATGACATTTGTGGCAGTGATATTAGTAATTTAGCCACGCACACGGCTCATTTATTACGCGGGGCAATGGCGTGACGTCATCGTTGGGGGGGAGGGGTAAAAGGAGAGGTCCCCGTGAGATGAGGCGCTCGAACAGGCTCGCCTCATTTTCACAAAATATTATTTCTACCTCCTCCCGCATCACTCTTCTGTAGATATGAGAAGGGGAAAATATGAGCCCCGACAACGGACTTATAAAAGTCCGTGCCTCTGACACGCTGGACCATACGTATTTACTTCCGCAAACACAGCGTTGTGAGTGACGTTGTATCTTCTGCGAATGCGGGTCACTTTGGGGATGCAATACGTCCGTCCACACAGCAGACCAGAATGAGTACGCAATTAATAGGTAATGTGAACACTTACTCAAAAAAATTGGATTTCACCAAAAAATCGGAATTAAGCATTAAGACCTGCAGTGTGAACGTAGCTTAAGTCTGCCTTCAAATATAGAGTCTGGGCATAATTAAATCATTTGAAATCCTACTTTAAATACAGAATCTTATAAATGTAAAAAATTGCCGAATCAAAAGTCTCAAAACTTTTGTCATATGCAGTTTGCAAGTCTTACCAGAATTTACAAAAATTGTTTGGGAAGTCACTACACTCTACTGTGGTGTTATTCAACAAAAAATATATAGCAGAGTGAGAACTGAATAATCAATAAATTAGAATTCTTATTAACATGAAACAATGTACAGATTTGGAGATTTCAAAAAGTAACTCCTTGTCTGAATAAAAGAGTATTTGAATCATAAACATTGGTTTGGATATGTACTGTATGTTGCAGGTGTATCACTCTAATAAAAGACAATTCAATACATATCTCGATATATGGGGTGTGATAGAATTATAGAACGGCTTAATCTTAAAGTGGAACAATTTGATTTGGTTTGATTCAGTGGGATTATGAGTCAATATGGTTCGGCTCAGTTTGAATGAGTTTCTTGTTATTTTACATGCATATGAAAATTAACTTGTCAGTTCTGTAAATGTGACCATTCTCTTGAATAAAATACAATTCTATACATACCTCAATATATTGTAAAGTGGAAGGATTTGGTTGAATTCGATGAACTCTCATCTTTTAACTCAAAAGCGATTTTCGGATTCAAAACGTTTTTTTGTCAAACAAAAATCTATTTGAATCGGAAATCCTAGTATGTTGTAACAAAACTGGATTCGTGCAGAGAGGAACTGCTGCTGCTCAGAGAAGAGGCAGATAAGAAAATTGGTGAGTTGGAGGGACAAAACCAGAAGCTACAGACGGCCATCCAACAGGTCTCAGAAGACTTGCAGAAGGTCAGTGTGAATGAATGTCTTTTGTCATTTTATCTGTTATTTATTATGAGTATCCTACCTCAATACAACGTGTTTTTTCTTTCAGTCACAGAGTATGGTGTCCTTTTCAGAGAGCTCCCTCCAGGATCTTCAGACTGAACACAATGCCCTGAAGTTGAAACAACAAAAGGTCAAAGAAAAACAAATTTGCTTGTTAAACAACTGTGGGTCATTACGGAAATATATGATGTATTATTTAGCTTTTGATGCAAAAGCATTTAATTCAATAAACCAGATTTAAGAATTTGTGTTGTAAATTTGAAGATGATTTCTTGAATTCATTAGGCTGCTGTTAGTGAGGAGGACAAGGAGCGTGTGTTGGGGGACCTTCAGAAGAAAGTGAACTCTTTAGAGAGGCAATTGCAAGGAAACCTGAGCCAGGATGACCATCTTCTTGAGCTTCTCCAGGAGGTGAATTAAAAAGATTAATTTCCCTCACAGTATTAATGAAGTTTATCGATCTGTTTGGGCAAGCCTAGTGATTATTTGTTGTTTTGCTATGCAGAGGTCTAGTCTCGAGCAAAGACTGGAAGAGACCAGAACAGAACTACTAGAATTTCGGACAAAGCATGCTGATACAGTCAGCTCCTTGGAGGCACAGGTTTTCACAAAACTCTATGATCCCTGATTCATACAACTGTTTGTTGTTCACGTTAAAACTATGCTACTTCATTTTATATCTGGAGTGTTTGAGTGCAAAATAAAAAGATTGCTAAGTTTTGCGTAATAAATTAAAGCTGCTCTATGTTGGAATTTGCCCAAAATGTCTTCACAATAACCTTTTTATTTGACCATTTATGACTCAAACATCTTGTAATTAGCAGATTAACACCTTAGCTGTTCACAATGGGTACTCCTGCAAGCCTCTAGCCAATAGTTTTCAGATAGGTTTGGGTTTGAATTTCCCACCCTCTGTTATGGGTAACCAGGAAGGTGCGTTCTGCTTTTTCTCCCTTTTATTCATGCCCGCCAACATCCACTGGATCTCCGGGCAGGCTACCAGTGGCCTGTGCTCGGCCCGTGGCTTAGCTGTAGCAACAAGAGATGTTCTTTATCCATCCTGTTTTTATGCATGCTCCCTTCTAACTCTGGAGCTTGAAATATTCCAAGTTAGTTGCCCCACGGCCCCCACTCCAAGTGGACTGGGAAGGTGCCTTGTGCTCGTCTCAAGGCTTCTTTACTGTCACTGCCTCCAGCGGTAGTCTCCTAACCGGCTGCTTATCGTGCAAGCAGGCCAGTGTTGCCAGATACTGTGCCAAATATTCCCCACATTGTAAACTGTTTACTTCACTGTAAAATCAGGAGATTAGCATGAGAAATGACTGATCGGAAGCTGATGAATTTGGGAGTCTCCCACATGAAACGGGAGAGTTGGCAAGTATGCTCTGTGCTGCGTCTTCAGTAATAAAGTTGGGCTTGTACGAGTGTGCACAGCGTGCACGTGAAGAAGGAAGTGTGCAATTTTTTTTTCTTTCGGCAAAACAGGGAGGTAGTGATTCGAAATTCAATTTCTTACACAAATCACCTTTAAAGTAAACTATAATTCCCAAACGACCTTCTTTCTTCTGAATGGACATACAGCAATACCGAAATAAATACATTTAAAATCATGTATGATATTAATTGACCAACACAAAAACAAAAGACATTTTCACTCTAATTATAGTTACTTTTAGTTAGTTTTATAAGCGTAAGATGTAGTTTCATTTATATATATATATATATTTTTAAATAATATTAGTTTTTATTTCATTAAAGCTACTGAAGGCAGAAAATACTATTTCAAATTGCTGTTGACAAAAAATAAAATGGCACACACCCTTCTTCACGTACACAACGCGCACATGACGTCATATCCGCAGACAGAGGGCGGGAAATTTTAACCCGAATCCAGTCTGAAAACTACTGGCCAGAGACTTGCAGGAGTACATGTTGTGAACAGCTAAGGTGTTAATCTACTAATAGAAGATGTTTCAGTCATGAATGGTCTAATAAAAAGGCTATTGGATAGATATTTCAAATTGTTACAGACAGCAGCTTTAACAAAAATGTTTTTTTCAATTTCAACTGCAATGCCACAAACAAAAGGGAAAAATACATTATTGTCGTTGACTTAAAAACAATATTAAGGGATTCAACCTTTCATATATAAGTGCTATTGACGGTTTGTTTTGAAGTGCATGATGACCTTTTAAATTAGTCTCCCCAATAAATGTAATTGTTGTGACTTTGGGTTATCCTATGCATCTTGGGTTGCCACAGCCCAGAGTGCATCAGTGCATGATTTTTGTATGGGATTTGGCAGCCACTGGCAATGCCTGAGTATTTCAGAACTGGCTGGAAATCTAACCCACACTGTTTACATGAAAGGCAACAGTATTTATCACTAAGCCATCCATCCATTTTCCGAACCGCTTACCATCATCTACATTGAATATAATAATTAATGATAGAGAACACATCTTTAAAAAAAAAAGTTTATATATATGATAAAATAGTCAGAACTTTGCTATCCCGTAAAGTGTATAAAGCAATTTTGGCTTAGCAATCATCAAAGTTCTAGCACAAGGTCTTCTCTAGCTCACTGAATGTTTTTGTCTGTCTGACCTAAGGTATCCAAAATGACATGCAGCATTACAGAGCTCCAGACACTTCTCCGACATAAAGATGAATCCTCAAGGTCCTACCGAGACAGAACAGACACACAAGTGAGCAAGGACATCCACAAAAGATACCCAAGACGACGTAGAGTTTCCCTTTAGTTGAATGGTGTACTGGTAACCTGATGAAAGATAGAATAATATTTTTTGTATGTACACACATACATGAAATTCTACCTCAACGTTTGACCCATCACAGTGAATGAATACACACTGTTAGTGGCACCTGCTGGAATTAAGATTTCCATAAGTTATGAAAAGTCTTTTACATTTTAGTTTAAAATTGTGGTGAAATCTGGCATTTAAAGTTGTCATGAGTCATCAGCTTGCTTTAAGAAAATGAAGGCAAGAAAACCTCCAGCTCAGCTAGAAACCTTAGAAATGTACATTCTTTTGAACTGCTATACTGTAAATGTGCTGTTAAAGCTTTCATTCTATTGTATTATTGTGCTGATTTCTTTTTCAGATCGCAACCCTGGAGCAGCAGGTTCAAGCAAGTTGTGATCGCCTTAAAAATGCACAGCAGCAGATTGAAGTGAAAGAACAGCAGACAGAAAAATTGGTTAGTTCCCATTCAATGGTCAAGAATGTTTTATTATGAGTTAAATTTAGTAAGTCAGTGAAATTAATTAATATCGGCGGTACGGTGTTCGAGTGGTCAGCACATCAGATCACATCACATCAGAGATCCTGGGTTCGAATCAAGGCTCAGGTCTTCCTTTGTTGAGTTTGCACATTCTCCCCCTTCCTACATGGGTTTTCTTCTGGTATTACGGCTTCATCCCACATTTCAAAAACATAGATGGTAGGTTAATTGGATACTCTAAATTGTCATTAAGTGTGAATGTGTGTGTGACTGGTTGTTCGTCTACATGTGCCCTGCAATTGGCTGGCAACCAGTTCAGGACGTACCCGCCTCTCTCTTGAAGTCAGCGGAAATAGGCTCCAGTACATCCGCGTATCTGAGTGAGGATAAGCGGCACATATAATGAATGAATATGAATAATGAATAAAGATACGTATGGATAGCGCTATGGCATTCATCTTGTTTACTTTTTTAACTGAGTTTGAAGTTGTTGTTTTTTCAGACAAAAGTATTTTTTTCCAGTAAAGAGGGAAAAAAATCCTCTTACCTTGCTGACAGTTTCGGCTGTCACTTCAACTTCCTTGTGTGACGTTTGACAGCTCTGACGAAGGCTGAAGCGACAGCCGAAACTGGAATTTTTTCTTCTTTACTGGAAAAAAAAAGTATGTCTGTCTGTCAGAAAAAGAAACTTTAATATACCTATACATTCACCTCTTGTTTTAGTCATTTTACAAAAACAATATATTAATCAGGTGATGCATTTTGTTTTTCAGCAAAGAGAATGGAGTGCAGAGAAAGCCTTTTTGGATCAGCAGTTGTGTTTGTTGAAGCAGCACAGTCTAGAGAAGCAAACCAGACTGGAAGAGACTATAACTGCTTTACAAACAGACAAACATGCGATGCAAGACACAATGGTAGGCTCTTTAAAATTCTGGGTTGGGTTGTCAATGGGCTCTTTTTACATACTGTAATCTCCAGCGTTGCTGAAATACGGCTCTATCTTTTCCAGTTTCAAAACCGTAACCTCCTCCAAAGCACCAAACAGCAAATAAGAGATGCTTTAATGCAGTTAATACTTTAAGTTCTGGTTTCATGGACCGGCAAGCATTCACTGACTGCTACAATTTTTTCTTTACATTGTTTTTAAATTGGCAGTTTTATAGCATCTGGACTGAAAAGTAAAGCTGGAAGGTCATTTCACATTTCATTAACATATGAAGTATGCGGACGTTTTACAAAGTTTATGCCCATCAGTCACAACTAGATGAATGTTCAAAATGAATTTTTGTTTGGGGGTGGGGGGTGCTATGGATCAAGATTCAAGGTTGCTTTATTTAAGCCATTTGTGTAGAAACACAGGAATTTCATAACCCACGTGGGTGTATCTGCTGCATCGTTGTTTAAGAAAAGGTGCTTTGTGGAGTTTGTCACTTTTTTGCTCACGACTGCTACCTCTGGCCTAAAGTGTAACTGCAGCCTCTGTGTCAAGCTCATATATGGTGCGCGTGCGCTCGAAAAAAAACTCTTCGTGTTTTTCAGTTTTTTTGTAGTCTGAGCTGGTGTTCGGGCTGTGCTCGAAGCCGGCCTCTTGTTTGTTTTTTTGTTTTTCAATTTTCATCCCAATTGTTTCATAGTAAACTAATAGTACGTTCACACCAAAAGAAGGGGAATCGTTCCACCTCGCTTCCTTTGCTAGCGTTTCACCACGTAGAGTTTTTTTTGGAACGCATACCGCTCATTCATCATGCATTTGCGCACAACGGAGAGGAGGTGGCGTGTCACTTGGTGAACAACTACTCTAGAGCACTTTAGTGAGTCAACAAAAGAGCAACACAGAGTATTTCCTCTTCTTTCCTGGGACTATATAGTCGAGGCACTATTTTCTCTAGCATCGCCTCTTTTTTTTTTTTTTAGGTACGTGTTTTAGCACTTCCACTTTTTTAGTGGCAATCTAGTTGTGCTAAAGAGCATATGCTAATGGTACTAAAAACGATTGCTACCTCGGTACAGTTTAACAGCAAGTAAATACACTTACTACTGTAAGCTACTTTCTTGTTCACCATTTGGTCCCGGCTTGCCGTGTTGTTCCGCTGAAGGTGACAACAGACAGGACGCTGTGTGACGTAGCTCATACTTGAAGCTGATCGCCTGCCGCGAGGCGAAACGTGAAAAAAAGTTCAAAATTTTCAACTTTGGTAAATACGCGAATGTGCGAATTTTCGCTGCGTCCCACCGCTCCAAACGCATGCTCCGCGCCGCCCCACGCACTTTCGCGCCTGTCCGCGCGAAGTATGTTGACTACAATGCAATCGCGCCGCCTGAAAAGCTTCCCCCGCTTTTGGTGTGAATGCAGTAACACCTAAATGTCTGCGGGGGACAAGCGTACGTCACCCTCCACCACTCCACACTAAAGGGAAGATGCATGCTGAGAGGCGCAGTCACAGATAAGAAGTCAGGGCTCTTTGTACTCATCTGGGTATCGGTAGAGCATGCATGCATATTGTTAGGGTGAGATGTGGTGTGGACCCATGTGACCCCACAGAACCAAAACATGACACATATACTTTATTTTAACATTTTTAAACTCCACAATACACCTTTAATGTTAACTCGTTAATGCGCTAATTTTTACACCTCTCATAGAGGTACATATTTTATTCATCTATGAAGCAAAATTCAATATAAGCAAGTTGTCCTCGCTATCAAAAATGTCTCCCATCAGTGGGCATATTCATAGTCCATTCTCCGCGTTTGTTGCTGATGATTTGTTTCTGTATAGAGCATGTTTCTGATGTCAGAGGTGTACTGATGTTCTTGGTGATGTCATCTTTTTATGGATCATATGGGAACATTGATGAGGAAGAAGCTAATTCTTTGCCATCACTTTTCTTGTTCTAGTCTGACCAAATGAGGCAAAGAGATCAGGCAAATGTCAAACTGAGACAGCAGATGGAAGAGCTGGAACAGTGCAAGGTCAAAGCTGCTAATAATTCGAACGCATATTGTCTTTTGTTAATATTTTTTAAATGAACTTAATAATTAAATATAAAGAAAATACTCATTCTACGTGCAGGTGGAATTGGACGGCAGGCAGACAGTTAGCACTGAAATTGCCAAAGCTCTAGAAGAAAGCAGGCGGCAGAGAGAAGAACTACAAACACAGGTCTGTTGGCATCATTCATCATGTTCTCCTGATCCAATTTCACGTTTGTTGTATGAAATGTAGAGTGTTATTATGTATTTGAATTCAGGTTGAAGTGTCGACCGCATCACTTGAGAGATTACAACAAGAATTGTCAACTGTCAATGAGAAGCTATTGTTGAGAGAAAAAGAAATCCAAAGACTATGTGAAGGTATATACACACACTTTCAACCCAAAAGACGACCATCACATTTCCATGTTTAATTGCTTTAATTATATTTGCAAGTCAATTAAATTAACGCACAGTGGATATTTAATTTAAAAAAAAACATTTAAATACACAAAAAAATGTCTACGTTAAATTGTAAATAGTTAAGATTTTGTGTAGGGATGTTCAATACCACTTATTTTCAGACCAATACGAGCGCCCATCTCCAGTACTCGTCGATACCAAAACCAAGTGCCAATACTACTAGTACTTTTGATGCATAAAATTTCCCCAAAATATAATGACAGATAGTTTTAAAGAAATACCTTTATGTCACAATGTAGCAAATTTCCTTAAATTACATGAAATTAATGGAAATTTCTATATTTACCCCATTTATTCATAAAGGGTTTATTTTGTATAGAACACACAATAAAATGTATTTAAAAAATAAAAGAGCTTGAAAATGTGGGAACAAAAGAGATATACAAAACTGGCTGTTGATAATTCTGGTATACATGTACAATTTTAGAAAAATCTGTTTTTGATTTTTGTCATAATAGTGATGTCGTATTTTTATTAGGACACATCTTCAAGCATTTCTTTCCTCCTGCACAAACTACAGTAAAAGCAAAATTTAAAAGAAAAAGGAATAAGTTATTGGTATCTTTGCCTCTCTTGAGAAACAGGAATTTACCGTTATTGGCATAGAAAATGATTATTGTTCATCCTTATTAATTGATTAACTGCTTATCCATTTTGGACTCTGCGGCTCATTGAAATTGTACCGCCTACGTGCACTCTCTCCGATGATGATGATGATCTTACATGATGATGATCTTACATGAAGTGAAGACTACGTGTTTTAAGGGTCATTGTCATTCCAGTAAATGCTGTCATGCTGTTGTTTTGCCCATTTATTCATATTTTCCCCCTTGAATTCATGTCCCTCATAATGGTTTCAGTTTACAATGTTCACCAATGATCACCGGTATTGTGAAACATTTTTTCTGTCAAGAAAATACACTGTGTAAAATCCTGTTACAGAACTGCAGAGTCGGCAGGCATCACTGGCCCAGCTCCGGGACGAATTTGAACAGCTGCGGGTCCAACAGGAGCAGATTGAGCTCGACAAAGACTCCCAGCTAGCTCACCTGAGAGAAGAGCTACTCAGCCAGACCCAACAGCAAGATGCTTGTCAGGCTCGGGTCAGTACCTACCAGTACCTATCCATTAGGTTAATGATACTTAATTCACATTTCTGCATATCTTAAAATGGCCTCAGACTCCCAACATGTAAAAATATATATATACAGTATTTAGTTGCTTACAGATACAGTTGGTGTGTTTACAGATCTCATATTTAGAGGTGGAGGTAGAGACCCTGTCAGAGCAGCTTCACAGCCCTGCCGTGTGCGTGGAGGACTGCAATGGCAGCGTGTCAGTGGATGATCTAGATCACATTCAGAAGGTTAACAAAGAGCTCGAGCAGCAGCTCAGTGACAAGAACAGGGTATGATACATTTTTCTTCTCATTGTGTTATCTCTACTTATTAAAGTTTCAAAAGGGGCCACATGCCCAGTAGTTGTTAATATAATTCTTGACTTGTAAATCTCTTGTCAAGTGTATCCATTAAAACAGGTGTGATGAAAATAACATGCCGATATTTTCAAATGTAGAGTAATTGAAACTACCATCTTAAAAAATGTTTGTGGTTGACTTTCAGACTATCAAACAGCTGCAGCAGCGAATGGCAGAACTAAAAAGAACCTTGCAAAGAGAACTGGTAAGATAAAGTAGTCTTTGTTGTTGTTGTTTTTGTTGTTTAACAGAAACCCTCATTAAAAGTCCAGTGCTTTAACTATGTCTAATATGCTACAAATGGCCTTGGATGAAAATTCTCAAAGATGCACCTTATCTTTGAACTCACCTGATTGCCATGTAAAAAAAAAAATTGAAACACCTTTTTAGCAGTTTTTTTTTGCACAGGTGCAGTATATGCAATTACCATCATTTCCAAAAATCACATGCGCTCGAACATTATACGTGGTCGCCTTTTAGTAGATAATTCTCCTTCTCATATATTAAGTGCTCCTACAATTCGCTGGTATTCATGATTCAAAATTGCAACATTATCTGCATCGTAAATTGATAGATTGTTCAGATATATAATTTTGTGCCGAGAAGACCTTGCTAACAATTTTGGCTGTCAACGCTTGAGCCCACAATTATGAGCAGGAAGATACGACATGCCTCTTTTGAGCTGTGTGCCTATGACGACACTAGGAAGGTCAAAGTCATCAGCACATTTGATGTGTGTGGACAGTTGGAAAACTACCATAACCTTTTTTTTTCAAAATGTCATATATTGATAGCTTATGCTTATGACAAAAAAGTAAACCTCATAAAAATCGTGTTAGAAGTGTGCGAGATGAAACCTAACTTCATTGTCCATGCATTGCCTCTGATGGTAACGTCAACCTCCCCAACATGGCAGCCACACGACATGACACACGTCGATTATCTAGCTGCTTCATTGCACTGCGGTATCTACCGACCATTCAGAATTGCATTGCTTGAATTTGCCATTCAGAGTGCACCAAAAATGGCATGTCGGTGCGCAGACTAGGTGCTCTGACTGGGGACACGGTGCACCAGTGCGACGGGCAGTACACTGGTGCAATCGTAAATGAATGGGAGCGGAACGCACATTGCCTCTCTGAACATACGCACTTTCAGTTTAGTGCACGGACTTCAGAGTCGGAGTGTATTTCCAAACGTGTCCCTAGTCTTCATATTTATGCTCGACATTTGCGTGGCATCACAAACATGAAGTAGAAAAAAATCCTGATATGCATTGCTGCCGAGGCTCTATGGCGAAAGAAACTTGCTTTGGAAAATATTCATTGCTGTCATTGGGTAAGACGTTTGTTTTTATTTACGGCTGTTTACTTGTTCCTCCATTGAACCGTTTCAAGGCAAATCCACAGGGGAAGACATCCTCAAATGTTTCTTTACAACATGTTGTATGATCCCCCACTAGTTTAACCATGGCATTCTTATTAATATTGTGTTTGTGGAATATGAGCAATATAAGCAGCAAAACCCACCCATTTGTATTAATCTCAGGGGGCAGCCATTTTGCTACTTGCTGTCGACTGAAAATGACATCATAGTTGCTAAGGTAACAACCAATCATGGCTCATGCGTTTTCTGAAGCCGAGCCATGATTGGTGCTTTGCTTTACCATTTTGAAGGGCAGGAGAGAAAGATACTGATTGTTCATAACCTGGTTCTAGTACTTTACAGTTTTCTGTTGACAATTATTTTCTGTATTCTTTCTTTGCTCACAATAGAAGCTGAAACCTGAGCCAGTAGAGGAAGCAAAGGCAAAGATCACAGAAAGCATTGTAGTAAAACAAGAAAGGGTTTGTGCAGAATTGCCCCCAACGTCTAGTCCAAGTTTTTCCACCACCCCAAACACCACAGTGACCAACACCTCAGACCTTAACGACTCAAGAGAAATAAACTTTGAATACTTGAAGCATGTTGTTCTCAAATTTATGTCATCCAGAGAGGCTGAGGTAAGTCATCAGTGCCTTTTCTAAATAGTTAGTCAAATTTAAAGATAGAATATGGATTCAGAAACTATGCATGTTTGTGTTTTGTTTTAGGCGTATCAGCTAATACGAGCTGTGTCTGTGTTACTGAACTTCACCCGCGAGGAAGAGGACATGCTAAAGCAAACCTTGGAATATAAAGTCAGTGTTAAATACAAAATAACTATATTTATAAATTTAGATCAGTAGGAAATTAAATATAATGTATTTATTGTACTATTTTTTTTTCATTTAAGAATGACTGATGCTTTTTTTTTTTACTTACACTTATCAATTCCTGAACAAGGCCAGTACAAGAGTAAATGCTAGATAAAGTTTTTGTACTGATTTGGGTTCCTTTTATTTTAATCTTAATTACTTTCTCATTTGCTTTTTTAGATGTCCTGGTTTGGCTCCAAGCCCTCTCCAAAGGGAATTATCCGGCCTTCAGTCTCAGGCTCTGCGACCCACTGGAGCTGATGGACTACTAGGAATGTGATCTGAGAGACAGAAATAGGAGGACCACCATCAGGACAAAATCAGTCCCCCCTTGTGTTGTTCCACACATTTAGTTGGAAGCTAGCTCCAAAACTTTAGGCAGTATCCTGCTGACACTATCCCCGGTTGTGTGGGACAAAGGACTACTGTTGTTTGTTTTGGTTTGTTTAATGTTTTCCGGCGAAGGGCTGCATGGATTTTCTATTTTATTTTGTAATATTGATTTTAAAAATGTCATTATGAAGGCCGAAGCCAGTGACATCGTTAAAGACACATTTACACTGTAAGTGGAGTTGTCCCATATGTTTTCACTTACACGACACACCTATTGGACCTACTTGGCGTGAAGGGAACTGCCTCAGTTTTTCTCAGATGTAGCCGACGAAGTCTCGTTTTCCTGATTGATCATTGTAGCTCTTTTTAAGTATTTGTCTCAATTCCTAAATAGGCCTACATATCATTTTAATATACTGTCAAAAAAGGTTCCTAAATGAAATTACCCTAATTTTGTGAGCAATCAAGAGTCAAGATATTCCACCCTAAAATATTCATTCGTCAGTCATTCCAACATTCCATTATTTTATTTAGTTGTTGATGTTGTTTTTGACTTTGTGCAAGAGGAAGGGCAGACTCTGGCTTGATTGCCTGACAATCGATCTCAATGAAAATCCGTGAACTAACCTAGGCTTTTTAAAGTTTTTTGTAAGCCATTCAAATAAATTGAATTTCATGATGATTAAAGTACATACTTTTTACAATAAATGATTGGATGAATTATATAGTATAGTGCAGAGGAGAAGTAAGCTTATATTCCTAGCTTCTCTCGGGCCACTGAGCTTCTCACCCTATCTTGAAGGGACAGCCCGGACACCTTCTGAAGAAAACTAATTTCAGTCACTTGTATCTGGGATCTTATTCTTTCACTCATGAACCCCAGCTCGTGACAATAGGTGAGAGCGGGATTGTAGATCGACCTGGTAAATTTAGCTTTCTTCATCGTGACAGACCGATACACAGTTACTGCAGACACTGCACCCATCTTCCTGTTGATATCCCGTTCCATTCTTCCCTCAATCGTGAACAAAACCTAAGATTCTTGAACTCCCCCACTTGGGGCAGGATCTCATCCCTGACCTGGAGAGGGCACAACACCCTTTTCTAACTGAGGACCATGGTCTTGGATTTGGAGGTGCGGATTCTCATCTCAACCGCTTCACACTCGGCTGCAAACCGCTGTGTGTGTAAGCCCTGAATCCTATTGAACATCTGGCTGAAGCATGCCATCTAGAGAAAGCATCCTTTAAATCTGAGACAACTGGAGCAGTTTGCTCATGAAGAGGACCAAAATACCTCCTAACAGTTGCGGAAGTCTCTTTGAAAGTTCAACAAATAATGTGATTGCCTCAAAAGTTTGTGCCACAAAATATTAAGGGTGCCATCATTTTTGATCAGGTTTGTTTCATAAGTTTTTTTTTTAAACTTCTGTTGAACCACAATTTGAAAGTAATGTCTGATTTTATATTGTTTAATTTCCATCAAATGTTTATTACTTTTGTCAGATTCAAGTTATTTTTATGGTCAATGTGGGATTTTATTTTATTACGCGAGGTGTACACAGGGATGGCAGATAATTTCTAATATACCAATTTTTTCCTTAAGTGTCACTTGAGACACTTTTTTAAAATATAAAATGTGGTGTTTTTAACACGACTGACTAAACACATGATGTACATGTTGATTATTTTATTAAAATAAGTAAGAGCCTAATATGGCACCACATATTTTTGCTACTGGTACCGGTCTACGTCAAAACAAATTTTTGTTGCGGGCCACATCGTAGTAATGGTTTCCTTCGGAGGGCCCTTTTGCCTGTGAACCCAAATAAATGTATGATCACCTAATAATTACATGTTGTATACAAGACAAATGGAATAACTAGTTTTAGAATCAGAGGCCAGTATAACTTTGTTTAAATATTTGTAGCAAAAAAAAACATTACAAAATCAATGTTTTTAAAAGTGAAAACAATTTGTAATATTTGTATTTCAGCAAGAAACGAAGTAAATGCCCATAATTTGCTTTTGCTGTTCACGCAAAATGACGTAGTGGGCATGACTTAAACCATATAAATCATCAAACACTATAAAGTAATACTTTTTAATATGTTACTAATTAATGGCTCTCACAACAATGACTTCATTTTCCTGAATTATTGATAGAGAAATGGTAGCAGCAATGCCGTGCCTGCCTCCAAACTCTGTAAGGTTGCTAAGTCAAGTGTTATTTTGTAAATACTCTTTAACATCTGCTAAAGTACATTAAATCTAAAATGGAAAAAAATAACCATCCTTATATACGTTGTAACTATACACCTAATAGTGAAATTTTTATTTTTATCAATTTTATTTTTTAGAACTGGTTTATATTCTGTGATTTTCTTTATAACTCGCCATTTCATTTTGCAATGCAGTCACACCGTGGCGCTGTTGTTTGTATGACGTTGACGCACAATCCCGAGAGGCGACGAAGAAGATCTCCGGAAGTCGTATTTGCGAACACGCGGTACGTCCGGCCTTTCTAGCAGCGAAGCAAGAGGCGACATGGTGAGTCTCTATACGGTTCTCTTTTAATGAGTAAATGTAAGTGTTTATCGCAGTTAACCTTCATAGCAGATGTCAAATATAAACGCATAAGCAACTTAGGTCGCTCTTTTGTTGTCTTTTAATAAGTAGGCCACACTCGACAATAGGTAAAATGTAAGTTTAATCTACACTAGCATTTACTAGCGCCGATGAGCTAAGTTGCTATGTGCTAACGCAATGACAACGACGTTAGCCTGAAAGCTCATTTCATGGTGCGATTGATGATTTGAAAGTCGCGACGGTCCAGTAATTTAATTGATGGAATTTGTGTCTTCTAATATTATAGGACTAGATATAGCGGTGAAGTAGTCGGTGCGTTAAATGTGATCTTGTCACTTAAGAGCTCGTGTGAAGCGAAGCAAAAATACGTGCTTCACTTGGCTCTCTCGTCTGAGATGATATTTGTTGAGCTGATGTACTGCTGATGCATTCACAACTGCTTACCAAAAGACTGAGACTTGAGATGTCAATTTTGGGCACTGTGCTATCCGACTGCATTGTTTTGGTTCTTAGCCCCTGACGAACTAGCGTGGCCAATATTCGCCTCTTTCTAACCATTTTTGACATCCTGTTAAATCTCATTTCATGCAGGCTAAGATCAAGGCAAGAGATTTGCGTGGTAAGAAAAAGGAGGAGCTGCTCAAGCAGCTGGATGACCTGAAAAATGAATTGTCACA
This sequence comes from Leptonotus elevatus, assembly GCF_054856555.1. Lineage (NCBI taxonomy): Eukaryota > Metazoa > Chordata > Actinopteri > Syngnathiformes > Syngnathidae > Leptonotus > Leptonotus elevatus. Next base: position 23,610,885 of record NC_141243.1, read on the forward strand.
GCTTCGTGTGGCCAAAGTAACCGGCGGTGCTGCGTCTAAACTGTCGAAGATGTGAGTATTGTGTGAAATAATAAATTCGTTGGATGTCTTGATGTCGGCTGGGCAATATGGCCCAAAATTCATATCACGGTATAAACGGCATCCCTTCACAGTAACTATAGATCACGATATATAATTAAGTTTTTTTTTGTTTTTTAATAAATAATGTGATTCCAGGTTTACATAGTCCTATAGAAACTATATACTAGATTTAAAAAATCTAAACAACGAAAGAATAAATTTACTTTAGATAACATTTATTGTTTAAATCTCAAATCGGAATTAAAAGTCAGCACTCCACTCTCTGGTGCAAAAAAATATTCAGTGCTCTACACTAACTTGCACTGGTAGCACTGTTGCTACCAACTTTTTCAGTTGGTCGCACCACACAGGTTTTGGTCGCACCTTTTTTTGGGGGGAGATACAGCTTGACCGTATTTGCTCGTGTTTAGTTGTCTCAATTGGCATAGCGTAGTTTCATATGATGTAAAGAATGACAGCGATTCAACATTGCAGGGGGCGCAATATGTAAACTCATGTAACTAATGAAAATAAAATAAAACTGCTACACTGACTCGGACTGTGTATTTCCTGTTCATTGTTTTGTTTAAAAGGGACTATATTAACTCTTTGACTGCCAGACGTTTTCAGAAAAGGGATGCCGCCAGTGCCAGCCGATTTAAGCATTTTGACTGATTTTCAAGGTCCACAGAAAATGTTCTGTTTGGACTATGGAAACACACGTACTACCAAATGAAAGATTGGACTTTCATCAGAAAAAAAGAGTTTGTTTCTACCTTATTCCGTTCTTTAGTAATCAACAATAGAAAATGGTTAGTTTGACCCAATTTCGCCTGTGTTGGACCAAAATACGGAGAAATCAAGCTTTTAGTGAAACGATATTATTTCATGCATTCTAGTGAATTTGACACTTCTTTTTGTCCATGAATGATGCCACAAACACCTAAATAGTGCTTTACTTCTATAAAACACTACCACCAAGAATGAAAAAGTGTTTTTTGATAGCAAAATACGTTTATTTACATTCAACAGTGTAACAATTTGACAACAATTTGGCAAACTATTTACAAATGTGTGCAACTGTGGTGCTATTTACAAATATGTGGATGTTTCAACGACAGTTTTTCTTTTTGTAACACTCTCCTGCGTGCAAGGAGACGCAACAGCATTTGCACAAGATTGCCTCTTCGCGTGCGCCACTTTCTTGCCGGCCGTTTTTTTCCGGGGAATAGCAAGTATATACTGCAGTGTGTCATCAAGTCTAATATCAGGATCATGCTACGGTTACGTTACGGTGGTGTTACGTCTCGCTTCCCCGTGTCCTTCAGTTGCTATACCGGGTTGGTAGGAGATGTTCTGATCCATTTTATCCACTCCATTCATGGTGGCATCGTAGTCCAGAAACAGTGTCTTCTCCGTGATCAGACTGTACCCGCTCCTCCGATGAATATGCATTGGACTCGGGGTACTCTTCATTGTCCGATCGAATGTCCGCTTGTGCAGCTCCGCGTTTTCCGGCCTTAGCAGCGCTAGCCGCGCTTTGCCGGTGGGGCTTACTACGTGTTCATAACAGTCACGTTGGCGTAGAGCTTCATCTTCATCATCATCATCAATCTGCATTGGTCGATGCCAACTCTCCATCGCCCGATCGAATGTCCGATTGTGTAGAAGTACCCGGCCGGCTATTGTGCGCGTTTTCCGGCCTTAGCAGCGCTAGCCGCGCTTTGCCGGTGGGGCTTACTACGTGTTCATAACAGTCACGTTGGCGTAGAGCTTCATCTTCATCATCATCATCAATCTGCATTGGTCGATGCCAACTCTCCATCGCCCGATCGAATGTCCGATTGTGTAGAAGTACCCGGCCGGCTATTGTGCGCGTTTTCCGGCCTTAGCAGCGCTAGCCGCGCTTAGCCGTGAGGCTTACTACGTGTTCATAACAGTCACGCCAAAGCTTCCAACTTTGGCGTAGAGCTCGTTGTCATCATCATCGTTGACATCAATGCGCTTTTTAGTATTGATTGATGCTTTCCGTCTTTGAAAAAAATGCTCAAGCTGAGCTGCTTGTAACCGGTTGCTTGGTCAAGCCATTGTGGCTTGGATCAGCCATTGTCTCCTCAACACTCTAGCTCCGCCTCACGTCTTCTACTGACGCCCACGGTGGGCGGCCCATCCAACCTTGTGCAAAGAGAGTCATCGCTGCCCTCTAGGGGCCAAAACGAGTCTTTGACTAATCAGATCAGCCTGATTCTTTCAGCACAGCTGCCCAAGGCTTTCCTGCACCCGTTTTTGAAAAAAAAAAAAAAAAACATAGGGGACGTCTTTTAACGTCCTCGGCGCCCTTCCCTAGGTTTATGCTAAACGTTTTATAACGTTTATGGCAGTCAAAGAGTTAAAGGTTAGGGGTTTGAATTGCCTAGTACCTGGCGATTCGATTAGTATCACGATTCATAGGTTACCATTCGATTCAATCCAGATACGAATCCATAAAATTGGTTGCTGCGATTTTTTTTTTATACCTCAAATTTGAAAAATCCTCATCGGTAAACTTGTACATGTACACTGTAAGATTTGTAAGGTAATGTATTTATCTGAAAATTCAGGCTTATAACTGAGCCACTGCATTTAGCAAACAGGTTGGAATCTGTTTCATGTTTGAACAGCACTAAAATAAAAATATTAAGGCTTAATGTTCCATTAATATAACATTCTTACATGCTTAATGTGTGAATCCTAACCTAAGTAAGTAATCCTAAGTAAGACGTTTTGTTGAATATTCCCATAAAAAAATTGACGTTTAAAAATCGATTCGGCTGCATATGAATCGATTCGAGAATTGCACGCTGTAATATCACGATATATTGCTGAATCGATTTTTTTCTAACACCCCCAGTAAAGGTGCTCCTATATTTGATGGTAAATGTTATATGAATTGTATAAACCAGCAGGTTTATTCTTTATTTTTGATTCATTGACATACCAACAACTAGAATGGAGGATGGAAGCCTTGTGATGATTTGGTATTGTAAACAGAAGTGACTAGTTGGACCATTGTTTATAATTAATAAAAAAAAAAAAAAGTGATATTGCACCCAGCATTGTTCTTAATTTATGCCAGCTTTTATAGAATAATAGAAAGCTTACATTGTTTAGATATTTGCAATTATTAACGGTTAATGCATTGGTGGACTTTTTTTCTGTGTGAATTAGAAATGTCCGGCAGAATTTGAATGCAGCTGGAGTTTGGCTCGCCGAACGCTGTCATTTGTTTACGCTCCCGTTAGTGGCTAGTTGCTAACGCTGGAGACTTGTGTCGTATCATACAATGAAAGACTAATTAACTTTCCTAGGGTTTTTATTTGGCAATTAAATGTAATTTCGAGGTTACGTTGTGTTGATGTTGGAAGACGACAGTCACGTGAGGACGAGTCAAGTTGGCCCAAACTGCGTGCAATGCGCTATATTGGGACGCAGATACGATGACGTCATCAACATGCACTACCGCGGTAAAGGGGAGTCAAAATCTTTACCTTCGGCAAAATTTATGGTGGAAGTGGCAACATTATATTGAATATACCTGTTTACACCCCCCAGCCCTAGCTTGATGTGGTTCTGATTTGAATGTCATCAATCCATTATGTACAAGTTTTGGTTGAACATCGTGTTGGGCAACAATGACTTGGCTTAATCACATATGTCATGTACTGTGGAGAATGAATATGCTGTCACATTTTGAGTTGATATATAACCTACCGGGTAAGATAATTGCAGATGTAGTTTGTTCTGGTCTCTTAATGTGTCTACACTGTATCTGTCTTTTGCAGTCGTGTTGTCCGCAAATCTATCGCCAGAGTCCTGACGGTCATCAACCAGACTCAAAAGGAGAATCTAAGAAAGTTCTACAAGGTGAGAAGGAGCATTTGCACCAGTATGTCTGCATGTGACTTGAGGTTTCACTTTGATACTTTGTTGAGCTGATGCGTTGACAACTGCATACCAAAAGTCTGAGGCGCGATGTCTGTGTTATTCACAACCCCCTATTTCTTAAATGCATTACAATCACAAGTAGGCCAATATTGTTTCCATTTATAGTTTTCTTAGTTGTGATTTTTAAATTTTATTTTATTCCTCTTCAGTGTTGCTCTTGTATTTTTACGTTACTTTTTGGATGTTATTACTGTATGTGTGTTGACATGGCCAATATTAGAGTCTGATGGTATGATTGTTGTATTACATATATCACAGCTGACATTTTGTGAAATAAAACAGCCCCCTTTCTCCCAATCAACAGTTTTATTTTTAAACGTAATATAGAATATTTGGTACAGATGAAATGTGCACCGTGTTAGTTCAAATACATTTTAACATAGGTTTTAAATCTTCTTAGTGTCGGTGTCTCATCACTGGTGAGCTATTTTTAGAACCAGATGTGAGCTACTCATTTTGTCCTCGGAGCTAACGAGTACCCGCTGGCACCGTTTTTTTCCGGTTTTTTTTCACTGTGCACGTTAATCGGAGCAAAAAGATATCTGTTTGCAGAGTGTTTTTTGTCTCCCGCCCCTTGGGTAATTGCTCTCTGCAAGCTGCAAAGGAGAAAAAATAAGTTAATTGGAGGCAATTCACTTTAAAAAGATGGCTCATTTACTCAAGTCTGTAAGAAGCAAATGTAATTTTGCCCTGTTTATAAGTCCCCTCAAAATACACGACTCATACCGGTGACAGCAAGTATTAGCGGTTATTAAAACTTTGACTTTTTAAAACCGCATAAACCATAGGTCTCAACCTCCAGTCCTCGAGGGCAGCAATCCTGCATATTTTAGATGTTTCCGTCCTCTGATTCTGAAGATCAGGATCATTATGAGGCTTCTGCAAAGTTTGCTGATGAGCTGATTCTATGAATCGGGTGTGTTTGTGGGGGAAAACATTTAAAACCTGCAGGTGTGAGGACCAGTATTGGTGAAGCCTGTTTTGAAGGCTTCCCCCCAACACACCTGGATTATCTCACCAGCAAGCTGCAGAAACTTGATAACGATCCAGATCATTGAATTTAGGTGTGGAGGGGAAACCCCATAAACGACAGACTGCGGTCCTCAAGGACCTGAGTTTAGCCACTTTTCCACTAGACTGGAACGGCACCACACTACACTGCACATCCCTCTCACTTGCGTAAAACCATGAAATGGGCGTGTGCCATGGAGTTGCCCGCTCATCGCTGTCGGCCACATGACTATATGGCTCTGCTTGGCCCGAGGTGACTGGCGCTGCAGAACCACTTCTACATTGTAACCGCTCAGCCCCCCAAAAAGTAAAATGGAAACGCGGACCAAGGCCGCATTTGAGACTTATGACGTAATCGGTCCACATCTAGATGTGATTGTTGCTGCTGCTGCTGCAATGATTTAATTGCCCTCACAAAATTTAGAGTGTTTTTTAGGCGGTGAAAATATATGATTACTGTTTGAATGACACGTCATGTGGCCACACACATTTTCATGTACTTGAGTTGGGTGCAAGGACAAATATAACCCAAATAAAAAAATGGTTTACACACTTACAAACTAATGTATAGCATTGACTGCTTGTTCTTCACTTCCTTGTGTAACTAGGTCTTATTTGATTGATTTTAGGGCAAGAAGTACAAGCCCCTGGATCTGAGGCCTAAGAAGACCAGAGCTCTGCGTCGCCGCCTCAACAAACATGAGGAGAGTTTGCGCACAAAGAAACGGCAGAGGAAAGATCTTCTTTACTCAATGCGCAAATTTGCTGTCAAAGCTTGATGCGTTTTCTATATACTAAATAAAACATGTTCAAGTTGGGCCTTTTGTCCTCTTCACTATTAACTTGGTAGTCACTTATGCTCCTATAAACTATAACTAAATAGTATCTGAATAGCCTTGTTTGTTATTATATACAATACAACCCCTTTGGTGCCTTTATTTAAAAATATGCACTGCTAATGTAATTTAATGAAATAAAAAGTACAAAAACCTTAAAAGGTTATATTCCACAAAAGTACAAATATTGCACGCACGGGTGCTATTAGAATATCTTCGAAAAAGTTGAATAATTTCCGTAATTCCATTCAGAAAGTTAAACTTTCATAGATTATAGATTCAGGTCCCACAACTCAAGTGATTTCAATTATTTACTTGTTTATTTGTACATTATTTGGACTTCCAGCTCATACAATCCACTAAAATAGAATGCGAAGAAATCACCATGCTTACTTCCCAGTGTTTTGCATTGGGGGGGGGGGGGGAGGTATGAATAGATGGCTGGTGTTTTCAAAATGATATGTCAATCTTCAATAGTTGGTTGGATTCCCTTTGCCTGAATCACTGCTTCGATGCGCAGTGGCATTGCCTGGGGGTCCTGGAAGCCCAGGCTTTCTTGATGCTTGCTGTCAGCTTTTTGTTTTTGGGTCTGGTGGCCCTCATTTTCCTCTTGTATTACAGTACTATCATGAGGAAAGAGACGGCCACCAGACCCAAAAACGAGCTGACAGCAAGTATCAAGAAAGCCTGGGCTTCCAGGACCCCCAGGCAACGCCACTGCGCATCGAAGCAGTGATTCAGGCAGAGGCAATCCAACCAACTATTGAAGATTGACATACCGATTTGAAAATACCATCCATCTTTTTTTTCCCCCCATGTAAAAGACTGGGAAGTATGCATGGTGATTTCTTCACATTATTCAAATCTTTTGACATCCGGTTTTCATTGGTTTTATGAGCTGGGAGTCCAAATAATGTAAAAATAAACGGATAAATACTTGAAATCACTTAAGTTGTGGGCCCTGAATCTATAGTCTATGAAAGTTTGACTTTTTTAATGGAATTATGGAAATTCTACTTTTTGAGGATATTCAAAATTTTTGACGAGCACCAGTATGTCAACATAATTGCTCATCTGGTAGAACAGTTCAGACTTTTGATTCCGAATGAATATCTGTCCGAGTTTCGTGTGACCTCTGGCGACCAAGTGTAGCAGTTGGAAGTGAAGTCGCTGCAACTCGGCTTTCATCATCACAGTGATGTTACAGTTGGCAGTCCAGGAGAGGTTGTCAAGAGGTCTGCAAGCTCAGAAATTGAATGGTGTGTACCCATTTCACGCAGTCCCTGTTTACATAGAGTGGATCTGTAAACATGCAAGCTTTTTGTCAATGGACAATATCAGAATAGGATTCTGTTTGCTAGCATACAAATACACTAGCTGGCTATATGCTCATAATAAACAACAATGCCGTTGTGAGCAAAATTATTAGCTCCACTTATCAAACTGGACAAAACTTGATTTCTCTGGAAATGGCCAATAACAACACGTGTTGCACTGTTGCTATTTGAGTAACAAATACAATCCAAAAATGACTGTTGAGCGTTCTTTTGTGACCTCCAGGATGAGTCATCGCTGTGATCGTTGGGTGTGTATCTTTCCAATAAAAGACAATGTGATACGTACAGTATCTCCATATGTGGGGTATGATACAATTCAAGAATTCACTGCAGTCCTAAAAATGTACGATTGACTTTGCAACTTTGCCAGATACATGTCAGTTACAACACTTTATACAACACAAGAAAAGGGCAAACAATTTTTCACCGCACTGTGTATTAGATGAGTTTTGTGCCAAAACTGCATGAGCAGTCAATTAAGGACACAATCAAAACGCTGGTTTTTGAAAGATGCTGCTGTGAGCAAAGTTGACCCAAGGAATGTCTGGAATGACCGCCACCTTGATTCTAATTGCTTTCCTAGTAACACCGAACTGTCAGCTGCCCATCAACCATTAACCAACAAGTTTGTCACTGTGCACCACTCAACCATGAGCTTTCTCCTCAGACTGTCTGTCTGTTTTAGCGTGTTTCCCTTATTTGTGTGCCCACATCTGGTTTCCACCAAGAAGTCCGGCTGCTTCAGAGTCAACAACTGCAAATGCATCATGAAGGATGGCAGTGGCGTGATAAATCTGCAAGCTATGGGAGACGCAGATGGTTTCCTGGGGCGGATGACGCCTGTCCGTGCAGAGGACGGGCCAGTCAATGCCGAGTTCCTGCTCACCTTCAGCCCGTGCCAGTCTTTCTCGCAGCCGGAGGACCTGACAGGAAGTGATTGTACCAATGTTGCTGCATGCCTCATTGTCAGGTACAGCCACAGCTGAGAATAAAAATAAAAAAAGAGAATAGCTACATTAAATTTGTTTACAAGTATTTTAGTCATGTTGCAGCTTTCCATGATCAGAAACTTTTTTTTTCTATGCATCTATACTCTCTCACGCCATTTAGTTACTTTCTTAGGGTTATTTGCCAGTATTGCCAACTCATTTTCAAGAAAAGATGTCTATTTGTTGCTTTAAGTTGCTCAATAAAGTTGCCGTTGAGTGATGAACATTAAGTGGATTACATACACTGGCAATTCAAAAAATGAACATAATGAGACAAAAGTTGTTTATTTTGAAATACTAACCAATATATTCTATGCTCTATGTGAGAACTTGGTCAGTACAGTTCAGAGAGAGAAAGAAACAATACAAATAAGCTGCATGTAAAAACAAATGTTTATTTATTTAACTTTGGGGTCCCGAATTACCAGTTGAGAATCACTAATTTAGAGGGAAATGCACGTTATGAGTTAAGTGTTTTACTTAAGTTTCAAAACTAATTATGAAAGTAATTTTGGTGTTAGGTGAGAAAAGTTGCTAAATCGGGCAACAAAATTGCTGCTATTACAGTTTGTTTTTTCCCCTGTATGCGATGCATGTTTGTTGAGCTGTTATGTCGCAGGTGACCAGCAGGGGCCACCCTAAACACATGGCTCTGATGTACAGTAGTATTATGCTCTGATGTTCCTGTGGCAATTGAGATTCCTGCTATAAATGCGTAGCATTTGTTTTTAAAACCTCCTGCATACATATGGCAAGTATAGCGACTGGGCACGCAATATGATCTGCAGAACGCAGAATGATATTCAATAGATGAGCTGTAGTATAAAACTTCTGTTACTTCAAGGATAATAAAATGTTCCGTTCAAACCAGAAGTGTTTATTTAACAGTAAGTTTAATGGTGTGCGTTTAGGTGACTAATACAGTTGTTCTAATTGGCTTTCTTGTGTAGTTACCCTAGAACAGGTGTGTCCAAACTTTTCCCCCCAGACCAGATCGTAGACAGAAAAATTATAGGATTCAAGGGCCACTACTTTGAACTTAATTTATAAAACATGCTAAAGCCAATCCATCAATCAATAATATTTTATGTTTAAATATATTACTATATTGTTATTTTTGAAAAGCTACTACATCAAAGCTTTCTGTTAAAAGTCTTAAGGCAAATAGTTAAGAATGTTCAGGTAGTCCACACAATTCTGGTGGCATATATGGGATATGCCACCAGAATTGATCTGCTCGTCCACATTCCCGCATTCAGAACAAAAACATGAGAAATTTTGACTAATCTGCACTATTTAAAGCTCAAAGATCATTAATGCGGTATGTTCGAAAATCGGACCATGACATTTCTGAAAAGGAAAGACTTCAGCCAGAGGTCAAAAATATTGTTGTTACTATATCATTTGTAAATTTGTGTATTTTGAAAGGTGTTTTGATAGGCTTACCTTCCTCAGTCCATTTGCAGGCAAAATATGCCTGATGGTGTAATAATGCGTAATCATTCTTTTTACCCTTCATTTTTTCTACGTAGCCTTGCGTTGATCATCACAAGACTCACTTTCTGCCTGTATGTGTATGCTTACAATACAAATAAGCTGCATGCTTACCCCCACAAATACCGAGGTTGAATGACTGATAAGAGGACCCGCCTAGAACATGAGCACTAGTCATCATAAGGTGCTTTGAGTTTGGAACAAACTCACCAAAGTGCTGCGAGTGAAACCTCTTGTTATCCGTTCTCTTTGGAGGCGAGTGATGAGGAACAAATGCTGCACATGGCAATATATCAAGGCCAGGGAAATTAAATTAGGGTTGCAGGCCATGTTTAATGTGATTTTTAGTACATGCAAACAAAAACAACAAAAGGATGGCAGACCACAATTGTATTTTTTTAGACAAAAAAAATGGTAGATACTGTATAACTGCGTAATGCCGCACACTAATCAAAATGACTAATATTTTGTCTGTGAGAACAGGTATCAAAAGTTCAACAGAGACATTCACCGCTATATCAGCTTTGGCGGACATGATGGCAATGAATTTCATTACAATGATACTCTGAGGACACTTTCTGTCTCCTACTTTGGTGAGCTTTTAATTGTTGGGTTCATTTTTCATGTCCAGCCACTCAATTGACAGCGTCACTCTTGTCCTCTCGTTCCAGGGCTCAATGAACTTCCACTGACGATTGTGCATTATCATTGTAATCCAAATGAGTCTTCATCCTTTATTCGGGACCAGAGGCTGAAAGTAGAGGAGCCCCTGCAAATCTGGGTGGAGAGTCCCTGTGCTTGCCCAAACGCCTGCGCTATCGGAGATCTGGGTCTTGGCTCCATTTTCCTTATTATCCTGTCTCTCAGTGCTGCTGCTTACTTCATACTTGGTAATTATGTTTTTCTGTTTGACATAGACAGGATCAAAACAAAACTGTCAAGGTGAAGAGTTGTGCCACGTATAGGCCTACTACGGACTTAATACATGGCGAGGAGTCAGTTTCCACACAACTCTGATTACTACGAGACAGACTGTCTTGTTTTAACTCACACAGCCACATAAATTATATTATTATTATAACATTATAGGAGAAAAACATATAGAGTTTGTGGTAGGTTCTCCAGTGTTTGAATAATGGTATGATATCAATATCTTTGCTATTGAGCACTAAGCGTGAATAATTTATGTCATATTGGCCGTCTTGCCTGAAAATGAAGGGGATACAGGGTGACAAACAACCTTCCTAAATAGTGCTAAACTGGGACCAACCAATTAACTGTTTGTTTTTAGATGAATACTCATTGGAAAAAAATATATATAAAAGTTTAAAAAATAAAAAATTATACTTTATAAATATACTGTAATTATAATCTCAGATTCCAATGAAGCTGGGACCCTGTGTAAAGTGTTAATGAAAACAATGCAATAATTTGCAATTCCTACAAACAAGCTGATCACTATTCAAACTGATAAACTTAAAAAAAATATATATATATATTATTATCATTATTATTTGCGAATATTGACTTAATATTATGCCTTCAACACATTCCAAAATAGCTGGGTCAGGGGCATGTTTTACCACTTTTTTTCCTTTCATTGCCAGCTTAAGTAGCTCAACAGTTTGGGGTCTCCGTTGTCTTATTTTGCACTTCTTAATCATAATGTGCCACACAGTTTCAATGCGAGACAGTATGTGCAGCTATTTCTCCAGATACTCTGAATCTTTTGATGATATTATGGACTGTAGATGATGAAATCCCTACATTTCTTGCAATTGTACATTCAGATATGCTGAACTGTTGGACTATTTGCTCATGCAGTTGTTCACAAAGTGATCAACCATGCCCCATCTTTGCTTGTCAACAACTGAGCCTACAATAAGTGAAATCACGATATAGAAATAGCCTTTTAAATACACCATTGGGATGTTTTAATTGCATTTATGGCACTTATTTTTAACACAAAAAAAAGTACATTGAAAGAGAGCAAAAGCAATGGACAGGACTAAAATCTTGTACATTGTTAGTCAGTGTTCCGATGCCTCTGTGTTTATAGTACATAAATCCCTTTTAATTTACACAATCTTCAGTTTCTTCCATAATCATGCTCAAAGATGTACATTATAAAACAAGTCTACAGTTGTTCAAAAAATATATATATATTTTTTTGCAGCAAGCAGTAAACAACATTTAAGACAAACAAAACATAAAAAACTAAAAGCATAGAAGGTTTAAGAAAATTTGAGAAAAAGTTGTCACTTTCTGTAGGCGTAAAAAGTAGGATTTCAGAGGATTAAAAATTGACTTAGGGCCTTTTTGATTCTAATTTTTACCTAGGAAATTTCCTTTCCAATCGTTGACCCAGTATTGTTTGTCATCATGGGAATTTTACGCCGTGCTTTGTGTAGTCCCTTACTCAGGACCTACTTACCTTGAATGACTCTACCAGGGGCATAACACCGTCGACTATGTATAGTAGCTTATAGGATCATTGGGACGCAGAACTCCCATTCTCCCACACTTGGTTAAGGTCAATGACTACAGTAAACGTCAGAATCTTCAATAGCGTGTCTGTTCTATCCTGTGGTGTATTCTTTTGACAGGCTCCTGTGCACTAAGACCTTTTCGGAGCAGCAGTGGTGTTCAAATCTCTCCAGAACACAATGTGTGGTGTATGATCTGCTACCTCTTCACCGAGAAAAGGCCAGCAAGAAGACAATATACAGACATGACACATTCGGATGCAACGCTGAAAGACCAGATGCTGTCTTAGGTTGAAGTTATGTAACTTTGGGTGTCTTGTGCTAACTCATTAACTGTTTCTTTAATTCATGCTCGTTTGTTTATATTCATGAAACATATACACCACACGTGATATGTGTTTACAGTGTTTACTGTTTAGTATTTTTAGAGCAGGATGCAAAAGTGGAAGTTTCCTTACCTTCCTTATTTCACACATTCGGTTCACCTGCACAATCAAATGAGATCCAATAATGAGACAATACAGTAGAGCTTCCAAGGACAAACAAAATCCATTCAGGGATATAGGTTGACTTACAATTTGTTCCAATTTCTAAACAAATGTTCAATAAAAATAATGAATTCATAATACCATTCTAAAATCTTTATTGATACAAGCAATATTTTTGGTAGCATATGAACATTCTTAACTCTCATACAATTATGTTTACCATTGTAAGTAATCAGTCCCTGACAACTGGCACAATAACAGTGTAAGACTAAGACAAATCATTTATTGTCACATTGTTATTCATTAGTCCAAAGCAGTGTGGCATCTCCCTCAAGCTAGCAGCTCTCCAGAGGCACATATTGTATTTAAAATGTGTACATACTAGTGTTAATTTCGTCAACAAAAACAAAATAAAAATAATTTCGTCAACACGCATTTTTCACCGGACTAAAACTAGACTAGACTAAACTAAACTAAACTAAACTAAAACCCTCTCTGATAAACAGTAACTGGGACTAAATCAGTATGCATTTTCGTCGACTAATGAAGGCAAAACGAAAATGTACTTTACTTAATAAAAAGTAAAATCTATGGAAATTTTAGTTCATGAACAAAAACAAGAGGAAAATGATATGATTTTGTAAAATCTTGTCTCTGCTAATCTGACACTGTGACACTGTTATGTGACACAGTGACACGCCCCATTTCAAATCTGCAGCTAGCGTGTGCAATATGCACAAACACATGGGACAGACAGGAGGTGGATTCACAGTGAAAGGTTAAAAAAAAAGTAAATTATAATTATAACATTAATCCAATGGCTATAACATTCCAACATTAATGTTAAACCGACTGCTAACTCATGCTGGCTAATTTACTAGCTTATAACATGGAGTCATAGTAGATCTACAGTAATTGTGTGTTGTTTTTTTTCATCAAAAATATGAGGGAAAATGTTATGTGAAATAGTTTAAAATCCGAGATGTTCAACATTATCTGCTTACAAAAAAATACAGGGGTTAAATGATTGTCCTGACTAAAACTAGACTAAAACATTGACAGTTTTGAAAACAACTCGTGTTGTCCTCCGTGAACAAAATGCCCGTCAGTAGAAATGCACCAAAAAACTTGTGCCTGTGCTGCCTCGTGTTGATATTCTCTCCATTGGTGTGTGATTTACTTTGTTTGAATTCCTCTAACTGCTGGATGTCCGCATGTAGCGCAGTCACGGAGCGTGCAATAATGTGGTGGTAAAGTCCGCAAAACATTCTAATTTTGCACAAGTTTGGTTTTGGTTTCCTGACACCAGTCTTGCTGACTAAGCAAGACTAAACATATATTGGTTCAGTAGCTCCTCCACACTGGACACAGAGATGAAACATCCATCCTAAATAAAATATTTAAAAAAACTCAACATGGATGTACTGCTTGTTTGTTAATGATTTTGAACATCATATCAAGAACTTGTAAGGTTTTTCTGCACTTTTGCTTTGCTGTCTTCAGGCTCATTTGAAGTAAAAGTGTGCTTTGTAGGATTTAAATTAGTAGTTTGATGAAGCCAAGCTAAAACATTCAAATATATATATATTTTTTTTAAGAGCTCAGAAATTGTTCATTCGGTAATGTCATCATCATTGCTCCTTTTTTTTTTAAATTAATTAAAAAAAAAAAAAATTGTATGTGGGTGAGTATGTGTATGTGCGTGCGAGTGTGTGTGTATTCGTTAGTTCACCAAAAACCTATTAAAAAAATCCCATACCGTTCACCTAAACCGAACACCGCCGTCAGGAGACCCGAGGAAGGACCAAAGTAAACAAAGGAAAGTGAAATCCAGCACCGACCAGACACCACCCACCGGGCCACCAACCAGAGTTCTTCACCAACCCCAGAAACATCTAAATTCCAACAAATCAGGGAGACCTCAAGAGACCAAAGGAGAGACTGAGGAAAGGAAGGAAGGACAAACGAAGCCGAGTGAGATCCACAGACACCAGCCTCCACCGATTCAATGACCTGAGGAGGAAGCAGATTGTGTCTGAGTTTCGATAGATGCTGGTGTGGTGGATCTGGCATGCATGAAAATCTCCACCAAAGAGGGGAGCCGTCGACCCCTGCCAGGACAGAGCAAGCGCAACACCTCAGGGCCTCCCAGGCCGCGGCAGTGCCAAAGGACGACCCCCGGGCCCCGCCAGGGCCACCGGCCATAGAGCAAACCCAGGAGCAGCGCCCCCCACCCCAACACGGCCCGCGCCCCCAACCCAACGCAGCAGGACGGGGCACTGCAGGCCCGCCAGGCACCCCACCGGTCCACAGCCCCCGCTCCCCCCACGACCCCCCCCGCCCCCATCCACCCCACCCCAGCCCCAGCCGCCCCCAAGCCCCCAGCCACCCCCCCCCCCAACTTCACCCCGACCAACCGGCAGCCCCCCAGCCCCCGACCCCCAGCCCCGAGGCATCGGCGCCGAAGAGGGGCCGGACAGCGGAGCGGAGAGGGCACCCGCGCCCACCCCACCCCCCGCCGCGTGGAGGGACGGAACACCAGGGGCAGAAGGGGAGATGGGGGCACCCCCGAACCCCAGGCCCAGCGGGGAAAGGCCCCGGTCGTCATTCCAGCGTTCTTAGTGAAAGCTAACCCCTGTTACTGAGTCCGCCAGCTCGCCGACTGGCGAACTCTACCCCTAAACCTTGAATGTGACCCCACCCAGTGTATATACAAGTGTGTGTGTGTGGTGCATTAAAATTGGGAGCAGGTGAACCGGAGCAGAGGGAAATGATATCCCCACGCTCCGATCCACCCGCCTCCCAGGCATGTCAGTGAGTGTATGTGGTGCATTAAAAAAATAAATAATAAATAAAACATTCAATTTCTTAGCACAGCTGATCTCCTTTGTTGTTTGACAGCGTGTTGGGGTCATTATCTTGTTGCGTGATGAAGCCCAATCAATTTGGTTGCATCTTTAAATTGGCAGACACGATGTTTCTCAAGACACATGCGGTCATTTAGCTGCTGCCAACACTTGCTACATCAATGAAGATTAGTGAGCCCGTCCCAGAAGAAGCCATGTCACTAACAGTTGCAATTTCAAAAATGTTTCTGTTGTGTTCCATGGTTTGATTTTCTGTCTTCTCTCAGCTTCACAAGTACTTGCTTTTCCACACATAAACAACTCTCTGGTTTTTATGTTGGTTAGACTTCTCAATCATATGCCTTGCATCTGGAAATAATTCACAGTTGAGTTCAGCTTCCTCTCTCGTGTGTTTTTTAAGACCCTGTCACCATCAAAACAGAGGTTGAAAAAAAGTAATGAGCCTAGTTGGACAAAGGAGTAGGAAGTAAAGTACATATAGTCACTAAAAAAAAAGTGCTGTAAACTCATGACAAGAAAAACTAAATAGGCGGACACCGAAACAGTGTTTAATCAACAGTAATATTTAGTAAATTACTAAACCATTCACAGATGCAAATACAGTCTGTTAAAATGATAATATTTGTTGTCTGTAGGATGAACAAATAACTGTAGTATACACATTTTAAAAACTAATAGAAAAAGCAATACAACAAAGTCGAAATGTCAATATTACAGTTTTTAAATATATATTTTTATTGTACCATTCACAGTCAGGATTTAATTAAATAAACTATATTTCCCAAAAATAATGCATTCGATTATCAAATCTGGTGACCCATTCTTTAGCTATTTCTATTCGACTAGGTTTATCAGTTGTGTCTTTGCGCTTTGAAGAAGCTTTTCCCAATTATTTGTGCTTCTTAACTCTGACTTGAATGAATGAGCCAGATTCAATATGCAAACTGGCGTCAGCCATTTTGCTCGCTGTTAGCCAGCAAATCAATACATGTTGTATTACTATATCTAAGTTAAGATAAATGTGTGTGTGTGTGTGTGTGTGTGTGTTTTTTAACTTAAATTTGTTCCTGCTTGTTGTGAGGGAGTTGGGCAAAATTGCAATGTGTGCATTTTATTTCATGAAACCCTGCAGTGTCGCCTGATGGTGAGGTTTTCTGTCCATATTTCTTGTGCCTTTTTTTTTTGGAGGGATTTGTGTAATTTAGCAGCAGAGTGATGTAACACATTTTTCTACATGGCAGCCATAATTAGTAGAAGTCCTCCAATTCATCTTTTGATGTCGCCCTATAATGCTTTTAGTCTTCTTTACATTCGATACATTTGAAGGGGAGTGCATATATGTTATTGCTGATCCATGATGATGTCGCTGCCATTCTTGCAGGTTGTTGACAGTCTGCATGTACAGTAAAGTAGCCCTGTTGCATTTTTTTGTAGTATTTACACATCTATTGTATTGTATTGCACACGTTACCAGTATGTTATAGAATAGGACATAAGACTGCATTTTCTTTTAGTATGTGTTTTAATTGCCATTTCATACGCAACTTTTGCCACTTTCTTTCCAGCTTGAAGCCAATGAACACATTAAGGAAAAATAAAAAGCACTCAAATTTTGGCCAGCTTATAAATATCTAAATAATATTGGTTTTAATTGTATATCCCCAGAGCTTGAAAGAGTAAGCAGCAGTGTAGTGAACTAGAGCACGTTTGCTGAAACATTCTGTGACGTCATCCTCTTTGGCTGCTTTTGGTTACATGGAACGATCTCATGCCTTGAGCAGATTCCAAGTAGGCGGCGGGCATGCCTTTATATGTGCTACACTTCCTCTGGAACAGGATGACATCACTTCCAAGACGCCGTTGTACTTTTTCATATGGATGCGGAAACTACAGATGTGGCGTGGAAGACCTAATCAAAGGAAAGCTTCAGGACAGTGACATGCAGGTGGCCGCTCTTGCTTGGATTCGCAAGTACGGTACCTTTTGTTCCTCAAAGCGGATATAAACCTCGTACCTCATATCTTCACTGTCAGCACACGCTTCTCCGCCGCATGAAGAGGGCAAATACAGATGTAGCTCTGGAACCCCTGCACCGCCTGGTTGTTTGTGATGAGCATGCACCGTAATGTCAGTCTCGGGAGTTTCTGAGAGAAAATTCAAAAAGTCAGTCAGTGTCGGATAAGCAGATATATCATCAGTTAAAAGCGCAGCTGATCCAGAGCAAACACTTGATCTAGAATGCACTGACATTGAAAAAATGCGATATATTGAACCAGAGCTAGTAAATTCTGTCTTCTTACATTAAATGCCTCTGAGGAAGATAAATGACAGAAAAAAAACTGAAGAAGACAGACATAATATTTATTGCAATTAGCATCTGTACATTTGTATACGTAACTGC
The DNA here is from genome assembly GCF_054856555.1 of Leptonotus elevatus. Taxonomy (NCBI): domain Eukaryota; kingdom Metazoa; phylum Chordata; class Actinopteri; order Syngnathiformes; family Syngnathidae; genus Leptonotus; species Leptonotus elevatus. The sequence goes on from NC_141243.1 coordinate 23,628,838, forward strand.
TGCTCTTGATTTTGCGTAACTCCTTCCACAGTTAATACTGGCCTATGAACCATGCATATTAATATTGTTGCCATGACCCCCCCCATATGTGCCCAACAGGTTTGAAGTGCTTTCATTCAATTTGCCAATTCATTCACCTTCATTTCCAAATAGTGATTCACTTCCTGCTGAGCTCTTCCCAGTTTGTCTCTTCAACTTCAGCACAGATTCTTTCCCCCTTATCGGCCTTCCATTGACACTGGTTAGCATTCTTACATTTCCATTTCCTGCCCGTCTGGTGTGCAATGGCAGCCTCCCACTGCTCGGCCTTTGCTGAAGGGGGCAGCAGAAACCTTGGACTAAGACAGAAATAATGAAGAATGCTCAGATGAAGTGAAAGATGGCGATTTATAGAAGGTTATGTGGAAGATATACTTTATCTATTGATTACTGTAAGTTTTCAACACTTTAGATTGGCAAATAATTTGTTACAATGACAGAGCCACAAGTCAGACTAGAGTACGAAGTTTGTTGTCACCTTGCAGGCCCAGAATCTCCAAGCGTGTAGAGAACAGTCCATTAGTGTCTCCGTAGGACCTTGGAAGGAGTGGGGATGTTGTTGTCACATGAAACTCTTTGGGCTGGCAACTCGCTTTCTCTTTCGCTCGCACATCCATGCTTTCATCAGAACCAGGCGTTCTCCATTGATCCTTCAGTCAACATGCTTCTGGATAAAACATTTAAACCAAAACAAAGCACTGGTGCAGACGTGCTGTGGTTGCAGAGGAATGCAAAGCAATGCTTTTATTTGTGGACACACTAAGACTGTGACACTGTGTGACAGTCTAAAACACGTGGTTGCTTCTTTATCTATCTGCAATTAATTTAGCTCTTGAATCAGAATCTTATTTGTCATTGCACAAGAGCACAACCATATTAGAAGATAAACCTTAAAAATGCTACCACATAAAAACGACACACACAGTAACTATAAAACCACCAGTCAGTGCAGACAAACGATTCTTGCTTTGCGTGTGTGTGTGATGTGTGGGCGGGTTGATCTCACATCATGGGGACCATTTTCTGGGGTTTTACTATCATTGTGGCGACCACGTGTCCTTGTGGGGACATTTTGGTTGTCCCCATCAGTCCGGACTTCTTTTTGAGGGTCAAGACTTGGTTTTAGAGTTTAGGTTTGAATTGAGTTTTGGTTGGGGTTAGAGGGTAAGGGTTAGAATTAGGCAATCAGTTGTGATGGTTAATATTTGGGTATGGGGATAGGAAATGTGTTATGTCAATGGGATGGCCCCACAAATATAGTACCACAAACTTGTGTGTGCATGTGTGTGTGTGTGGTCTTGTTTTTGTTACATAGTGGGGCCAACATTTCAGGATCTCACAGAGTTGTGGGCCCCACAAGTATAGACCTCTTTTTGAGGGTCAAGACTTGGATTTAGAGTTTAGGTTTGAATTGGGTTATGGTTGAGGTTAGGGTAAGGAATGGGGGTAGGCATTTTTAATGGTTGGTTGTTAGGGGAATTGGCTAGGAAATGCATCATGTCAATGAGATGTGTGTAGAGGACTTTTAAGCGACTGAGGAGTTCCCTAAGCAGAGGGCAAAAATGGCGGGCAGAATAGGCAAGAGAGATATTCTTGAAACACTGGATGGCAGTAAATTCATGAAACAAACAATTTTTTACCAAAATTTAGTTCATATGTGCAAAAATGTCCAGCTTGGCAATTAATACGAACAAATAAATATAACTAGCACTATGTGAATGCTGTGCAAGTGGGCCTATGTTTTCCCACATTTTGGAGGATATTCTTGGAGTACATCTTCATTTAACAAATAATTTACAATTACACACTCTCTGTAACAATATATTCTACAAGTATGGTTTATCGATTTGAGGGTCCCACATTTGCCCATTATCATCCAAAGTGTATTTTTGATCTAACGTTTATGATCAACCAATCACAGCGTTTGAAATGATGACTCACACCTCATAATGAGGGTCATCCACGCATCCTCATTAGATCTGTCCTTTCCTTGCTCAGAGTCCTCTGAAATTGTTCTGGAATCAGCTAAGACTCCTTGCTGGGATTTTTAGATTCAGTTAGGAGGTCTTTGAGAAAATTCTCAAACTTTTTAGGAATGACGTTTATGATTTCCGCCTCAATGTTAATTCATGAGCAGTAGCCGAAAGTTACCGTCTTGAGGCTAACCCGGTCGATGCTATCTCAAATCAACGGCGAGGAATAATGGCAACGGCACAAAGTGTTAACGGAAAGCCGTATTGTGATCTCCGTATGGTGTGTGTGGCAGCGAGAGAAGAGGACGCGGAAGAAAATACAAGGCAAGTGTGTGCGTGTAGCAACTACGCGCTAGCTTATAGCGATCGAACTTCTTATTCTGCAACTGAAGTGTCGTAGCAAATTGTTTGCTGCTGAAATGCAAATAAAGCCCCCGTTGAATAAGCAACACGGCGCTCGGGTCCTTTACATGATAAATTAATTTATTTCACATGACCGAGACGAGAGCTGCGTTATCAGCAGCGACCCAAATCAATTGAGGTTGACGAGTGACGACACTCGAAAAAGTTCACAAAAGTAAAGCTTCATCTCCAGATTATTGCGTCCAACAATGTGCAGAAAAGCACTGTGTCCGTGTGCTAACGGCAACTTTATTTATCATAGAATAACAAACGCAATGACATGACACCTGCACTGTGTGCTTCCTGTATGCTTGTGGTTCTTCTCATTCATCCACCTCATTTATTTCTCAACCATTACTGTAGTAATATGTGTTGAAAATGTGGAGTGGACTGCAGCTAATGGTGAATCTGAGTGATATTTAAAAAAAAATATATATATATATATTTTTTAAATTATTTTCGGCGTTTCGGTTTTCGTCCAAGCGTTTCTCATTTTCGGTTATCGGTTTCGGCTAAAAATTTTCATTTTGGTGCGTCCCTAACTCAAAGTAATCAATTTATGTTACTTTAATAATATGGATTACATTACTAATTACATTTTTTTAACAAGTAGCTAGTAACTGTATTGGAATACTATTTTCAAGTAACCCTCCCAACCTGAATGTAAAAAAAAATTCACACACCTAAAAAGTGCCTTAATTCCAACATCCAGACTTTTACACCCTTTGAAATAAAACCACAAGGATAGCAGGAACAGGCCTGAAGAAGCAATTTAACTATTCGGCTTCAGTCAAGCATGGTTACTAAGCAGGTGACGTGAGTGTGGCCATGGTCACAGTTCATCATGATGCTCTTCCGATTTGAGTCATTCTACGACTGCACTTACCTGCTCTCAATTAGTTTACACTGACCATTACTCCCGATGGACTCATGGAAATAAAAGTTGAAATTCCTTTATGTAATATTCTTGTGAACATGGATCCACCCAACTGTAAAAACAAACTAGCTGGACTGTTAGTGTCATTACGCTCGCTTGTTGCCAGGGACAATGCGCTCACTCCTTGGCTTTGTTTGTGGTTGGTAGGACAAGGGCGGAAGTGGGTATGGTGGGGGGTGTTGACTTCCACTCTCTCTGTGAGTGATTCAACATGATTTGGATGGATCTTGGTCTCTTGACAGCATGAAACAGCTGATTTAGAGAGTAAATGTGGAAACATGACAATATAGCAGTTGGACCTTGCTACCTCCCAAACGCTACCCAGTAAGGCTATTTTGTGACTCAGATTCAAACCCACAACCTCACTGAGAGGTGGATGTGCTGACCAGGTGTAAAAAATGGATGGATAAATGTTGACATTAATGTGTCATTTTACTCAAAGAAGAACTCAAAAGCTTTTTCATTGATCTTGTAATAATCTTTCAGTGACTCCACAAATGTTTGTGAAGAGTGTTGCCCTTTGTGTTTATCGTCATGTCCATGTGTTTCTACATCGCACTGACTGAGGACAGGACAGGAGATGTCTGGGTCATGAACCCACATTCCGTCTGCGGTGCGTAATAATTCACAAGATGGGAAGCGACTGCTAGAAAGATTACATCAATTCATAATAATCCTTAGTGGATTAAGATTTAGACCTGCTCGGTGATATCACCCCTTCGTGATGTTAAAACTTGAAAAGATGACAGGTGCAGAAAGGAATCAGTTTATTCCACACTGTGCCAATCTTCCCTTAAGTGTGGGAATGCAGCCCAGGAGCGTTTTAAGGACGAATGCCTGTTTGAATGCACAAGATTTAGCATCACTATATAGGACTACATAGGAGTCAATCCACCAAATGTCATCGATTATTGGTTATGAAAAATTTCTCCTGCACGTTGACAAATATAGAGGGTGTCTTTGTCTTATGATATGGACTTTCACGCTGTTCTAGTTTACATTCTAATGTATGTGTTAAATGCACACTCAGCATCCATTGCAGACTGGACTTCGTGGAAGGGGGATTCCCTCCATCTATGTCCCTTCTCAAGGTTTCTTCTTTTCCCCTATACAGGGAGTCCTCAAGTTACGGCGGAGCTCCGTTCCTACGCTGGCGATGTAACCCGAATTTCCAGTTAAGTCAGATTTCCCCGTTAAAGTTGATATTTACAATAAAATACATTGTACAGTAATAAAAAAAAACATATTTGCGCGACCCGGAATACGCTGGAACCAATATTTCGTGTTTCGGCACGGACATTCATTGCTGACGGACGGCGTAGCTGAGCTAATTCAAGTTCAAACACGGAAATGTGACGTGCCAAATGGCGAGCCGACCGGTGTCGGTACCAGATGCGATCGGCCTGCCAGATCGTATCGGGGTCGCCTAACGACCACATCACGCTACAGGATTGGCTAGAAATTATCCAATTGACGACAAACAATGGAAAGAAAATATTAAAGATTAATTTAAATAACAAAATGTACGGGCTGAAATTGTAAAAATGTAAATTGACCTAAGAATATAAAAGCAAGATATATTGAATAAAAAATAAAATAGATTGAATAAATGATAAATACACAAATTAATTGCCTGAGATGTGACAAATATTGTCAGTTTAGATTGCTAATGTGGTGTGTGATTATCATTAAGACTGTTTTTGTGATGTATTGTGATTTGTGAACTGCTAAAAGAGAAACCAAACCGAAGTGAACACGTCTGAATCGCTCATTTCGTTTTGTACTGACATCATCGGCAAGCTTGACGGCGCTTCAATTGATTTTTATTTTTTTATTTCTTAAATCTTCAAGTATCCTGCTTTTATATTCTTAGGTTTATTTACGTTTTGACAATTTCAGTCCATACATTTTGTTATTTAAATGACATTTTTAATATTTTTTTTCCAATGTTTTGACGTGAACCGGATTTTTTTCCCCAAATAACTTTATTGAACAAATTGTAAATGGATAATCTCCAGCCAATCCCTTACTTTACTGAAGATCCAGTAGCTAAGGCGTTGATCTCCCATCCATCAAAATATTTCGTTTTCCCTCAAAGAAAGGCGTGAAAATAGTTTTATATTCTCCAGAGGGGCGTCATCTTACCGCTTTGCCGTGCACTAAGTGTGTTTAGAATTATTGAATGCACCGTGCGAACGTACGTTCGCATAGTAATAATACAACGACGTAAAAAAGCTCTACTGCATAAGATTTACTGATGCGGTTGTTGGCAAACTGAACTGAAGTTTAGTTTCTTTATGACTCAGTTTGCAATGTGAATGTAACGCATAATTTTTCTATACAGCAATTTAATTTGTTTGCTGGGCCGTGTGTGAGATCCCAGAGGTTTGGTCTCCTGGAAGCCTGGGTGCTTCAAGCGTAGGTTTGGCCCATTGTGGCCTCCTACAACCCCCCTTTCAGGGTGTGGTGTGCTGCATCATCAGCTTTGGGCCGACCGGCTGGGGATGTTCCGTGGGTTGAGTTTCTGGCCTCTTCACTGCTGAGAAACCGGAGCCGTGCGGGCTTGGCCTTCATTGTAACCTTAAGAAAATCATCAATTCTGCCATCTTCATCTTCAAATCAGGCATCTCTACTTCTCTCATACTCATACATACTCTCCCATACTGCATGACTACAGTAGGCTATGGCCAAACAGTACAAGTTTAAAAAAATAAATAATTTGCAGCTGCATGACTGGTAAGAAAAAACACCATCTGTCCAACTTTGTGTCATGAAATATAATAAATTTTACACGCCTTGTTTCTTGGGCACACACCTTTTCGAACGGGCTGAAAAGCAATGTTTTGATTTAGCACTTTAGCGAATCATAGCCTCATCCTCAAGCTTGCAATGGGAAGCATGTGTGTGTGCTTTTTTCCCCAGGCCGCTGGGGACAATGTTTCACATGACCTTTAGTTGCTGCTGCCAAAGTCAGACGGCTCTGAAATGTTTCTTACCTGATGTTAGCAAAGTCAGGCAGTCGGGACAGTCAATGAAGAAAATGCTTCAGAAAAGAAAGAAACAGTGTCGATTTAGAATGAAGATCTGGGATCAGACCTTTTTGTTAGAATAAAACATTGTGAGTGACCCTTTGAAATCTCCGCGGGGACATTTCTTCAACAATAAACAATCAGAATCATTCATTGCATGCATTTTCCCATTCCTTCAATGTTCCATAACTGCCTCGTTACATTTCCAGTTTTTCTAATCATCCAAATGCTTTGTACTCCAAAATACAAAACAGACAAAACAATAGAGAGCCAGACATGCTGACCGGCTGCCAGCTGGAGCTTTTTGATACTGGTTTGCTTTTTATTTGGATTTAAATACAGTGGTGGACAGTGGTTGAGAACTTCACTTCTGGGTAAAGCATTTTTTCATTATAATTTAAATGGTAGCGAAAACTCTCACACCTCTGAACAATTGCTCTCTTTTCTAAGGGGGTGCCTTGTACAGGATCACATGTTGTGCTAAATTGCTATAAAAAGCCATTTGCAAAATTCAATTTTAAACACTTGATAGACCTACAACTTATTTCACTGGACTCTTTTACACAAATACAAGAGCGACACCACACAAATGTCCACCTCCTACTGTCTGTATGTGAAGCTTTAAGTTGACCAAATTTAAATGATACTTGGTAACATACTGAACGCACGTGTTTACTGCCAGGCTGTAACCATGGATGGGCACTGCTTCTCATTTTTAGCAATGATCATGAAGCCCCTTTGTGAAGAAAAGTGCCTGGCACCAATTCTAAGGTAGAACATTATATAACATTCGCATTAAATCAATTATCATATGACATTAACTGCTTTGGGCCACACTTTGATTTGATCACGAACAGTCCTGCTTATATGTCTGTATGCCAGCACATTACATAAAGTAAGTAAAAATTAGAGCTGTCAAACGATTACATTTTTAAATCAGATTAATCACATCTTAGAATTTTGATTAATCACGATTAATCGCTTAATAAAAAAAGGCTTTTTTATCACCATTTTTCTCCCCGCCAAATTTGAAGAGCACCAGTTATGTGTTAATTCTTTTGACATTTAATGCTATGAGGACGTCTTCAACATTTTTTGACCCACTGCACACGCTCATCCTCCTCTTTTTCTAATCAGTTAATTACTTGCATAATTCAAAATGGAAAAAAATGACCCCGATATTTTACAACAAATATTCTAAACATTTATTAAATCCTTTACTTTAATGCACGTAATTATGTTTATTGCTAAAACACAACTTGTGCTACCTTACACATAGCCATTCGCTGTCACACTAAAGGATAATCTATGGTCAAGATCAATAGTGCGATTAATCTGCGTTAATTCATGATAAATGCGATAATTTTTTGTGATGAATTCATCAGTTAACGCTTTAACTTTGACAGCACTAGTAAAAAAAACAAAGAAAAAAGAGGAAGGGATACATGTTTTTAACTTTTCTTTTCAATATCATTGTTTTCAATAATACTTTGTTAACTTGTCATGTTTGCATTTGACCCATTGAATCTCTTTTGAGATGTGAATGTTTATGGACTGCTATTTTCTGGAAAGAGGATTCTTGACTGGATTGTCGATTTCTTTTGTCTGCCTTCTGCTGCACTGTAATTTCAATGTTGAAAACGGAGTCAAGGAGACTCTAATATTAAACCCTTTTAGATAACATTTGTCAGGTGGCTGATAGGAAAGGAAAGGATAGAGTTTAGGGACAACTCAGCGAGCCAAGCAGGACACAGGTTGTGTTTGCAAGTACAGTGTCCCCTCGCTAAGACGCGGTTCACTTTACTTTATTTTTTGTGTGCAATTTTGCATGCATTTTTTCCACAGTAATGTACATACTTGATAAAATTCATGAAGGTTTGAATATTGAGAATGTTTAAACAAGAGGGAAATGTGAGAAAATGTAAATGCCTCAATGACAAAAGTGTATAAATTGTGTGGTGAAGGGTTTTAGAGCCTTAAAACATTAAAAATAAATATAAATCATAAAGCTAACTACTTTATTGCGGGTACCTTTTTTTAACCTAACCCCAGCGGAAAACGAGAGAACACTGTATAAGCACATTGACATTTTGTTTCATCAATGTTTAGGGAACTATTGCAAGTAATAGAAAAAGAGTTTAAGAATATTATGAAGTGGTTCAATGCCGACAGACTGCCTATAAACATAAGTAAAACCAGATTTATGATTTTCAGTTGTATACATATAGATGTTGAAGCAACACTGACTCTGCAGAGTATAGAAATACAAAGGACTAATGAAATGAAGTTTCTAGCTATTATTATTGATGAACATTTAACATGGAAAGCGCATATAGAACATATCAAATCTAAGGCCTCCCAAACCATAGCCGTTTTACACAAGGTTAAAGAATCATCGTTATATATAATTCATTGATTGTTCCATACCTGCCCTGTTGCATTGAAGTTTCGGGGTGTACAGCCAAAACCTACACTGAACCCATTTTTCTTTTACAGAAATGTGCTATTCGTGTCATTTTCTGTAGTGGATACAGAGACCACACTTATCCAATATTCATGCAACTTAAAACTTTAACATTTCATGAATTGATGGAGTTTAATTGCCTTAAAATAATGTATAAAGCCCATCATGAAATCTTACCAATTACATGCAAATCAATAAAAAAAAAGGAATAGTGAGTACAAATTAAGAGGAACAGACATTTTTTTCCAAACCTAAATACAGAACAAAACAAAAAGAACGATATATTTCAACTCAAAGTGTCAGTTTGTGGAACAATCTGAATTATAAAACAAAATTATCTCAGTCCATTTGTATTTTTTTTTAAATGTATAAAAGCACAATTACTGCAAAAATATATTCAGCACATATTGACTTTTTTTGTTTAATTGTTACTTTGAGGCCATCTTGACTGTTTGCTGTTATTTATTTTGTGTTGACCTTTATTTGTGTGCGTGTGTGTGTGTGTGTTGATTAGGGGCAGATATCACAATTTTTTCTTCTTTCTGTCCCATTTCATTTCTTTTTCTTTTAAAGAATGAATTGATCTGAAATGAACGTAGTAGACAGATGAACATTTCCTTTTTGTGCAGTTGTGATTGAAGAAATTCTTCAACAAAATGTGTTCTGTTTTATATCTTTTAAGTACTCGACTGAAAGGTCAAGTATTTGAAACACAGCATATCAAAATCTGCTGGGATGAAATGTAGAGCCTTTTATCCAACGTCAATCAGAAATAATTGACTGCAAAGGCTTACCGAGGTCAAGTTTCCAGCCCTATGGAATAAGAATCCAAGTGAGATGTGTGAACGTGGAACTAGTCGCCCACACTGCTGCCCTTGTTGAAAGGATCTTGATGTCACTGTGGTTTTAGGGGTTTTCCTGGTTAGATGACATCATCATGTCTTCCTTAGATTCAGCTGTGGGTGTCCAAAATTGTTCTCTGTGGGTGGGAGGCAATAAGACACCTGCCCTTTTCTCTTGTGTCTACATACCAGTGCTTAAGTGTTTACATTAGACCTATGGAAAGCCATCCTGTGTGAATTCAACACGAAAAAATATAATTTTGATATAAAATAAGTCACAGTTTCAATTGTTTTATGTTCCAATTTTAAACAAGCCGTATGCAACATTTTGGAATCTTATTTGTGTCAGCATTAGATTTTGTGATGATGAATATGATGCACACTAAAATGTAAACAGGAGCAGCAAATGTGGCCTTCAATTAAAAGGAAAAAACATGTTTATTTTTGTTGCAGCACCAAACACATTATTACTGTATGTTATTGCCAGAACATTTTAAAATACTTCAACAATTCCAAAACTCAAAGCCTGTAATTATCCCAATAAAGAAACCAGTTCAGATTTTCCTCAAGTGTTATTCGCAGAACATTGTAAACATGTTACCGTAACTCCTCCCCATTAGCTATGGTAACAAAATAGCAGTACAGCGGGAAAGAGTGAGCAGTGTCTCATTCTTGAAGACGACCCCCTCAAAATGACGTATGTATCTACAGTTCTAGGAGTCCCGGATGACCGCCACAGGCAATGCCGAACAGCTGTCTCAGAATGCATACCAACAAAATTGAGTGGAACCGAATGGCATACAAGAAGACATGCAAGAAGGTTCCAAGAGGCTGACTTTTTGGTGACATGGTCTCATATAGCCACCCTGGGTCACCCAGAGGTCACTGATGATGTTTGTTGTTGCATTCTTGAACTGCGCATGCACGAAGGACCATTTCGACCATTCTATTAGGCACCGCCTCTGGTGATCAGGAGGGGCAAAAGAGAACAGGTTGACTTTTGAGAGCATTAAAAAAAAAGGTATAGTGTAGTAAAGTGTTCTGTAATACTTGATCCTTACTATTATTATAATTTTTTAAAGAAAGCATCTTCAAAATCTTGCGAAAAACACCCGGTACCTGCTTTGAATTATGAGAGAAAAAAGTATTGAATCTAATTTACAAAATCTGTATTTAACCCAGTCCAGAACATGAACATAAAGAAGATTGGTGAACCGATCCTCTCTCTTACCTCCTTCAAGTCATGCAACTTTGAGGTCCAGGGGGCATTAGCATTGTCAAGCTAGCAGTCACCGGGAAGGCGTTCGCCATCATGGAGAGTCTCGGCATCGTACTTTGCTCCAACCGCCCATTGGCTTCCATTGCTTTCCTCGGCCTCTCTATCACTCACCAAGGGGCGGTATCCCTCTCGTAATTTCACTAAAATTATATATTGTAGCCTATATATGTTTTTACAGGCATTGGGTAGAGTATATAATGCACACAGTAGGAAATGTGTTTCTGCTGTTCCATATTTAAAAAGTTGACTTCCATGTGATATTTTGAGAACGGAATACCTCCTTGGCGCATTGTATGCTCTGGGAACTTAACCTCTTGCATGGTACAGTTCACATTCCAAATCCAGTTTCATCAGCTTGATTTATTTCTCACCCTGAGGTCAGTTCTACAGGGAGCGTTTGGGTCACGATTTCTGGTGAAGAATCAAGTGAGAGGTGATGATTGCCCATGGGAAGGAATGTTTATGTTTGACTTTGGAATCCAAAATAAACAATGTCCTCTTGAATTCAGGTGGCAATAAGTGTGCATTGTAATTCAGTGTTAAAATTTGACAACCTCTTCTACCAACTGAGCCACAGCTTCTCTAATTCAGTGAGAAATGAATGTGTTTATGGGATGGATTTGCGCATTTTATGTAGTTCACATCAACACAAAGGGGAATCGAGAGGATGCTAAGAGTAAAATGAATGAGGTGAAAGTTTTCTTGGAATGCGTACAAAAAAAATTATTAAAAGGCAAATCTGATCAAGGTTATTTAAAGGTTGAGTCACAGCATAAGAGAAAAGGATTGTAATTGTAAAATAAAAAACATATCATAATCCTAATTTCTGGGGGTAGACAACTAATTTTTATATACTGTAGCAGCTTCTTAACATACAATAGACAGTGCGCACAAAAATGAACATTGGACTTTTTTTTTTACACACACACACATGCATGTCATGCTTTAATTTTAACTCATGCACGTCACAGAAAATTGTTTCTCTCAATTCAATTTAAAAAAGGCAGCGGATGGTCTACTGTCTGACCACCTATAATATAAATTTTTACACTTTGTTGTCTATTTTCTAAATAGCTTTCTGAATGAGAAGGCAACACCATGTATCACTCTCTATTTTCATCAATAATGGTCTGTGATCTATCCTATCAAACCTGTTTTGCAAATCAATATACAAACCAATAGATACTCATTATTTTCATTTACATTTGCAATTTCCTCTACCATTTGCATCACTGGCTAACTGTTGGTCATATTTTCCCTAAACACACACTGATTTCCTTTATTTATTTATTTAACAAACAGATTAATTGTTCTACCTTTCTGTAATTTTGTAAAATTAGAGAAAAAGGGAAACTAGTCTATACTTTTTTTTCTTCATTGTTCATTGAATGGAATTATTTTCACTAATTTCCACTTATAAGGAAAACCTCCTTAATGAAAAGAAAACACTGTTTTAAAAAATAACTTGGATCATTTGCTGTATATGACATCCATTCTGAATAACATGATTTATCACCTTTCGGGTCGTTTGCATATTATTTTAACTCTCTTCCAGTGTTTATTTTTTATAAAGCTGTTACTTTCCCCCCATCTTGTACACATTTCTGATAACATATTTTTTGTATGCCTTTTATTATTAATGGTTTCCCTCTGTGTGTTTACCTTGAACCTTCTAACTATACAGAGTTATTATACAATTCTAAAAATGTGGGGAAAAAAATCATATAAATAATTAATCATCAACATAACCTCATCCCAATCATAATTTCGAACATCCATCTTTAATTAATCAATTCCATCAAGTGTTCTTTTTCATGGTCAAAAAGAGGATTCAAGTGTGCCTGGGTGACGGGCATAGTTGGATTACCATCCAACTTCCTTCCTTCTCAAACAGGTGATTAATCCAGATAGAAGGACATTCAATACAGTCGGACTCATCACACACCCCAACGCAGTTGTTCCAACTCCGAGTCATTTTTGCTGGCACACAAAAATGTCCTCCGGTCTGTAAGAGCTTCCTTCCCTGCTAGTAGTAACCGGAGACTGTGCAAGTCCACCTCTGACCCAGAGTTAAGAACACAGGAAAATAATTTGATCTACTGCATATAATTTTTTTTCACAGACTACAAAATTGGCTGGCACGTTAGTCTGGCTTGCAATATTTGCTGAGAGCTTTCTGTGTGTTCTCACTGAGCTGGTGTGGAGACTCCAGTGTCCTCCAGGCTCCAACATTTTAAAAACATGCATGTTCGGTTGATGAAATACTAGGGATGTAACGATAACAGCAATATCGTGATATAACTGGCATAATATGTCGTCGTCGTTATGACACGAATCACGATATTAAAAGCAGCACATCTGTTAAAAAAGTTGGGTTGATTTCCATTTGTGCAGATTCATTTTCACAAGGCATGTTTTGACCCTTCTATGTTTAAAATCCACGCTAATGGTCAGATAAAGGGGAACGTAATATGCTTGTGAACAGAGTCGATATGTGTAGGAGCTCAATGTGTGTGTGCATTAGCAAGTAAGTGCCTCAATATATATTGCATTTAGATATTTTTATATATAATATTTAGAATATTTTTCTAATATTTTTCATTGTTGTGATGTACAAAAGCAAATTATTGTGGTTTTTTTTTTCCCGTATGAGCTCTTTTTTTTTTTTACAATAATGTGACCTTTTTTTGTATCACCAACCTCGCCCCAATATCGTGATAATTATTGGATTGTGATGTTTGGATATCGTGACATCCCTATGAAACATTTAAATTGCCCAGCGTGAATGTGAGTGTAAATAGTTGTTTGTCTAAATGTGTCCTTTATGAGATTCCGTCTCTCTTTAAAGTCAGTTGAGATTCTCAGGGGCTCCCCAGTTTGCCACCTAGTTTGCTTATTTCCCCCACTTCAATGTTATTTTCAAGTATATACAGTAAGTCGCACACTAATGCAATGCGAGGAGCTGATGGGCTCACTCCTCCAACTCATATGACACACAATCCCACTGAAAAGTATCAAATGCAATTCAGCATTCAGGATCCGACTCAATAGTTTCTTTCATGCAGGGATTGTGTGACACTGTTGTAATATTAAGCCCACTATAATGTGTCCTTGCTGGGTCACGCAGAACTTATCATTGGTAGCAAAATGCTGCACCAGTTGCATGACATTCCGAAATGGAGGTGTAATGGAGTTTGTGTCAGCACTTTTGCAGCTTTGGATGAGCTGCTCTGTCCCAATTACACTGGCACTCGTAACGACCGTGTGCAGCTTACACAGAGCAGGACAAATTCAGCTGTCATAGTGAAATGATTGTGTAGTGAAAAACAAAACATAAATATACTTTTTGGTAGTTGCAACCATAATTTAGATCCTAACTTGCAACACAAAGGATGCACATATGTAAATAGGCTGATGAAAATGTTTGTTTACATTTTTATATCATGGCCCCATTAGACCGTTCTGGCTGCCTTTTTCTTCTTCTCACGCATGCTCATAAGTTACTCAATTATTGCCGTCGGTGTCTGTCTGTTGCGGTGTGTACATCCGTCAGTTTTCTGGCGTGATGTATCGACGGTCATGCAGACGCAACAGGCGGTAGGCGTCGATCAAGTTTAGCTGACGTCAGATTGGTGTATCGAGTAGTGCTGCAACGGATCACAAAAGTCTTGGATCGGATCACGGATTTAAGTCATGGATCGGATCGCATGCCAGGGACCAGATGTGAAACTCATTTACAGCTACCAGTCAGGCACTCGTTGGTAATGCTAACAGCTAGCTGCTAGCCAGTAGACACTTACATCGGAGACTTCTGCCGTATCATACAATGACGAAGTAATTAATTAGCGGTTTCTTAACGTCTTAAATTAGTGATTGAATATGAGTTTGGTATATCGTTGTGTTGATGTTGGTCGCAACTTTAATGTCAATCAAAACTACGATAAAGAAATCCTAAACGTCTAAAGGGGAGGTCAAGCTAGCCATCACTCGACGACGTGGGCCAACTTCAAAGTAAAAGTTTACTAAGGCTATTTGTATTGCCGTCAATGTATTATCTGGTTAGCCTTAGCGTAGGCGGCCTGTTATGTTGAGTATGTTTCCGCTTCCTTGAGATATCTGAATGGTGTCGAAACAAGAGGCAAAAAAATAATCTTGTATCATTAATTTGAGGACCAATTTCACCCCAAGTTGCCAAAATGCTCCCATAGATGCGACTTGATGATCCACAAGGGGTTTCAACTTCCTCTGCTGCTATTATAGTGAATGTGGGCTGATCATGTTGCTTTTGTGTAAATGTGCAGTTTCTTTGTATTTGTTTTTTCTACCGGATCCGAACCGACCACGGATCAATAATGATCCGTTGCATCACTAGTATCGAGACCTTAAGAGTAGAAACCATTTTGGACTTGGTCTTCCACATCCAGCAGAAAAGGCTCCACAGCTGTGTAATCGATCTTTCTGGCATCCAGTAAATAGTTAACTGAGAATTTGCAGTTTCCTGGTTGAAATTAGTATAGCAAGTATTAAAGTTAAAATAATCTGTGAAAGTTCCCGTTAGAACTTTACAACAGTAACATATTACCTTTACAGTGTGTTTTTGTAAGTTTACTGTCTGCAGACACCTGGATGTCCACAGCTGCTGTCAAGAACACTAAGACAATTCATATGCACTTTTCTACAAATAATCCGTTTTACAGCTCTCTTTGCCTTTATGACTTTTTACAAGTGAAGTCATACAAACTCAGCTGGCATCTGACTTTTAGTCCAATTTTATGTAGTATGTGACTGAGATCCGTCACATGGTGCACTTTAACTTTATACAGAAACAATCATTGCTCTCGCTGTGGATATACTGAAAATAGATACTGGCCATAAGGAGGGCTCTAAGACCTTTCTTTAGATCTTTCTTCAAAATGCTTATTCCTTTGTCATGTAAAAAAGAGAGTTGGTTCACTTATCGTTTCATAATCCTCCATATGTGCTCATAGGATCTCTGTTGCACACCATCCAAATCAGATTAATGACATCTTGAGAACAGACTTTACTAAATGTAAGCAGTATTTATTTTCAAACATGAAGCATGAAACATGGTTATATGATAAATCCACCCTCACATATTTTATATTATTACTCATAGGAACTTTAAAATCATATTTCATTACAACATCAGTCCTATGAGCGCTTTTATTTGGGTTACACTCGTTTGACATCTGTGAGAGACAGCACTGGGTGTTGAATTTTTGGAAATATCAAGGTTTTAATGTGCAGAGAAAATGTCATTGGGTTGATGTGCATATGTCAACTAACCAAAAGGATTTCTAATAGGTCTCCTTGTGCCAGCCCCCCAAGGTGTTTGTTTATATCAAATATCAACACTCCTCATATCGGATCTGGCCATTGTATGTCACAAAATCAACAAATTATATTGAGTTCGAATTACATAACGCAATCAAAAATGGTCCAGTAAATTAATCCAATGAGTTGTGGCTTGATGATACATCTCCAAGGAGCAAATGAACGAGGTGTCTTCACAAATGGCTTCACTTTGCCACATCCAATATGGCCGCAGCATGAATGTACTTAAGCCTGTGTAAACATTGTCTATGGTACTACTTGCCAGCATTTGTCACAAAGGGACTGGCATACTAGAATACAGTAGCATCTGTGGACTGCTGAAATATTGGTCGGCTGCGCAAATTGACATAATGCAAAGCTCCAGCTGGGTATACATTTGTGTCATACTATACGTACTGTATAATCAAATTTTTGATTCTTTGACTGTGACTTGCCTTTTTCAATTTTCTGAACTTTGGCACACACCACTTCGTTGCCATGCCTCATTGTGTGAACACTATATACTCACTTAATATTGTACGTTAAACTATTACTCCATTGAAAATGGTCAGATCGCTAACAAAATGTATATAGCATAGAGTGATTCAATCTGAGGCCAATTGGGGATGCAGGCTCCACATTACCTCCAAAATGGTACCATCCAGAAAGCTTTCAAAAATGAGTTCCGGAATCCTGGAGTTCTGTCCATCCACTTTGTATAGACGGAACTTGGTAGTAAAGGTAGACTCACCCCAAAACACAAAACTCTAATAATTGCACTCCACAACTGTTGTGCCTTAAGCGATATACATTTCTCTAAACTATGTAAATGTGTAAAATTGAATGGGTTTACAAATCTACTAATTTCAGTGGCTTTATCTAATTGTTTAAATTCTGACTGGGTATTTCAGGACAGATGGATGACATTAGACATCCGTGCTTTTGAATTTTCATCAACGCATGTGCATCGCATGCAAAAATGTCATGTGTGGTATCTTTGAAGTTCATGCAACAGTACGTATGTTGCACACATGCTCTCATATGCTGTGATGTATAAGCCAACTTTACAGACAACAATTAATTTTTCTCCTTTGGGCATTGCGCTCGGTGACAGGGCCTTGCAGCATTTCTTGTGTGTGTGTCTGTGTGTGTGTGTGCGTGGTGGTGGTGGTGGTGGTGGGGAGGGGGGGGGGGGGGGTTATATCATATACATATGGAAAGTAACAGACTCCAGGGTGATGGGACCTAAGCTTTGATTGACCTTTTTAAGTTTCTTATACTTGGCTGTTGCTCAAAGAGCGGCAGACACATGACTCCCATCACCGTGGTGATAATAACTATGCTGCCTTTTTTTTTTTTTTTACTATGCTGCTTTTAAGTGCACATGTGGACTTGGCTCACTTGTGCCGTTAGATGCAAACGGGAGGTCAACTGATACTGTGAGGGGCCACCAAGCGTTTGCAGCGTACGAAGCTAAGTGTTTATGTTGACTATCATGTGGTGGTGTTGTCGCCACAAGTGCAGTGGAAACGCTCATCTGACTGAGGGAAGCACTTTTTTTGTTCTCGGGGACCTTTCAGCATTCCCATTAGTTATTTGAATGCAGCCTAGATCACTTGCAGATTTTTTTCTGGTGCTCTTGAATGAATACGGCCTATGTGATTATAGATGACTGCAGTCGAAATGTATCGTACCCTTTCACCTCCAGACAACAGCTGTCTGTGGTACAAGGAGCGTTGGCGCTTGACTGAAAGAGAAGACTTACCCGTCACCACAATGGCCACTTTCTTTATGTGCTGAGATTCCGGCTGCTGTCAGCGAGCCAGCATTCCCCACAACTACGGGAGAAACCAGCTTTGTGCTGAATGTCAAGTATGCATGCGCTCGCTTGAAAGCATCAAAACGAACTTGATAGGAGTTGGCACAATAATTTCCCTTTCAGGACATGAGTGAGTAACGAATTCACACGCACGCACACAATATTGCATTATCATATTTATTGCATTAGTTTAAGTGATTTGCAGTAATAAATAACTTGTAAAGCAAGAACAACATGTAGCGTAATTGTAGTTAAAAACGTTCTACTGCTTGTTAGAGCAACTTCTGTCATGATGCTGCTGCAGATGACACTCACTTAACTACAATAACAGGCACAGTTGATCAACAGCAGAGCATAATCTTGAGTTTAAAACCCATCCACATACAGTAGTACACGAAGGGGTTACTGACTTCATTTGAGGTTTTTGTGTGTGTGTGTGTGTGTGTGCCATCGTTCATTCTGAAGTACATTCTGAAGTACTATTATGCTGGAAAACAAGGTTAAATTTGACCAATCTAGCTGGTAGTTATGTGTCCGACAGATCCTTTGGTTAAATCAACCACTCTAGAATGGTAGGTGTTTTCAACCAATAGATATTGGTGATTGGGCCAACCGTTACAAATTGTTCATTCTGACCCCAAGTTATTGGCTGATCCGCATTTGACCCATACCATGAGGAAACGGTGAGCAGCAGCAGGGGCTTGTGCTCGGGAATCATTTTGTGATTTAAGCTCCAAATTCCAACCCATAATGCTGAGTGTCAAGCAGGGAGGCAAATGGTTCCCATTTTTATAGTCTTTAGTATGACCTGACCAGAGATTGAACCAACAACCTCCCAAACTCAGGGCAGACACTCGACCTTTAGGCCACTGAGCTGGTTCGGGTATGGGGAGGGGGTAGGGACTTTCACAGGAACTGTCTTCTCAGCCGGCCCGCTTGTGGGTGTCTCCACTGCGGAGTACGACACATTTCGCGACGTCACGAGTTTCGATCGACACGTAAACGCCATGCAGCGGTTTCTCCTGTGACGTCACCCAAAGCACCACATGACGAAAAAAAAAAAAACGAGAAAAACTTTAGGTGGTTGCTTTTTCTCTCTGCTTTTTATTTAATGTACTTGGCGTGGATGGATGGTTTGAGTGAGAGGAGAATGCGTTTAGATGAAGAATTTGAAAAGGCTAACTGCAGAATGGAACAAAAATAGGCAAAGGATTATTAAGAGAATTGTTTTGGTGGAAGAGACTTTAGCCGAGAATGCATCATCGTCGCGCATGAAGGTAAGATCATTTTGTATACTAAATCATTTTTAACCAATCAGCACCAAAGCCCGATAGGGAGTTTATCGGGCTGGCGGAGTACCTACCCTCGAGTAGGACCTCCGCTCGTCCCCGTAAGTTCCTGTAAATGTGGCTGGCCCTGTAAATTTACTCCGAAGTTCCTGTAGGGAATTGGGCTCTAGTGATCTATCTAGACACACATTTCCATTTTAAACACTATATTGTAATCATAATAATTAATAAGTACATTTAGAATACAATAAATTGATACAATAGATATATTTCCAAGTGATCTATCTAGACATCCTTTCTATTGTAACCAATTTCATTGGTTGTTTGGCTAACCAATAAAATTGGTATGCCCATAACCACCATATTCTGACCAATCTATTGGTTAATCAAGCCAATATGAGCTTAACCTACTAGTTATTTTAACCAATCAATTTTTAGAGTGTACCGTGTTTGTATTTATTTTCCATTTGAGAAGTTTGTTTTTGTTTTTGTAAATAAAAGATTTTACACAGACATATTTTGGGTTATAAAGGCTTTGGTGTATTGGACAAGTGATTACTGAAGAACTGAAGATATTACAAGTATAATACAATAATACAGAGGATAAATACAATAAACTGATCTTTCCAACTTTAGATTTTTTCTATTTTCTTGCAGCTTGTCCACATTAAGGTTAGAGATGAGCTGAAGACTATCCTAGCTGACTTTGAGTGACATGTGTAGACCACGTGTGAATAGTTGTCAAGGGCCACACCAATATGCTAACCTCACTTGTGTTCAATATTCATTTCATGCATTCATATGTTGCAGGCAGCATGCTGGCCAACTGGTTAGAACATCAGCATCACAGTTCAGAGGTCGTGGGTTTGTATCCGGGTTTGATCTTCCTGTGCGGAGTTTGCTTCTCCCCGGGCCTGTGTGAGTTTTCTCCGGGAACTCAGGTTACTTCCCACATTCCGAAAATGGGCATTGTAGGTTAATTGAATTTGTCCTTAAGGGTGGATGGTTATTTGTCTGTGTTGTCTATTACTGTCCTGCTCACATATAAACATAATATCACTAAAACGTCGTAAGAATTTTCAAGACAAGGGTACGTTTAATTATTGTGTAGTTTCACAAGTTCTGTTGTTGACTGCTCAGACTAATTGCTTTACATTTTCAACAGATCACTCCTATTTCCAATGAGGTGACACCTCAACGATCACTCAAAGCCCAACAGCTGGAATGAGGTGTTGCAATTTGCTCTCTAGAGTTTCTGTCTGGCATTAGGAGAGGCATTGTGATGGATGGCAGACTCGACGGTGGTGCCCCAACTGCAGCTGTTGCGCTTGTGTTTCTTTGTCAGCCACTCTGCAGCCAATTGGTGGGTGGTGTGTTTTTCTACATTGTTGTTGGTCCAAAACCAAAACCCAAGACACCTCCAAGCCCTAGCACAACATCCAATATCAGGTTTCCTGTCCAACATGATGCTTTCACACTGACTTCATTTGGAATTTGGGGGGGGGGGGTTCTATTTGGAAAACTTATGCTTGGCTGCTCCGGCTTTTATGGATGGAGAAACACTGGATTAGGTCATGGAACTTCCTTTGACAAATCTTGTGTATTTAGACCACCAAGACTCCATTAAAGGAAAAAAATATTTATTGAGGGATTTGGATCAATGGTGGCACCTAAGAAAACCACATAACCTGGCACAGCACTCCTAAAAGGTGCTCATGGGTCAGCACCAATTGTCATAGAGCGGCAAAATGACCCAGATGCAAAGACATGCAGAGTTGAATGTTTTGTGACAATAACATTGTATGAAAAATTCTTGTGACTAGCTCCAAAGATACGTTCCAAGCCCCCTCGCAATAGGTGAATTTCCTTGAAGTAGAGATGGACCTTTTTTAAATTAGTATTTTTTAATTTAATTTATTTTAGTTTGGGGGAATTTACGTGTCTATTAAAGGGGAAGGCAACCCCCTGCTCCCCAAAACATTTAACATTTAAATATTGCCAATAATATGTTCTATGCAGCCCCACTAGTCTAAGTACGGTATTTTGGTTAATATTGCGTTAGTGAAATATGAGTTAAGCAGCAAAATCTTCAACATTTCTTGACAATAACATGTTATATGTGACCTCACTAGTCTAAACATGACATTCTGATTAATATTACATTTGTGGAATATGAGTTTTGCAGCAAAATATAGCTGTTTTTATCAATATCAGAAGGTGGCCATTTTGCCAATTTCTGTCGAGTGAAAATGACATCCCAGTTACTCAGGTCTCAGGTAACAACCAATCACAGCTCAGCTTCATAAAACTGGTGAGCTGTGATTGGTCGTAGCCAGAGCTATGAGCAACTGTGATGCCATCTTCCGTTGACGGCAAGTTAAAAAATGGCCGCCCCCTGAGATGGATAAAAACGGCTGGATTTTGCTGCATAACTCATATTCCACAAATGTAATATTAATCAGAATATCATGTTTAGAGTAGTGAGGTCACATATAGCATATTATTGTCAAGAAATGTTTAAGGTTGACTTCCTCTTTAAGCCATTCGATGTTTATTAAGGGCTATATAAATAAACTTGACTTGACCTTTGTCGCATGAAGACAGAAAATAACATGAAAATGCCGAAAAAAAAAATGCATTGAACTTACCGTAGGCGAGCACAGTATGGGGTTATTTTTTTAAATAGTTGGATCTTTTCTATATAAATGTATGAAATATATTAAGATAGAGAAATATTCTGTACATTGTTTCAGTAAAAAAACAAACATATGCACATATTTAATATGGCATTTTTGCCATACATCTGGTTAGGTCTTATGAGGCCCCAAAGCAGCACTGAATTAAAGTTTTGGCCCTTTCTACCATTTAAGTTACACATCCTTTCTTTAGATCGTGCAGATTGCAGGAGATCCAACATTGCATTGATGAATCGATGATACTGTTTGTTGCAATAGCTTTTGTTTCTTGCAATTCAAAAATGTTCCTGAAATTTTCATCACCTTTCTTTTGCCTGATATGTTGGAATCCCAATGCTGTCTGCTCTCACGTTTTAGATGTGATATTAAAGTATTTGCATATACTGATCCCAGGCGGAGCAAAATTAACTGCGTGGCAATTTTGCCTGTTGTCAAATGCTATACCGGATGCGCCCAATTATTAGATGAACTTAAATCTGTTTGTAAATAAATGAATAAAAAAAAAATCCAGATGCAAAACTTTACTAAACCAAGCTCACTGGCTCTTCAGTGTGTCCAGTTATTCTGGCTAATAAAAAATATGCAGTTTGAAAACTGATGATCTTTCTCATGGCCAAAATGTTATTGATGTTTTTAGTCATCATTGTCAGCTCAAAATGTTGATGCGAGGTCCAAATAGGCCCTCTCCTCCGCCCTAATGTCTAATGACCTCAATTTTAGCATGTACAAAGACTTTCCTTGCTGTGCTCTTTGCTCACTGGCCTAAACCACAGGAGAGCCTCCTTTACTGAGAACAGAGATCATTGTTGAATGTGAGCCAACACACATTGACAAAGCGAGGTAAAGGTACTGGACAAAAGTAAATTGGACTGTTATTGACTTACATATAGTGTCTGCTTTTATTTTTCACGAGACTGCATTTGGATAAAGAGATTAACAGAAGGTTAACCAAGTGTAACTTCCTTTTGAGCTGTCTTTGGATAGGATGGCACTGCGGAGTCGTTGTTCTTGTCTAGTCGGACATCCTGCTTTCCAGAGAGTCTGTTTGAGGAAGTTACTCACAGTGTCTCAATTCTTGTCACGTGGGTGTTCGCTTCGCTAGACTCGACTTCTCTGGCTCTGCACTGTTTGCAATGCAATATTAAGGAGAGCTCAACATTGCAAGAATATCTCAAGTGTCCACATAAAACGGTTGAAAAGAACATTTGTGAATTTAAATGGATATTTTAAGTGTAAAACAATGCAAGCAGAAATATTTTTGGTGTTACCTAAAAAAAATACAACTAAAATGTTTAAAATCACAAAACACACCTTCCTCCACACATTCCTTCCCCCATTTCCATTTGGTTGCATCCAATTTTTTGGGGGGACTGTCGACCCCAAGCATTTAAATTGCTATCTCTTCTCCGTGTAGCCTCACTCTTCCTTCTCCACCCCTCTCATTCACACACATTGCGGTACCTGTATATGCTTACTCTTTAGCCTTATTTACTGGCAATTCTGCCTCCACCTTTCTAAATGTGTTCTTCCACCTGCTCCCTGCTTTCACTACAGATCACAACATCATGGTCCATGGGGATTCCAGGATAACCACATCTGTCAGCCTGTCCATCACTATTGCAAAGAGGAAAGGGCTCAGATGTGATCCCTGATGCGGTCCCACCTCCACCTTATACTCATGTCACACCTACATCATACCTCACCACTGTTCTACAATTATCACATATGTCCTGTAGTATTCTAATATACTTATCTGGCACCAAGGTTATT
Organism: Leptonotus elevatus; assembly: GCF_054856555.1. Classification (NCBI taxonomy): domain Eukaryota; kingdom Metazoa; phylum Chordata; class Actinopteri; order Syngnathiformes; family Syngnathidae; genus Leptonotus; species Leptonotus elevatus. The sequence continues at coordinate 23,652,711 of NC_141243.1, forward strand.
TTTAGTTAACTAAAACTAACAAAATAACTAATACTAAAATTCAAAAAACATTTTCATTAACAAAATAAAATAAAAACGAAAATGCTTTAAAAAGAAGAAGAAAGAAAACTAACTGAAATTACATTTTACATGAGCCTTTGGGGTTGATTTTAAATGTGATTTAAGTATATTTATTTCGATATTAAGCGGAATAAGGATCTTGCTTAACAGTATGTCGCACAAAAGTGACATCATCTAGCAGCAGACAATAGAAAAACACCTTCAGATGACTTCACTCCTAGGTGACAATTTTGCGTGTTGACTTTTGGCTCCAATGTCTTGCCTTGTTTGCTTTTTCATTTAATTCAGCCGAAATGCAACGCTTGGTAAGAAGTGTGCTGCTTTTTCCATTTTACCATGGTGTTTATTAAATATTGCACACATAATCCCAAATTTTTTTTTTCAACTTAAACTAAAACTACACATTTTTTTAAATAACTAAAACTAACAGAGTCACCCTGAAAACTAACTACATTTAAAAACCAAAACTCCAAATGAAACAAAAACTAACTATAATGACAATTCCAAAATTATAATAACCCTCTCTGGCACTTGAGTTGTCCTCATGTAATAGTTCCTCTGTAACGTGCCCTTTCATAGGCTTTTGCTAGATTCACAAAGACACAATGCAGATATGCATTTTTTGTAGGACTATTTCCTATCAACACCCTCATCGAGAAGGCAAATAACGCAAAACCATACCGTTGCTCTCAAATGTTCACTTTTGTCTTGTGTCTAGCCTCCACTACAATTTCCCATTTTCTATGAATCCTATTCAGGTTCACGGGTGAGCTGGAGTCTATCCTAGGTTACTCAGAGTTGGTTAACACTCTGGAATGGGAGAACTAAGGCACGCACAGACAACTATTCACACTTGCACGATGGCCAATCTATATCAATATGCATATTTTTGGAATGTGGATGGAAACCGAAGTAGCCAGAGAAAAAAAAAACATGTAAGCATGAGGAAAATATGCTCTAGACAGAAAGATAAAGATGCACAATGCCCAATCATATTTTAGTTCAAAATGTGATTAATGAAATTGTTTATACGCGTAGATTTTTGTTTAGAGTCATAGAAAAATTGGTTCCCATATTTTTCTTTGTACAGAAGAAGCCTGTGAGAAAAGTTTTGGCATCTTTTTTTTTATTATGATATTTCAAGTAGCGTCTACAAAGGGCGTGACAGCTTTTTTCATCAAGATAATGGTTTTAGTTCCTACGGCTGTGAAGACATGATGGCGCATGATGATGAACAAGAGGCCCCACTGATGTGAGCAAGATCAAGTGGAATGGTGTTAAGCAACAGGAGAGCTTTTGTTTTTCCGTGAGGTGCCGAGCCCGAGGTAGCATGGGTCATGTGAATTGTCAGTGTTCATCATCACAGCCAGCTTGGACATCATTGTTCCATGACAACAACATGTCAACATTTCGTGACAGTGTTCTGATGGGACATGCCCTATAATGTTACGCTCATCAAGTTAAAATTATTTTCTCTCAGTAACGAACGGATGATTCCATTAATGGTATGTAAAAAGACAGATATTCTTAAATAGATGAGCACATGTGTGTGCTCCATCCAGGTCTTGGCTTATTCCAATGCCTCCCTCCTGAGTTGCTTGAAATGGAAATGCATTTTGGGATTTTCAAATCTTCTGCCAAGAAATCACGCAGCCATGTTCCTTGCAGTGCAGTTTGGAATCAAGATCAAACGCAGCTCAACTGCACTACGTTATTGGAAATGAGAAGATCTGAGTCATCATCTCCTCAATAGGAGGTGGGCAAGGCCGTCTATTTGTCAGTCAGAATTTACTGCTTCATTGCTGATTGATTTGTCAGTTTCACAACACACTTTTTTTGGGTCACAGAATATTTATTCATAGAACAGGTTCTGACATTTATTAATAAAGACATGACGTTGCAATTAGTTATGAGCAAACATGTTTGCTGATGATGAAATATAACCGAAAGAACACCAATGCTGTTAGAATGAGCCTTCAGGTCCAATTTGTAGAACTGTTGTATATGATGTGTTTCATGCACACAACCCATTGTCATTCATATTATAACTAAAAGTTATTTGAAACGGAATGGGACAAAGTATAATAAAGCTGCTTGTTCAATTAATATGTAAAACTATACAGCAGATGAAGACAAAGAGGGACAGTGAAAAACTGAAAAGCTTTTTTTTTCTTCTCCTGATCCTGCAGGTCCTGCACGGTACATTGTCTTCAAGGTAGAATAAGGGCACCGACTATCCTGTAAATAAATCAATATTGTCCATCCTGCACGCTGGTCACTTCAGGCTTAATGGTGCTTTATGATGCCCAAAAAATCCTTGTTGATGGCATTTCATATTTACCAACACAGTCAACTGGTGTCTGTATGATGCAACAATATAATGCTATCAACAAACCTGGAAAAGCTTCTACACTAAATGTTCCATGGGATGAGAAAAACAGTTTGATAGTAACAGTAATCAATAAATTCAGGTACTAGAAAGCACAAAAACAAATTCTTACTCTTAGAAACGTGTGTACATGGTCATTTTTGTTTTTGTTAATAGAACACATTCCTCAAAGCACATCAAATGTTAAAAGACCAAAAGCTTCGCCGGGCGGAATTGTAATAAATGCAACAGAATTATGAACAAAGTGCTTAGTGATCGGATGGACTTTGGCAAACATTTCTCTGTGGTAGAACTAATCTGAAGTCAGAAATAATCTTATTGGTTGAGTTAAGTGGCAGGGACAGAAACAAGCAGCTTTTGCTGTGTGAAATATTGGCAGTCCATTCGAAGGAAGCTTAGAAACGCAGCTGCAATTTCAGAATATTGCTACTCGAGGATAGTTGGCCAGACAAACAGCAGAAATTGAATTTTTCTAAATAGATTCTGGCTACACATCATCCCTAAATTGACCTGAACGGACAGGACAGCACTGAGCTGTTGGCTTTCACTTTTTCAAGAATAAAATCAGAGCAGTTTAAAAACCTACTTCTAATTCTAAATGATGTTAATTGAAAACAGGCAAAACGTAATTTACAAGATTATGCAGCATTTTGCAGTCTGAAAGCATTCCAGAGTTTGAAAGTGTCTAAAAGTGGTACAATGAAAGACACGTCCTTTCTGTTTATATATACTTGTGTGTGTGTTACGTGTTGAAGAATGGTGGACCACAATGAAGTTGCCATATTTGTGCTTATATGGCTTGTCCAGCGCAATCGAGTCACATTGCTTAGGACACCATGGAAGGTTTGTGTCACAGATGAGAGCATCACCTTTTCTGGCCTGCATATTACAAAGGTTTCAGCTGTTTTTGCTGGTGTTTCTTATTGTTTAGATTTTTTCTTTTTCTCAAAACGTTTTTACGTAAAATGTCAATACAGCTCTAATTTTGCTGTGTAAACATTCTTATTCTTGCATTGTACATATTACAACTGTTTTGGCTAGAAGTCACTTATGGAATAGATATTTATTCTTTCATATTCCCACTCAGTAACGTATACAGTATATAGTGAATGTGAATGGTTGTCTGTCTCTGTAAGTGCCCTGTGAAAGACTGGCGACAAGTCCAGGGTGTAGTTCGCCTTTCACCTGAAGTCAGCTGGGATAGGCTCCAGCACCCCAAGACCCTGAACAGGATAAGTGGTGTTGACAATAGATGGATTTGATTAGAATTTATTTATTTTTTTGGTGCATTAAAGCATGCGATGTGTCCTGTAAGTATTTTGGCAAAATACAGTATATATTGTCACTCAACTGTGACAATATGGAACAGAGCTGTTTTCTAGAGCAAAAGTTGTTGATGAAGGCTTAAGCTTAATCCGCACTAGTTAGTCCTGCTTCTTGGCTTGTCATTCTCCATCCTCCTCTGCAAAGGCATGTGAAACTATGAAAATGTAAAATGCAAGCCTGGAATTCCCTTTAAGTGGCTCATGTCACTAATTCTATAAACACATCGGAAAGCTTTTTGATAGCCTCCTGATGAAGAAAGAAAAATATTCAATTTCCATTGAAAAAAAAACCTGATACTGAGACAGGAACTTGTCAAACTGAATGTGACAAGCCACAATGTTTCTGGGAGAAGGTCCTGTGGAAACATGAAACTAAACTGGAACTTTTTGGCAAGTCATTTCTAGTTTCCATTTTCACCTACTGCGAAACATGAACGAGACCGTGGCATCCGGCACAGGGTGTCTTCGATCTGTGCAGGGCACAAAGGTTCTAAAAAAAAAAGTTGCCAATGTGTCTATTTTTTCCCCCACTACCCAAATAGTTAGCCAGCCTGCTGACATTTCATGAATGAACATAATATAATATATCTACATGAGCTCTGCCTGTTAACCTTCAAACTCAACCTGTAAGATTATGTACATAGTCTCCGTCCAATCAACAGTGAGGTCAGTTGTTTGAATAACATGCATCGATACTGGAAGTTAAGGTACGTCCTTGGTCTTCTTCGGACAAAGAAGCTTTACAAACTACTGAGCACTTCTGGTCCATATCAGCAGGCATGCTGTGAGCTTGCTGTATTTGTGGCTGTTGTCACTGTTCAACAAAGTGTATCTGATATGTGAGCTGATGGCCATTGTCCCAGGCATACAAAACCTTCTCCTTGGGGTTATAATCGATTTGTGTGGTGAATGAGTACTCATTGGTAAAGGCCAGACGTGGGACGGCCTCTGTGTTGGTATGGGTGTCATAAGCATAGCGCACCTCCGCTTCCTTCTGGTTGTACACATTAACCGCATACAAGACACCACAGATGATGAAACAATTTCCATAAGAGTTCCTCTTGAGACCTGTTCTCCAGGTTGTTTCCTTTTTCAAGGACAGGTCTCCAGGATCCAGTTTACTAAGGACGATGACCTCCTGTTGGTTGTAGTCATAGTCTATTGAGGGATAGATCACCCACAGTCCGCTTTCGTCCACTGCAAAGTCAATATCAGAGTGACCTCTCCACTTCCATGGGGTGGTGTCCTCGTAAACCACATCATGCAACAGTGTCCAGGCGGCTACATATCGCATCCTCAGGTCATACTTGATGATGTTCTTGGTGAAGGCTCGATTGTAATAGAAGGCTCCATTATAAACCACGTGTCCTGTGCCAATCCAATTGTAAGGAAGCTTGAAAAGGTTGCTCCAGCGGCCTACAGCGGGGAAAAGATTGCATTAGTTTCATATTGCACCTTAAAATGTGTTATGAAAACAAGACTTTTAACTCATTTGCTCCCCAAAATGTATACAAACGTTCTATTTTAAACATTGCCGTGGTCCGAAAAACGTATTTCATCAATTTTTTATGTTTTTATTTTTATGTTAGAGAATGCAGAAGGCTTTGATGCAGCCTCTGACCTAAAGAGGTGGCTTAAAGCAATAGTAGTTTTTACAAAAACGGCCAGCAGGTGGCAGCAGAGTATAAGAGATCAACCATGTTGCAACAAGCTCTTTTCCACAGTGTTTTCACCAGGTTTGTGAATAATGATGAAACTTAGCTATATTCTAATGCTAATTGCTGCAAAACGGAAACAGATGCAAATATTTTTTTCCCTGATGAAAGAAGAGACAAGTCTTTCTTTTGGTAGGTTCCATGTTTTTATAGCAGAAGAACACAATATTCTGTGGGCCTTGCAAAATCAGTCAAAATCTGGTAAAACAGCCGGGAGTGAAGGGGGTTGCTTTAGTGAAAATGGCTCAGAGTGAATGAATTAAGTGCAACTAATAAGCTGTGGATGACTGGTGCATCAAACAAACCATACAGTATTCAGGGTGCTTCCATAAGTATACTTTTTAATATTCTAGTCCAAATCAGTTCATGGCGACGTTTCCATCCATGTGTGTTTCCTTTTAATTAAAAATTGTATCAAAACAAGCCATTTAAGTCTTTCTATACAGTATTCTTATTGATCATTGATTAGTGTAGATTAGAACATGAATAGCAAAAAGGCTAAAAATAAATAAATAAAAATATTGTCTACAAACCTATATTGTCCTGTGTTTTTTCTTTTTTAAGACAAAAAAAGGTTGTGCTTTACCTTGACTAGTTTCGGCGACTAGCACTAGCACTTCATACAGTCAAATGGGAAACACCATTAGTGTATACTGTATGTGGATAGCATGTCATCTGATAACAGCACCAAACCTGGGAGGAAATTATTACTATCATCACCAAAAGCCAATTTTACTACATGTTGAGTTTTGCAGGACTACTTCATATCAAACCTTGCTATTTCGTCCTGTGGTTTTTCTTTTTTAAGACAAAGAAAGGTTGTGCTTTACCTTACTAGTTTTGGCGACGACTGCCGCCTTCCTCAGAAGCCTTCTGAGGAAGTAGTAAAATTGGCTTTTGGTGATGATAGTAATAATTTCCTCCCAGGTTTGGTGCTACTATCAGATGAAATGCTATTCACACACAGTATACACTAATGGTGTTTCCCATTTGACTGTATGAAGTGCTACACCAAGTTTGCCATTTTCACAGATGTGCACCGTTTTGGCCAACTTAAAAGTGCATAAAGTACGTTTATAAGGAACTGCAAGCGGACCACCACGGGCAGATGATCTAAAGTTGCTCACTGAAATGAGAATTTTAGAGACCGCCTTTCACGCCGATAGTATGTGTCCGTGTGTGACCCCCCCACCCCCACCACCACCGTCACCCCAACCCTCAAGACGATAATAATAATAATGCAGTCAATTAATTGAGTTCTACAATGATGCAGACTGTAAAGTTCTGATGGTAACTTTCACTGGTTCTTTTATGCTTAATGCTCGCTATACTATTAATAACAACCGGAAGACTGCATATTCTCAGTTGAACTATTTGCTGGATGCCAGAGAGATCGAGTACACAGCTGTCGTGCCATTTCTGCTGGATGCGAAAGAGGGTCTAATCCAGGGGTGTCAAACTCATATTAGCTCAGGGACCACATGGAGGAAATTTTTTTACCAAGTGGGCCGGACCGGTAAAATCATGGTATATAACTTAAAAACAATTGCCGTCAGTTATACACAGATGTGCAGGCTATGGTTTCAACTGGATAAGTGCGTCGGAGTGCAGCTAGATAGGAAGGCGCCAAGCTAGGACAGGTCACAGCAACGCAACTGCCTTGCTCAAGTCACCTATTTAATCATTAAGAGGCCTAATCTAAACAACAACAATAAGAACAACAGCCAAACAACAGCCAAACATCTGCCAAACTAAATTAAAAATGTGCCGGATTTTATGCTCGAGCGCACCAACGCTGTGCTGTCTAGGAATATAGAGCTTTGAGAGTAACATCGGATTTGTTCATTATTCATTTGGAAATTCTTATCGAGTAATTTGATTCTGATTATCTTTAAACCATATTAAACAAGCCGAAGGAGAAAATTAACAGGTTTGATTAAAACTGTTACTGTAAAAACCCTTTGGGGAAATCACTGGTAGTGAAGACCTAATCTTTTAAACATTATCCGTGATTTATTAGGCCCAGATCCAAATTCTGTGGCTTGGTGAAACTTGGAAATTAATCAGTCAAAATATCAGAGCATGTGATATGTAATACTCTAGACACACTCAGGGCATGCACACAAATTGAGACAATTGTGGGAACTCCATGTTGTATGTTTTGCGCTCATACTACATGGCATTTTGAAAGCTCAATGTAAAGTCACTTGTTCAGGAAGTTCAGGCCCCTCTACTGTGTTACAGTAATTAATATGTTCCACTATGATGTTATCTTCAAGGTGCCAATGACAATGTTTGTACAATGCCAGACTGTGTATAGAAACTGGTATTATGTGACACGACCAACGTTGGTTTAGGAATTCACTATTGAACTAACATATTCTGTACCCCTGCTGTCATTTTTAAACCACATCCTATCAGTCCTCCTAACCTTTCAACCTCAGGAAGTCTGATATACATTTGATAATATAGAAAAGCCCAAGACGGACAAAAACAGTGCGGTTGAACACGCCAACCACCCACATCACCAGAGCCAACCCACACTGCTAATCCCTTCCTACTGGGCCTTGTTCAAAGGGAAGGCCAGAGCACATGTCAAAGAACAGCAGGCATCACCGCCACTCACCAAGATAGCTAGTCATCCGCACACAGCTGTGAGCTCACCTCACTGCAGGATGCTTGAAATGGACGTGAGTTTAGAAAGCCCATTGTCCAAACACATCTACATCAACAAGCCAAATCCTATGAAGGCAGATCATCTTAACTTTTTAAAAGTGTAATCCAATTCCTCGGTTGATGTGCATGTCGAAAGAGTTGATTTTCCCACCCTTGGAAGGAACGAAACAACCAAGACCTAAATTCTTCAGCTACATTTGTTTCACAGAGTGCTTGCACAGAGTGAGCTTAATTCCATGAACCCCACATCCAATCAAGCTCCATTGTTATGGTTTTAACAGGGCAGCAAATGTGCCTGTTGCACTTCAAAACAACCACATTCTCTTGCAGTCTTGGTAAGTGGCATGTACACTGTGTTTTTTCTTTTTTTTTTTTTTAGCATTTGCCTTAACACAAATGTAGTATGCTTAAATTAAAACAACTGCACGTTTTGTCCATATTAACAAGTAAACCTTCAGTGGCTGGATGATTATTTCATTTTTTTAAGAGGAGGTGAAAGGTTAAAACTGTGAATTAAGTTTAGTTCCAGACTTTTATAGAATATATTTACCATTAATAATATTACGTTTAAATTAGTGCTGTCAGGCAATAACAAAAAATCTAATTAATTACAGGATTTTTTGTAATTAATTAATCTAATCAATCGATTTTAATATCATATCTGATAAAGGTCCCCAAGTAAAGATTTTTTTTTTTTTTACATAAGGTAAAAACCACTGCATTCTTGTTAATAGTCCTTTGTTCTTATTATAAATAAAGTTGCCGTTCAAAGGTTCAAGTAAGCTTGCCTCGCTCTCCTGTGTCGCACTTGCGTCCATGTCTGTTATCACCCTGTTTTTGACTAGTGGCGCAGCTAGGAAGTGACGTGCCACAGCATCTTACGGGTCACTCAATGGGCCATATTTCAAATGCTTGCGCAGATTTCCCGTCACATTCATTCTCAACATGCTCTACATTGTCAATGTTATACAGAAAACGCCCCCAAAAAGTGAAGTGTGCTGCACAAAATTTGCACCAATATCAATACACAGCTATGTTGCGTGAGATAAATGACTGCGTTGAAACAGTATGTTACCATGGTGACATTCTCTTGCCCATCTTTTCTTGGGTAAGAGATGCCTGGAGTTTCTAAAGGCACTCCAGCAAGGGTGTTCAAACTATGGCCAAGGGGCCACTTTTTAATGGGCCATAGTATAGACTGAGGATTAGGGTTAACCTTACCGTAACCCAAAGCAAGCAGTATAGGAAATGCTAGTTTCTGACCCCGTAATTTTGTTTAGACATAGAGATTGTGATAAAATTACACACCTTGTTTGAAGTTTTCCAAGTTGCGAAACTCCACCAGGTTGTTGCCATAGTAATAATTGGTGACGTAGATCTTTGAGTCTTTGGCCAGTGGATCCTTCATCCAGGCTCCTTCGTTGCGGCCGTAACTGTGTTGCTTCTCTGGCTCCTCAATTGAAGCTAGAGTCCCTTCGCAGTGAAGGATTTTACCTGTAAAAGAACATGGTGAACATTCACTTTTTACACCTGAGACTCTGAACTCATATTTAGTGAGAGTTGTGTTCCATATATGGAGAACCATCCAAAACGTTTACTTCAATTATGTCCCCCCCCCATTATAAAGACACCGTTCACAGAAATATTCTCCCCCCCCCGAATATTCATATTGTATTGGTATACAGTATAGCACTGTTCTACCTACTGATGTCACATGATCACTAGCAATTGAGACCTGTTTCGAATATTTAGGTATGTATTAAGCAACCTGAGAGGCTTTAAATAGATTTGATTGAGCAAGATGTCATTTAATTGTTTAATTGAAATTGTAACCTGCTCTGTGAAGAGCGGGTCGACTGTTGTTGTTGCTGTTATCTAGCAGTAGTACAATAGTAGGGGCCGGCCTCTCGGCAGCTGCTGTGCTTTGGCTGGTGACGATCGTAGTGGTTGGCGCAATGGTAGTGGTTGGTGCCATGGCAGCAGTCCCAGTGGTGGCAGGCGTGATACCGGTGGGCAATGCAGTGGGTGCGGCAGCCTGCTCATCCGTAGAATCCATGTTTTCAAGAACCATTTCAGCTCCGCCGTCCTCAGACTGGGTTTCGGTGACATGATGGCGTGTGTATGTTTTGGCTGGGTTATCTGACAAGGAGCACAAGCATTGGTTAGTCAGCCTTGGTGACATAACCTATGAACAACCACAAATTACAGTAGCAACAAAAAGTATGAGAATCTTTTGAAATATCTTTTCTTTTTTTTTATGAATTTGTCATCGTAACATGATCTTTGTCAACGTCAAGGGTATTACCACTATAATGTGCCCAATATAATAACACAACATTTAAAAAAAAATTTTTTTTTCATGTCTGTCGTGAACCCCTAGAATTAATCTTGGGTTGAGCCCCTTCGGCAGCAAGAACGTCATCCATGCGCTTCTTGTAGCTGTGGGTCAAACCTGCACGTCCTTGAGGACCTTTAGCCTATCCTTCCTGGCAGAAATGCTTTAGCTCTGTCATATTATGTAGATATCTCATGTGTATGGCTATCTTCATGTTTGTTAGGTTGAGGTCTGGGCTCTGACTTGCCCATTCCAATCCAAATTCTGCATCACCCACCTTCTACACAGTTTCAGCTGACATACAGACATTCTCACATAATGCTAAATAACTGAATTTGTCTTCCCCTCAGTGATTGAAGCTGGCCAGGCCTTGATGTAGCAAAGCAGGTTCATGATGTTTTCCTCATTAAACTTTACTGCTCGGATGATGGTTTTTTAATGATGATATGCCATTCCCTTTTTTGGCCAGATGTAGTGCTGTGTTTTTCCAAATCAGTCCAGAAAATATCTGCCAATACTGCTGTGGAGTGTCAGTGTGCTTCATTGCAAACTTCAGGCATGCAGCAATTTTAGTGATCAGTGGTTTCTTTTGTGGTGTCCTGCTGTAGATGTAACAAGGTCATTCAGCGTGGTGCTTGCCCGATGCTCAAACCGGTGCAACGAATGTACCCCGGGTTGAATGTTGAGTGTGCTAACCTCTGAGCTCGGTTGCCAATTTAGCGGCCGGCCAGCACTCTGTTGGAGCCTTCCAAGGAGTGAGGTATAATTACCTACATTTGCATAGCAGAGCTCAGCTGGCATCCGTTTACATATTGTAGGCACACTGCTTGTTCCAAATTGTATATATTGTATACTCACGAACAGATATTCAGAAGTTCCAATCGCTGTTATGAGTCATTTGGACTGGACGCTGTGCTATTATTTCACACTTTCTATTAAATGCTTCTACTTATAGGGCAGGGGTAGGGAACCCTGGTTCTCCTGCCTGTCTTCCATGTCTCCCTCCACCAACACAATTGATTTGATGAACAGAATCGTTATCAGGCTTTTACAGAGCTTGCTGATGAACTGATAATATGAGTCAGCTATGTTGGAGGAGGGAGACATGGAAAACAGACGTGACAGCGGCTCTCGAGGACCAGGGCTCTCTACCCCTGTTATAGGGTGACCAGACGTCCTGTTTAAACGGGACAGTTCCAGGTTTTGAGCCTTTTGTTTAGCATCAGCTAAAGTAATAACACAGCCATCCGTTACTGTGATTAGTGATTAAATTGGTTATAAATAGTTCCTGGTGAGAATTATTGTATATTTAATACACAGCAAAACTTGGTTTTTAATTTTAAAAATCTGCTCACCCTATACTTACATATGTGTGATACATATATTTTCCTGTATAATATCAACAATCAAGAACTAAAAATGGCTTTAGTGAACGTCAGGAAAAGTTTTTCAAATAAATAATACAAAAAGTCAGTGGTGAAGGCAGTGGCTTGATGCAATTATTCCAAGTAAGGCCTGTGCCACCAAATACTAAATAATATGTCAGTTCCAATACTTTTGTTCACTTGAAAAGTGGGTGGTTTCAAACAAAAGGTGCTCTGTCCTGAGTTGTTTTAACAAATGTATATGTAAACACCATGAAATACAACCTGGAATTCTGACCTTTTGTCTCCTATTCATCTTTTGATGTGAAACACAAATGTCTTCAATAGACAACAAAAACAAGGGAATTGACTTTGCTGCTCCAATACTTTTAGAGCAGAGCTGTATGTATTAATATGCTTGATTTTGATAAAGATCAGAACACATTTTATGAAAAAAAACCAACAACAACAACCTGAAATTCCAAAAGTTGACATTTTTTCTTGCTATGGTTTAGTGGTCAAATTTCATATATTTTTTCCTTAGAACGGTTTACATTAAGGTGACCAGAGACATCAATTCAGCTAATGTGAAGATGTGGCAAGGTCACCAGACAGCAAACAAAATCCTCTTTATTCTGCATGTTATGTTCAGCTTTTAACCTCACAACTTTTGCGATACTATTATAATTTCTTGCATGATCTAACAGTATTTTCTTTGTATCTATGCTTTTGGATATTTGCTTGTATGCAGAACACAAGCCATAGTAGCCCTAAGCTGTATCCCCCAATCCCAATCTTCTAAGCATCACAGAATTCCCTGAAAAAAATCAAACGCTTCATCTTCACATTTGCATTAAATGCGTGTCTTGTAACTTGAAATTGTTCTTATCTTTCATTTGAGTCATTCCGTTTCAGTATTTCAATTTATTCGTCTTCACTACACCTCCATCACCACTGAAGGAATGGATGAAAGAGTTATGTTCCTGATGGGAATACTCAATGTACAGTAAATGAGTACGGTGTGTATCCCATTCATCTCCATCACCGAGCGCCAGAGAGGGAGAGAGAGATTGGGAACCGGCCCCGGAATAACTGTCCCCAGCTGGATTTTGACCGACGCTGATCCCGTCCGTGGGCGGCTATAATTTGTGGTGATGATATATATAGCACCGAAAATTACAGCCTCCATTGCCACTAAAATAAATAAACACCTCAAACCCATTCAATACAAAGTGAACATTAGCATCCACATGAAGGCCGTATTTATTGCCGGAATGTTGTATACAGTTACATAACATTGATTGAATCCATGTCTTACTTATGCAAATGTTTTCTTATTTACACATATATATTTCTTCATATAGTCTGAAGTATAATTAATAACTTTTAGGTTGTATTTACAGCTATCTTTTAAACATTCCTATCAATTTTACTGAATGGAAGTGTTATTTTTACAGTGATAATGATTTATACAGGATCTAAAAACGTCCTCCAACAACGCCCGTGAGCAAATGTTGAAGCCCAGCTGCTTGTGGTGCAACTGCGGTCATCAACAGACAACTTCGGAAACACTTGGCTGCTCTCAGCGAAAATGTGAGTAAGTGTTTGAAATAGTCTCTGCGGCATCAGGGCTCTTTACCTGCCAAGGATAAATAAAGGTATTCTTTGAAAAGAGTGTCCTGCTCTTTGTCAGAGATTACGGATGTGCAGCCGGCGTTTTCACTGATTTGACAGGGATGGCTGAGCACTTTGAGACTCACATACATGGCAGAACAGCCGGCCTTACAGCGTCATGTGCGTGTGCCCTGTGCAAACGCAGCATACCTATTCACTCAACTAGACTTAAAGAGGATTGGAAGGAGTCAAGAAATGTTTTCTCTACAATTGTGAGAGTCCCCACGCATTGTTGTGAGGAGCGAAGCTGAGGCATGTCACGGCCATGGCAGTGCTCCATTGACACAGCATTCCATTTGCTCCATGTATTTTGTCAATAAAAGATTTAAATTTTCTGCTCTCTCAATGCACAGCAGCAATCCAAACCTCTCGTTAGTTGTGTGCAAAACATGGATAGCTTTATTGCATTGCATTGCGGTTACGTTTACAATCTGAACAACTTTCTCAGAAAATGTTTAAGATAGTACTTGTATTGACTGCCATCAAATTACATGAATAAAGATCTTAATTGCATAGCCTCTGTTTGATCCTGATCCAACAAAGTGTCAAATGAAATTGCTGAAAAAACTCATTTGGATCATTTTCAACACACACAATGGATCATGTACAGTTGATCGCACAAGGGTAGGTGAGAAAAGTAAAAGTAAACTATATTTGCTTTAGGTCTAAGAAGTTTGTTTTCAATTAAGTGCACGCTGCTGGGCAAACATACAGGTGAAACTTCCAAAGTGAAAACTCTCACCTCCTCTGACCTCATCCTCGTCAGTCTTGGCAGCCTTGTAGTAAGTAATGCCTCTGACCACACCTGGCTGGTGGCCAACCACCTTGGCTTTGGCTGTAGGATCGGGCTTCAGTGGTTTCACAGGTTTCGTGACCTCCTTCTTGGGCTTGATGACTTTTTCTTTGGGTTTGGGAGGGGGCTTGGATGCTGGGAGCTTTTTGTTGGGTGGTTTTATGACGCTCTTAGCCTTTTTCTCATCGTTGTTATGCTGGAAACATGAATATGTAGGTAATATCAGCATGCTTGAATGAGTAACAGCTACAGTGCATATACTTCTTGAACCTTTTCACATTTTCTGACAGTCACAAACTTGATAGACCAACACAAAGTAGCAAATAATATAAACATTTTTAGCGACTACAAATCTGAAAATCAATCTAAGCAATCTAGGAATAAAACATGTGACTTGAGATTCATCTTCCAGCAAGACAATGACCCTAAACATAAAGCCACAGTGGCAATGGATTGGTTTAGATCAAAGACTATTTAATGTTTAGAATGGCCCATTCAAAGTCCAGTCCTTAATTGAATTGACCATCTGTAGCAAGACTTGAAAATTGCTGTTCACAGACACTATCGATCCGAACTGGCTGATCTTGATCTTTCTTTCAAAGGAGAATGGGCAGACAATGTCTAGCTGTGCAAAGCAGATAGAGACGTACCACAAAAGAAAGATGGCTCTGCAAAGTATTGGGGTGGGGTGAGGGGGTGGGGTGGGTGTGGGGGGCTTGGGGGGATGGCTGAATTAAAATGCACCCCACATTCTTCAGAGTTTTATTTGCCTAAAATGCTTAAAACTTCTGGATGTAATTTCCGTTACACTTCATAATTATGTGTTACTTTGTGTTGGTCGATCATATAGAAACTCAATTAAAAGATTGAAGTTTGTGGTTGTAGGGTGGAAAAATGGAAAAAGGTTCAAGATGTATGAAAACGTTTTCAAGGCACTCTACAGCATATCATTAGCTACACACTTCATCTTCTCGTTAATTAACGGCATGTTTGAGTATTCAGAAACGGAAGCTCTGCTACGATCTTTACAGACAATTACCCCCCCCCCCCCACCCCCCAAAAAAAGAAGTAAATCCAATGAGGGACAGTTCATCGGGGGAAAAAAATGAGAACTGAAGACGGGAAAACATTTGTCTGGTGAGGCTGATGATCTGGGATTTCCCCTGTAACATTTGGTTGGTGGGGTCAGAAATTGTTGTAAACAACTTGAAAGCATAAATCAATCCTGCGTTGGACAAGCGGTTCAGGCTATGTGGTGTAGTTTTAAGTTGTTGTGGATATTTACTTGCCAGACAGTGGGCTGCTTATACCAAATGAGCAAAATGTTAGGGCTACAGCTTACTTGTTGCTGAACATGTCTATGCATTGAACACTTTTAGCATCATCTAAAATTTTACAAATGTCAAATAGTCTGAAACTATTTCCTTTGTTGCTCTTATAACCTGTCTTGTTTGTCAACTTTCAGTCATTCAATATGGGTGAGTCTGTATTTGCCATTGGGCCAACAGATTTACTCTACGACATACACCTCCTGATGTACTTTGTAGTTTATTTGAAAACTGGGTTCTTAAACATGAAGACAGGTTGGCTTTACTCAAATGGAGTCCTGTCAACACATCCCAATAAATGTACTCAAACTACAGGTACAAGCACGATACCCTTCCTAGCAACCAGCATGGTAGAGAAACAGCAAGGTTGCTCATGCTCGAAAACATGCATGGACAGTGACCGAGTTTGAGTGCGCTCTGATAGAAAAGCTTTAACGAGCTTTTTAGTAACACCCAGCGTAATATACTGTAGCAGCACCACTGACTGACTAACACACAGAGTGTGTACTGTAACTCATTAAGGCAGCTGTGGTCCTACAGTAGTAATCCAACATGACCACTTGGACAAGCTACATTGTCACTGAAGGGCCCATTTGGAGAGCTGGTTGGTTATTAAGTAATCAGAGAGGTTGCTGATCTATAAGACAAACTTCTGGATTGGATTGCACATTGGTCCTACACTGTACAGCTACACTAATGCTAGAAGAAATATACTGCTAGTTTAAAACATGAAATGTCATACAGTATAAATGACCGGGAGCTACTTTAGAGTTTATTTCTATGTCTGAAAATGATGTTCAAGGGAAATGAGCTTGTACAGACGGACATTACGCACACTAAAAAGGGAAGTCAACCAAAGAATGTTCTTTACAAACGTATGTTGTATGTGCCCCCACTAGTCTGAAAAGGACATTCGGATTAATATTGCATTCAAGGAATGAATAAAATAAAATCCACTTGTTTTTATCCATCTTACGGGAGGCCATTTTGCATCACAGTTGCTCAAGGCTCGGGTAATGACCAATCACCAAAAGTGGGCATTCCATCAGTACTGACGGACGGCCACTTTGTTGATAAATGACGAGTTGTCTGACGACCAGTCCTAAAATAGAGGTGATGATGGAAGCATGGTTAAAATAACACGACAAACTGAAAATTACAGTTTGGTCCGGCTTGGGAAAATGACGAACTGATAATGGCGGAAGGGTGCCCAGGGCACTGACGAATGAAAATTGCCCATCTCTGCCAATCATTGCTCATCTGTTGGAAGCTGAATCGTGATTCGGCCCTGAGCTACTGTGATGTCATTTTTTAGTCGACAGCCAGTGACAAAATGGCCACCACCAAAGGTGAATAAAACCGGGTGGATGATGTTGCTTAACTCATATTCCATAAACACAATATTAATCAGTACATTGTGTTTAGACTAGTGGGGTTGCATAGTATGGAAGACCAAAACTGCCAAAATGAAAAATAAATAAATGAAGAAATGAAGAAATGAAGAAATGAAGAAATGAAGAACTGAAGAAATGAAGAAAGAAAGAAAGAAAGAAAAGAAAAGTGAAAATATAAACGGATATACAAAATATAATTCAAACGTACAAATAAAGAAATATAAATGGAAATAAAAATAACAAAATATATACAGCCTCCTCGTTTGAATAACATTTCATGACATGCTGACCGTTTCTGCAGCATGAAATAAATAAATGGTTGTGGAGAATTTGTATTTATTGACATTTAATCCTATTTATATATTTATTTTTGTATTTATTTCTCTGTTTATTTACATTTTTATCACATTTTTTAAACTTTTATTTATATATAATTGTTTTTATTTCCACGTATATTTTTGTGTTTACATTTTTAATTATATTTTTTATATATTTTTTTTTTTTCTTCTTCCACTTGTATTCATGTATTTATTATTTTTTTTTAATTTTGGTCCTCCATAGCATAGAACATATTGTAAAGGATATTTTTTGGTTGACTTCCCCTTTTGAAGTATAACCAGTCTTTGTCCTTTTTTGTAACCTGCACCTTGGTCTCAGAAGAGTCTTTCTGAAGCAGCTGTAGACTGAGGCCAGAGATTTCTTTCTTGATGCTCATCATAATGTTGGAGTAGTTGTCATATCTCTTAAACTGGTTGGTCAGGCTCATCATGCTGTCACGGACAAAGTCATTCTCTCGTGTTAGGTTTGTCTTGATTGTCTGCAAAAGGTAACATCGTCATTAAAATAGCATTGTTAAATGAATTACAATACTATACTATAGCTATAAAACGCTTCACAGTGATCCATCTTTTGAAAACCATGATACAAAGAGATTGTCTACCTCTTCCAGGGTGTTCATCTGAGACACCACCTTGTTGATGTACGAGTGGACTTTCATCAGATCCATGCTGTAAAGGGTTCCCTCGAGGAGGTCCACCATAGATTGGAGCTGGTGGGTAATCCCATAAAAACAGTGTAACAATTATTAAATTTTCATGTAATGTGTTTATGAGTCTGACATTATCTTAAGTGCACTAAAACATATTAGCTCTGATTACAACTATTGACATTGCAGTTAAAAAAGAAGAGGGGTTCATTTCACAGTCCATTTAGCATTATCGAGCTGATCTTGAGTTAATTTAGGTCAGAAGGATCATGAGGCCCTGCTTTCAAGGTCAGTACTCATACTGAAAATTTAATTCAAGCAAGTTGTCGCCCTTCTGCACCACTGCATGTGTGAATCTGCTTGATAAAAATTAAAATTAAAATTGTGTCCTATAGAGGCATCCTCTCATGCCATTAATTACTGCACAATGCTGAGGATTGAATAAGACTTAGTGAATACTTGGAATCTACACATAATTTTTTTTTTTACTTTGCATGGTATTTGCACAAGTAAACAATCCTGTGTCACCCCACCGTTGCTAAACCTCCTTAAAACGTACAATCATAAGTAGAGTGTGATTTTTGGAATCTGCGGCATAAGAGCTCTGACATCTCATAGCTTATGTTTAGGATTTGAGCTCGGTTTTCTTGAGTCATGTTAAAACCGGTGGACTTCAACTTAATCGACTTACCTTTAACAACTCAGGAGCCTGTTTCTTTAGCTTCTCCATCTTCCACTCATTCTCACAGGGGTTGAGGGAGGATGGTGGCGCGGTGCAGGAACATTTGCAGTCGGAACCCGAGCTGACTGTTTCCACAGTATAGAAGTCCTCCACGCGGACACTGCCACTCCGCAGCCGCATGCAGGCATCCCTGCTCAGGGGCCGCATGATGCACTTACAGCGGCAGTCTGAGCCCTCTGATACCATACGGACAGGTTCTGTCTCTCCAAATATCTGAAAGTGGAAATACACAATCAGGATATTTCATTGGTGAAAATAAATGACAGCTGGTGGGTAGGCAGATATATTACGAGGTAAATTACACTAAAAAAACAGTTGGGTCAAAAGTAACCCAATCATGGGTCAGAAATTTGACCCAAATTTCTGGGTTGTTTTATACAAAATGACCCAATTTTTTACCCAAATAAGGGATCTGGCCAATATTTATGAGTTATTTTACACAAAAAGACGCATTTCTTGACTCAAAGTTTGGTCAAAAAGGCCCAAATAGAGGATCGGTCCATTTTTGACCCATAGTTGGGTTATTTTTGACCCAACTGTTTTTAGAGTGTATGAACATTTTGGTAGATGGACTTCCTTTCCTTATACACATTAAAAGCTTAGTAGTCTAATCACCTTGATTAAATATTCTTCCTTTGTTGTGAACAACATGCAACTCACTACTGGAACTAAAATGTAAACATGTCATTCTCTCTCCTAGCAGTGAGTTATCCCTCTCAACTATTGTGTCTCTGCTGAACTTACACAAATATGTATCAATATTTTATTGAAGGAAAACAAGCAAAGGAAGGAAAGTGATCTATACAGAACAAAAAAAAATGCTTCCTCTCTTTTGAATATTGTGACTCAGAGGAAAGCCTCAAACAAAGAGACTGCAACATTGCGAGGACATATCCTGATGAGCTTCAGTTGTCAAGCACCCTACTGTATGTTAGCTGGGCTTTGGAAGGCCAGTATGATGGCTGGTTTAAAAACAGGAAGCAAACCATGGAAGCCTGGCCAAAAGAGCACACGCCTATATGCGTAATAAAACAGCCTCACAGAACTCGAGCAAAAACTCAACAGATAATTTGCTTAAAAGAGTAAGTTGTCGTCAAAGGCGAGTTAGCCCACACAGCAACATCGGACATGCTGATTTACAGTCCAGCTCGAAAAAGAAATGATAATCATAAAGTTGTCTACTTGCATGACCAAATCCCAATGGGTGCCTCATTTTGATACTTTTTAAAATCTGAATGATTATTTTCTTTGTAAAGCAATAAATGCACACAAAATACTCAGAAATATAGCAAATTGACTTTTTCTGCTCTTGTTTTACTCTTCGTCCCTGAATTTACGATGGAATGGCAAGCTCAGTGGAGACAGTGGTGGAGGGGGTCAGTGATTGGTGGAGTTGGGGGCTCATTAGTAAAGGAATGCAGGCTGAGTGGTTGGGGAAGGTGTGTAGCGGGGGTGACTTGCCTTCCATCCATTCCTGCACGAATACTGAGGAGGAAGAAAAGGAGGAGGAGGGGTATGTCTCAAGCAGAGCAGACTCCTGCATGCAGAACCAGACCCAACCTGACCCATGTCAAGTGAAAACACAGCAGGGTGACAAATGCTACAACCACATGAAAACAGAGTGGATTAGCAGATTACATGTATTTAGCAGAGAAGAGCAGTGCTGCACGTCCCCGAAGCTCTTGGTGGTTTAGCATTGCCCAATTTCCTGGACCATCA
The DNA here is from genome assembly GCF_054856555.1 of Leptonotus elevatus. Lineage (NCBI taxonomy): Eukaryota > Metazoa > Chordata > Actinopteri > Syngnathiformes > Syngnathidae > Leptonotus > Leptonotus elevatus. Next base: position 23,673,210 of record NC_141243.1, read on the forward strand.
TTGTGTCCTGTAATATTCACAAACCTTTCTATTGAATTAATAAGACTGTAGACAAAGTGTGCCCCTAATGGGTGGATATGAAACGTGCATCTGCTATCAACTACTTTTGATAACCTCCAGTTTTACTTCCCACACAGTGGCAACTAACTGTTATAGTCTGGTTTGAAATGTTTGGTCATCTCAGGGTCTCAGAACTTCCATCGTTAACAAAAACTATTTCTCCCCTCAAACATTGAATGAACCTTCTGACTGAACTTAAGGGCCACTACATCCAAGGGACTTTTATGTCTTTTTCAGAGCTCTCAAATAAACTTGACTGCATTGTTACATCGCGTTGTCAATTTGGAAATCTTGGTTCTTCAGTACTTCACCTTTCGTCTCATCAAGAAAAGACCCCAAAGCAAAATCACAATCATATCTCATCAGTACAATCATAAATACTTTTGCATAATCTGCCTCTTCATTTTGCATTGTTGTAAATCTTCCTGACTGTTTAGCGTCTCATACTAAATTGAGCTATGAATTCTAAAAATGAATTTATGAGATGAGTAATGAATACTATGCAGTGTTTGAGTCTTTGGCACAGACCTCTGGTGTGATCAAGTATAAGGTCAAAAGAACATGTCTCAACCCAGAGATCATGTCTGACTGCACAGAGGGAGGGAAAAAGCGGACTAGCCACAGAGAACTCTATTAGATCATTTCTGACAGTGATGAAGTGAACCTCCAATTGTGCTCAGGGTTGCAAAAACACAAGATGTGCTATACAATAGACGGTGCATTTAAAAGCTTTCGCTGGCCTTAGAATTTCTGTTGTGTGGCCCTTTGTATGTATAACCACGCTGATATAAACAAACATGTCCCGCCTGTGTCATGCCAGAAAGTAATTAGCAGCACAATTGTACGTTAAAAGGCAAGCAGGCAGTGGTGTTGCCCTGTGACAAACCTCAAATGCTTGGCTGTATGTTCCAGCTTTGTCTAAATAGAAGTGCTCTCTTATGACCACTTTTCTAACAAATGTCACCATAAAACCAAATTCTACTCAGTGCTTGACATACCAGGTCAATTTTGAAGCACATAACTTTCAAATCTGCTTTCATGAACACTCCGCACTTCTGACAGAAACATTCCTGCCCAAATAAGTTTTCTGATTTTAAATTAACAGCGCTCATTGTGTGACTGTGAAAATTAACCGTGAACAGTGATGTAATAAGGGATACAGAGTCCTCCAGAGTTACAACTCAAGTCATTGGCAAGGCGATGCTAATGAGCTAAGCACAAAGTGCTTTTGGGAGTACATATCCACATTCCTGCTGAGTCTCATTATGTGTCTAGATTTACTCATCACAGTATATTGTCATGTCAAACAATACCAACACAAGTGAAGACATTAGAAAGACTTTCTTTACTTTATGGTGACCTCAGCTCTCAATGGAATGATAGTATTTCCGCTGAATAATTTAATAAAACACATATTTCACATAAGTAACATTAAAAATATGCCTAAAATGGTTGAATTAAGTCAATTAAATGGAGCCACAGAATTGAAGTGTTTTCCCATTTGCATTCCAACAGTTTGTTTAAATAAGAGCAGTTTGTTGGACTAGTAGTTAGCAGTGAGCACACATTAAAGATATTCTGAGTTCCAATCTCTTTCCTGTTTTCTTGATTTTCTCCAAGTCCTTCATCTTCCTCCCGTTTTCCAAAAACATGATTTTCTGGCGAATATGTCACTCCTGCCTGACACCGTACAACTGTAAAACACTAATAATACAGTAATGGATTTTTTCAGCTATACATGTCTACATTTTCTTTAGGCTCGTTCATTACTAATGGGACTCTAATAAAACTAAAATCCTTAGGGGTATAACAAACAAAACAAAAATTTGAATCAGAAATTTGGTTTTGATTTACAAGATGCGAGTGCATCGAATCGAATCGATTCGAATCGTTCACTTCAAAATATATAGAGATACATATCAAATAATATTTTATTTAATTGGAGAGAAATACCTTTGAAGGAAATGCCACATTCATAATAACCTACTGACAGTTTCATTCATTTAAAAAAAAAAATGCAAGAAACTCATTGCCTCATACCATCTCAAACTCAGCCGTACTATACTGAAGTGGAATCCCACAGAATCAAATCACTTCACTTCAAAATGAACCACCCTTGAGTTGAATGGCACCCCATGAATCGAGATATGTATCAAATCATCATTTATTGGAGAGATGCACAGTAGAAATGGGTTGCAGCTGACTTTCTAAAATTACATTACAATCAATGCACCTTCCCTGCCAGAGAGGTGACATTCCATGTCCCCAGAGCTAGCTTCAGTAGCCGGGGGTTGGACCGCCAAGGTCCCCGCCTTTGGCTGCTGGCCAGCTCACTGCGCACCTGTGCCCCTTTGGCCCCTCCCACAGGTGGTGAGCCCATGGGAAGGGGGACCCACATTGCCTTTTCGGGCTGTGCCCGGCCAGGTCCCATGGGTATAGGGCCGGCTTCCAGGCTTGGCTCCAGAAGGGGGCCCCGATGACCCGTGTCCGGGAAAGGGAAACCGCGATCCAAAATTGACGTTCATCATAGGGGTCTTTTTGAGCCATGCTTTGTCCTTTATTTGCCATGGGTGACCCTACCAGGGGCATGAAGCCCCAGACAACATAGCTCCTAGGCTCATTGGGACACGCAAACCCCTCCACCATTCGCCTCCACACACACCTTGGGTTTTGGTAATAATCCTCTCGAGAGTGGTTGGATTCTCTTCCACTCTGGAGTTGCCCACGGTGAAAGGCGCAGAGCAGGTGTGGGCATACTTATTGCCCCCACCTGGCTAGGCGCCTGTACGTTGGGGTTTACCCCGGTGGTAGAGAGGGTAGCCTCCCTCCACCTTCGGGTGGGGGGATGGGTCCTGACTGTTGTTTGTGCTTAAGCACCGAACAGCAGGTCAGAGTACCCACCCTTTCTGGAGTCCTTGGAGGGCGTGCTGGAGAGCGCTCCCTCTGGGGACTCCCTCGTTCTGCTGGGGGACTTCAACGCTCACGTGGGCATGATTGGGAGGAACGGCCCCCCCGACCAGAATGGTGTTTTGTTATTGGACTTTTGTGCTCACCACGGACTGTCCATAACGAACACCATGTTCAAACGCAAGGGTCTCCATATGTGTACTTGGCACCAGGACAACCTAGGCCTCAGTTCGATGATTGACTTTGTAGTCGTGTCATCGGATTTGCGGCCGCATGCGTTGGACACTCGGGTGAAGAGAGGGGCGAAGCTGTCAAGTGGTTACCACTTGGTGGTGTGTTGTGTTGTGTAAGTAAGATGCTGGTCTGACCTGGCAGACCCAAATGTATTGTGAGGGTCTGCTATGAACGTCTGGTCGGAAAGAGTTGCAACACCCACCTGCGGCAGAACTTCCTTCTTGTCGCCGGGGAGACGGGGGACATTGGGTCCGAGTGGATCATGTTCATTATTGAGGCGGCTGATCGGAGCTGTGGCCGTAAGGTGGTTGGTGCCTGTCGTGGCGGCAATCCTCAAACCCGCTGGTGGAGACCAACGGTAAGGCATGCCGTCAAGCTGAAGAAGAAGTCCTACCGGGCCTTTCTGTCCTGTGGGACTCCGAAGGCAGCTGACAGATACCGGCTGGCCAAGCGGAATGCAGCTTTGGCGGTCGCTGAGGCAAAAACTCGGACATGGGAGGAGTTCGGTGAGGCCATGGAAAACGACTTCGAGAAAATTCTGGTCCACCATCCGGCGTCTCAGGAGAGGAAAGCAGTGCACCATTAACACTGTGTATAGTGGAGATGGGGTGCTGCTGAGCTCGACTCGGGACGTCGTGAATCGATGGGGAGAATACTTCGAAGATCTCCTCAATTCCACCGACACGTTTTCCTTTGAGGAAGCAGGGTCTGGGGATTCTGAGGTGGGCTCCCCTATCTCTGGGGTCGAAGTCACTGAGGTGGTTGGAAAGGGATTCCATCGGAGGAACTGATTGAAGTGGCTGGGGAGAAGGAAGTCTGGGCTTCCCTGCTAAAGCTGCTGCCCCCGCGACCCGACGAAGGATAAGCGGTAGTTGTTAAATGGATGGCATTACAATCAATGCAATGATGTGATTACTTGAACGTCTTAATTTCATGTGTGTTCCGCTTGTGGTGGCTTTCCCAAGCACATACGAAAAATGACAACTGAGGTCAAAATGAACAGTCTGGCTTAGCCATCCAAGCACATGGCCATTTTGATGGTCTCATGTTGAACCAATGTTTCTCATGCACATACTCATCTACATTTGCAAGCCAAGCCAAGTGGCCCAGGTCCAAAATCTACAGAGATGTTGCCTAGAAGACATTTGATGGGATTTGATATTGGATGTAAAAGAAACAAAAGTATGTTTTCATTACCACTATGATTCTGTATGTAACAGTATGCATCTGCAGAGAGGGAGAAATATCCATAAATCAAGATAAAACACATGGGGAGGAGAGAATTATACGGACCTTTTTAGATGCACACTTATGGGAACATGTAATTGATGAACGAGTCAGTAAACATTGTTTTTGGAATTATTAGTTTTAGGCAGACTTATGTCAATCTATTAATTATCCAAGTGAAGGAAAACAAAGTATATATATATGGGAAAAGGGAATTCATAATGTATGTGCCAAGACTAATGTGTCTCTTTTACATGGGTCATCTGACATTGTCAAAGCTTTTCCCTGGCTCATTGATTGGCTTGAATTGGCCCCTAAATTTGGAGGATTTTAAGGTAGCATTGCAGAAAGAACAGGGAGAAGACTGCCAGCTGCAACCGGTGTGACAAGATTAACACCTGAGACACACTGCCTATAGGGACAAATTGCAACTGCCTTGCAAATTTGCATCTTGGCAAATTCTGCCTAAAACCGGCAGGTGATAAATCCCAGCCCTATTGTTATGACCAAGATTTGCCAATCTACTGGGAATGTAGTGTAAAAACAGCTATTGTCTTCTGATAAAAGATAAATTAAGCTTTGTTTATTGCCACTTTTAAACAATACTTCACATTGCTTACACTAAATCAAGCCCTCCCCAGTCAAACGATAGAATGCCAAAATGCTCATTCATTCAAATGTTGGCACCGATCAAACACAACAAAGAGAGGACTTCTAAAGTTCATTTAACGACGCCAAGTATCTGCCACTGTGCCAAGCACTGGACACAGTAGACTGAGCAACTGTCTCCTTTTTGTGGCCACTCACCCCTGACCTTGCGCTGATTGTCTTTTGCTTTGTTTATGACCAAAACATGAAACAGGTGCATGCACTGTTTCCCACGCCACTTGATGGTGCCCTTCATGGCCCCAGTCTCTTCTGAAAGGGCTTTGTTTCTTGTTTTTGTCACTGGCACCAATGTGGCTTCAGAACATATGACCCTTCAGAGACACGTGTTTTGGAGGCAATATTGCAAATCGTATAACAGCATGACATGTGAATACTTCTGTCACACCATTTTCTATACATTAGGCCTCATTTGGATTGTGGGTGACCAGGAGCTGACTTTGGGCAAGAGGTTGATTAAACCCTGGACTGGCGCCACTCAATCACAGACCAAACATAGACAAACAACACTCACATTCACACCGAAATTGCATCTTTAAACCAAGAGCAAAACAAAATCACAAGTGGTTCATGAAGCTTCATTTTCCCATCCCTACGATAGACACAAATATTGAGACATTCTGTCCATCCATTACACCTACAGGAACTGAAAATGAAAGAAAATATCAACCCCTTCTTTGGAACTATATCTCTCTGGTAAGACTTTCTAGAAGATTTTGGAAACATTTATGGAATGTTGACCATTCCTACAAAGGTAATTGCTGTTGGAGGAGAGGGCCTGGCTCACAGGTTTTATTTAATCAACAACAACAAAAGTGTTTGATGCAGTAGTCATGGTTCTTTACAGGCAATTTTTAAACAGCCTTCTCCAAGCTGTTCCTCCAATGTTGGAAATATCCGATTGTCCCAAAATGTGTGTGATTTGTCTCTGTCCTCAGTTTATGACGGCTTTTCAAGATCAGGAATGGCTCAAAATGAACTAGTTTGCTTAGGCAGCATAAGGATGTATGGTCACATGGTACAAGAAGTCAGCTTAGTTACCACCCTTACTGTTTTTCATCGGATTGTTAAATGCAGGTAAGTATGACCTAGAAGTGTTGTACAGATAAACATTTACTGTAATGACTTCATTACTTTATTAATGATGGATAGTAGTAACAGACTTTAACGCCGTTTGTGTTGAGTTTTTGTGTAACTTGTCACCCAATTCATGTCCAACAATAAAAACAACAAGGAAAAGTGTTTGCCATGGCAATTAAATAATCAGATAAGATAAGAGTTTTTTTTCTTCACTGTACTGCTACTCTTGTATTTTCTTTGTTTTTAGTAGCAGTCTTATTGTCCTGTGGCACCATGCTGCTTCTCACAGGTTGGTCGAGATACTATGCCAGGCATTTGGGTTGGGAGACTAGACTTAGGATTGTTGGTGGTCTCTTTGGAATGGACTCCCGCTCAACGTTATGCAAGTTCCCCCTCTGTCAATGTTTAAAACTGGGCTTAAAAAAACGCTTTTATCCTTTTGCTTTTGACTCCGCATGAGACTCAGAATTGTTTTAGTGGTTTATGGTGCTTTTTATGTTACAGTAATATCTTTGCTATTAAATGACACATTTTTATTCCATGTACAGCACTTTGTATGCAGTGATGGTTGTTTTTAAGAGCTCTATAAATAAAGTTGAATTGAGTGGCGATATGGCATGTTGGCTGTGTTTTTTTATTTTAGCAATCAGAAGTTTAAAATACTTGTGTGTACCTGGCTGCATTAAAAAAAAACACTTTATGAGGTTGGCCCACCTGATCATGATTGGTTACATTTAAAAACATAAGCAACCACACAATATACCATGCAGTCTATAATTGAAACCATAGTTTTCCTAAGTGAAGCTTTACTATAGTTTCCTTACAGAAAACATACCCATAATTGAGTTTTTACAGCAGCAGACTGTGGTGTAAAACCAGGCGCTCTTTATTTTGCTATCATCCAGCTGTTTTCCCCACATCATTCAAGTTGCCACCTCCAGCTGATGTGAAGCATAGAGTGCATCCTCTTCACGTCAGCTTGGTAATTGTACAGTTGTGCTCATAAACATGTACATATATGTCACTTAATGACACAAAAATGCTACGACTCATCACCAAAATTCAAATGCACGTGTCTACTCATTTCCTCTTCAACATCTGATATTATCTGAACAAGTAAGCCTTTTTGTCACCACATGCTCGATAAGTTTACATACACCTAGAACAGGGGTGCTCAAGTTCGGTCCTCGAGACCCCCTATCCAGCCTGTTTTCCATGTTTCTCTCCACTAACACACCTGATTCATGATCAGGATCGTTATCAGGCTTCTGCAAAGCTTGCTGATTAGCTGATCATTAGATTTAGTTGTGCTGCAGGAGGGAAACATGAAAAACAGACTGGATAGGGGCTCTCGAGGACCGAAATTGAGCACCCCTGCCCTAGAATATGTAGATACAACTGTATCTCAGCTCAAAATGGTCTGAGACTGCATTTACACTGAAAGTCTCAATGCCAAATACCAATTTTGTGCCTATAGCTGATTTTTTGATTGTCTATTTGCATCTACTTATGTAATTATTCTTAACTTTATTGAGCCAAGGCACACATTTTAAGTAAAAAAAAAAGTCTCACAGCACACCACAAAAATGTCACAAAAAGTAGATTTAATTCTATACTTTCTGCTATCTCAAAGATAATTTCTTTATTCTGACTCTACAAGTTGTTGGCATCAAATGGCCCAATATTCTCTCTCTCTCTCTCTCTCTCTCTCTCTCTCTCTCTCTCTCTCTCTCTCTCTCTCTCTCTCTCTCTCTCTCTCTCTCTCTCTCTCTTTCTCTCTCTGTCCCTTTAAAAAAAAGAAAAAAAAATTCAATGAAAACTTTAAACTTATCAGAAATACACTATATATTGTTAAAGTGGTAAATGACTATTCTAGTTGCAAATGTCTGGTTTTTGGTGAAATGTCTACATAGAGGCCTATTTTCAGCAGTGTTCTAAGGGTAAAAGGTGTTTGCTCATTGTGTCAGAAGGCTAATGGATGGCTAATGGAAAGTGCTTGTGCAATAATGTTAGCACAGGCTATTCCATGCGAGAAATTGCCAAGAAACACACAATTGTCTGGGTGACGCCAAAAACTGGTGTCTTGAGATATGAATCAGAGTTTTTCCAAAATAAGACCCTTGTTTCACCAAAATATTGTTTTGTTTTTGCTTTCACTTGACTTGCTTGACTTTTGAGTAAAATTTCAAGATACAACCACTGTGGCTGTCAACTCACTTGACAAGCAGCAGTTTGACAGATAATGAATAATTCTTAAAACAAGATGTTCCAAGCTGTTTATTTCCACTTCCAGTTAAATGTACTGTCAAACTAAACATAAAATGAAGAAGAATACATTGTGTAATGAATCAAAACACAAAGCTTTACCTTCTGAATGTATGCTAGCTTAATGCTAACAAAAATGCTAAACTCTGCTATAGGCTATGGCAGTGTATTAATGCTGTAAGGAATGAATATTTTCAATGCAAATGGTGCAGCAACACGTGTAGACAGGCATTCAAATAATACTCACAGACAAATACCATTTATCCTCTGCAAAAAAAACAACTATCAAAACTGCTGATTATGGAGTCACTTACACTCGTTGAGTGAAACTTTTCTTTGTCTGCATGATTGAATTATACTCCTGGCCAGTGGCCAAGTCAAGGAGCCAAAATTAATTATTTGTGATACATAAACTGTTTAACTCTTAAAATTCTATTCAATTATTTATGTTTTTTTTAAGTACAATATTATAGAGTGCTATTTATTTTCCTTATTGAAGGGGAAGTCAAGCCTTTTTTTGTACAATATGTTGTATGTGCCCCCACTGCCGTAAACACGACATTCTGATTAATATTACGACTGTGGAATATGAGTAACAAGTAGTGTTGTTACGATACCGTTTCTTGGTCCCTGATTCCAATACCCAGTTTTGCAGTATCATCTGATGCAGATACCGTACCGATACCTAGGTGGTTTTTTTTCTAAACATGAAAAAGCTGCCCTGCTATTGGTTCAGAGCATTCAAGGGCCAACAGCATGCAGTGAACACGTCACACATCAGTGAATGTCGTGCATGAGCAAGACACAAGATGCTGCATCCAAAATCCTCTATTAGCGTTGGAAATAATGACATTGGCATGTTACTGGCATGTTATTTGCTGATGCCGATACCACTATTTGAATGCAGTCTCGGGGCCTCTCGCAATACCGGTATCGGAACAACACTAGTAAAAAGTAAAAACCAACTGATTTTTTCCATCTGAGGGGGCAACCATTTTGCCACGCTGTCGACTGAAAAGGACATCACAGTTGCTCAAGGCTCAGGCAACGACCAATCATGGCTCACCTGTTTCCTGAAGCTGAGCCGTGATTGGTTGTTAGTGCCCTGAGTAACTACGGTGTCATTTTCAGTCGACAGCAAGTGACAAAATGGCCGCCCACCTGAAAAGAATAAAAATGGGTAGATTTTTGGTTTTTTCATTTTGGGGACGCTGGAACAGTTTAATATTTTCATTCATTTCATTAGGGAAAGATGGTTTGACATAGGAGTATTTTGAGATATAAACATTTTAGGGGCGTTGCCCCCATAGGGGATGAGTGAGTTGTAACCCCTTGCCATTTATGTGCAGTACATAAATGAAGCAAAGGACAATATGCTGCCAAGCACTAACGCGTGTGACTTCCGAGCCCATAGTTTCATTCTCTACAGCAGATGTTGGAGTTGGGATTTTTTTTGCCATTCATTCACAAGAGCAATATTCAGGTCTAGGCTGTTGATAGGTGATATATTCTGTTTGCATTCCTATGTTTCCAAAAGGTGTTCGATGGAACTGAACTCCAGTTGTATATGCAACATTCATTCTCTTCACAAAAGATTGTGCACAATGTTGACGAATCAAGGAAAATCAGATTTGTTTTGCCATTGGCTGAAGTTTTGGATTTTAATTCCCCATTAGAATGTGGAGGGAGCGCGATGATGCCCAATAAGCACACTGAACTGAATGACTTCACTAGGGTACTGAAGTTTAATACAGCTTCTAATGTAACTCAAATTACTCCCCTAATTAGGGCTGAACCTGCCACATGCCAAAACCTATGACTTGCTGTATGCCAGCTCTCTTCAATGACCTCCATTACTTCCCCCATTTGATTGCATCCAGAGCAGACAGTTGGTAGACAGTCTTGCACCACACTTGGGCATAGTTGAGTGATACTGTGCTATTATGTATTCGGTAAACACTCGTCCCCCATGGTATGGAGTACAGAGTGCACAACTACTGTATGGCTACATACAGATGTGGGCCATTAAAGTCAGACAATTATGTCTTATTTATCTGAAGTAACACTGCAACATATTTGGCTCAGCTGTCCAAGTCCTGCAAACATATTCTCTCAGCAGCAATCTCTACAGCAGCTGTGGACTGCTCCCCAACTCCCCCCCTCCTCCTTCTTCTTTTTTTTTTAACGCCATTTGATGATACACATATTTTGGTGTTAAATGCAATACTGCACAATGTGGATTAATCTACATTCCATTGAATACTACATGATAGCATCAGACAAAATTAGCAAAGAGCAAGTAAAATATAAACTAAAAGCATCTCCAACAAGTCTATGCTGACAGGTTTGAAATTGAGTTTTCCTATTGAAAAAAAAAACGATAGCAGCAATTGTATTTTTGTTTTTAGTGCATTTTCTGAGAAGTGCTTGATTTTCATATCTAGAGCTGCCTGACTATCTGCAATCACTATTACCCCCGCACCCCATCCCCACCCCTATTTGGCTTTCAATAACTTCACTAAAAAAAAATTATAACAAAAAATATCACGTTGGCTATTTAGGAAAGGGGACAGGTGCTCGAGCAATATGTTGCAGTTTCACCTAGGAGGGGTGCGGGCTATTGAATGCGATTCAAGTTGTTTCTATTAGTAGCCTACATTTATAGATGCGTGATTGCCTTCATCTACAAAAACGAATACAGTGCTAAAGTTCGTAGTCTCCCATTGTGTGTCCTTTGTTTGGATAGAGTGGGAGATTAAATGGTTACTGGAGCTCAGCAGCTGTCTAAACAAGGTCCGCCAGATATTATTGCTTGCTTGCTCAGTGCCTTCACTTAAGTGGCATCAGGTCACCACGTCGTGCTATTGACAAATGTGTTCCAAGATCCCTTTTAGAGAATTTCCTCCACAAATGATAAACTACACACAGGAGAGACGTCTGCAGAAACACGTGGATATGTTTGACGCCCCCTCCTCCCCACCCCAGGTGAATTAATACATGTAAGTTGATGTAGATAAAATAGACCAATTTAAAAAGACAGAATGAGTGACTGAGAGATTTTATGAATAAAAACAGACCACTGCGATGTGCGTAGCTGCATAACTGTCAGAAATTTGCATTTGATCACTTACCTTGCTCTGTGAAGCCGCATCCTTACACAGGACCAGCAGACATGCAAACACGTTCGTGTATCTCCACATCATCTCTGCCGTGACTCCAGCCGTGAACGCTCATAAACGAGGCAAACTGCTGGTTACGGTATTTAGCCTCTAAGTGTCCATAAAGCGAAGGGCCCCTAATTCGGCTCCATCTCCTGCAGGAGGATCGGTGAGTGAGTGAATGTGTATGGATAGAGGTTGGCACCCGCTGTCCTCCTCTTGGGAGGGGCTTACACTAAACTTGTGTCTACAGTTTGAACAATGACAAAGAAAGCTACAGTACATCCTACTAGCCTATTGATAACAGCATATATTTATTATTATTATACTACTACTAGTAACAACAACAATAACACTAATAATGATACTGTAATCAATTTTACAACCACCACCACCACCACCACCATCAATTTATCATCATCATGAATATAAAAGATAAAAACAACAACAATCATAATTTTCAGTTGCCCATTCGACAAAATTACTGCATGCATGAAAAAGTGTGCATTTGTATGATCGTTCAAACGTCAAGTGGGAATTTAAAAGGACTATTGTAATAGCAATGCCATTAGCGCCATCATGTGGTTACTCATTACTTTGCAACTCCAGATCCAGATGAGGCAAAATCGCATGCGACTGTGAGTAGCCTTCATCCACCCATTGTCCAGAAACTCGGTATATCTGAACTGTAAAACAGATGTGCTAACCCTTAGTTCACATGCTATCCATGCAAAGCTCCATCAGATTAAATTTGAGGCCAGTACATTCTGAAAAAAAGATGTACTATAACCAAAACATGCATGGGAGAATTATTCAAATGGAATACAGAATATAAAGATTTTGATTAAATGTTTTTAAATTTAATTATACAAATTATTGTTTCCAAAGGGAAATTCCATTTCCATGTTGCTGTTTACTATATGCATTAAATTACAAAAAACAATTCACACACACACAAAGGCAAGAAAGAGACATCAGACTGATGTGCAATGGTGCTTGATTATGGGGTTGTTATTTAAATTACTGTACTCAGTGGAACTTAATTCATGCTCAGGAAACAGATTAGCATCTTTCCAACAACTAATCTCAATTTCCGCAGATCCATTAAAAACATTTAACTCTGGTACTAAAAGCCATGACCTTATGGACTCAACCATGATTAGTCCTTTTCCACGCTGGCCATTAAAGCCGTCAAGGCACTTCTTTGTCGGTTGCTGCATATATAAAAATGGAGGGCTGAGTTAAACCCACAACTTTACAATTTGTTTTCATTTATTCATTTATTTTATTCTTTAAAAGAAAATAAATGTCAAAGTACACTTACAAACATAACAATTTTACAAAATTACAAAAAAATCTAAATTCCATCCATCCATCTATATAATTTATTGCAACATCAATATAAATTTTAAGTAATTGTGCTTTTATGCATTTCTTGAAAAACACAAATTGACTGAGATTATTTTGATATAGTCAAGATTTTAAGGTGGTTTCTATTCCACCAGATATGGAACAATCAACGAGTTACAATTTTGGCGAAGCGTTCTTAAGTGATTTTTTATTTTATTTTTGTAAACCTTTTATAGCAATTGTTAAAGTTAAAGTACCACCTGATTGTCACACCCACCTGCTTGGGATACTTTTGATTTAACGTGTTATACCTACCTACTTAGGCCTATATATGTTTTCATGTTAACCATCTTCCAATGTAATGCAGCTATTACAGAAGAAACAGATGCCAAGTGTTGTCTTTGTGTCATCGCAAGCACCCCAAAAGATAATAAAAGCATCCCCGGGTCTCAAAAGTTCAGAGAGCTTTGTATTATTATTATTATTATTATTATTATTATTATTATTATTATTATTATTATTATTATTATTATTATTATTATTATTATCAGATAAGTCTGGCCGGTAGACCTGTTGATCAGACTTAAGAGTATAAAATACACGCTTAATGCAACTTCACAGTTACCCACGAGAGGGCAGCAACACTGTTCCGCTTCATGACGCTGTGTGACCGTTACCCGACAGTTTTTAAAATGACAACGATGAAAACATGCCTGCTAGTGGAATAAGAACGCAAACGGCAATGTGAAAGTAAAGTTAAAAGTAAGAAATAAAAAAGTAAAATTATTTCTTACTTGGTTTATGGCTCTTTCGCAGTCACGTGACCAAAACTTTGCGGGCGCCATGACGATGTTCTGCTTTTGACGTGTCAACTCAAACGTCCTCTCAGTTCAAACGTTCTGTGATGGCAGCGCAATTATTTAAGCAAAATGGACATTTTGAATAAAAACAAAAGCTATATTTGGTGAAGTTTACTTAAATTAGCAATCGAGATCCTCGAGTTAGCAGCTAAGTCATGGGCAACCCTGCACTTTCCCCACCAACAACAAATATGGACATAATTTGCTGTCTTGTTTATGGTGTGAGTGCCTATGCTTTTTTCCCCCTTCAAAATTATAAATCCCTGTAAGATAACAGATTTTTTTTTCTTTCAATTTGCTATGTAACTTTGTTGGCGGAATAAAATGTTCGGTTGCTGTAGGTCACACACACTCAATCTCATAACACCTCACTTTCCTTCTTTTCTGTGTTCTGATATGAATCACAGTCAATGGGATTTGATTAGCATCAAGCTTTTCGCTTTTGGCTAACCATGCTACTCTCGCTAGCTTTTCTGCTCATGAATGACCAGTGGCAGCTGTAACGCGTTATATATGTGTGTAACGTTGTCTGATATGAATAAAAGAGATCGAGGTTAGACGTTAGAAAAGACGGTCAAGACGTTAGAAAAGAAGGACATGTCTATTTACTACTCGATAACTTCACTGATAATGTAAAGTTCTGATGGGAACTTTCACTTTCTTTCTTTTTTCTTTAATGCTTGCTACACTAATAACAAAATCTAAGACTAATGAACAAGTAGCCACTGGGTGTAACGTAGCAGTGTTATTTCAATGACAAAATACGGACAATCCATAACACTTGGCAGCTATCAAGATGGGCAAGCTCACTCCTCACTTGTGGCTTTACATGTCAATTTGACCTTAGCTGTCAGTATAACACAATCTGACTCTGTAATATGTTTTCCAAATTGAGCAAATTACGAGGCATGTTTTGCATGACTTTTCTGCATTAAACAATACTATATGTGCTTGGCTTTAATGTAATATGAGACTGCTTCAATCAATAAAAACAGCGAGCAATTTACTAACAGCTCGTCAGTGCCAGCTTGAGAGTCAACAGTGAGGATGACCGATTGGGCGTCTGATGTTACACACGCACATGGAAAAAAACAGGGGGCGTGGAAATGTGCCGTCACAGCTTGCAAAATTCACGAAAATATAAAATTTTTATGTGGTCATTACATTGCGTATTTAGCAAAGCAATCATTGAATCATATTATTTGTACTTGTACTCTTTCTTAAAAATTGGTGATTTTGTATCTTACACTTAAAAAAAAGCAGTAAAGTTGACAGCAAGGGCCGACAATTCAAGGAAAGGTGGAAATTGGACTTCACTGAAACATGCAACAATTGTGTCTGCCTCATTTGCAAGAAGACGGTAGCTTTGCAACCTTGATTGCAAGCTGAATTCTCTCGGTATTTGTGAGTTCACAAACCCCCGAGAATCCATCTTGTCTGGAGCCCACTGGTTTTCCCCAAGCTGAACCAATGGTGGTTCAGACTCATCACAAAGCAACTTTGTGTATGTGGGTGCGATGTGTGGCTGTAATGAAAACAAGAAGCGCAGAGACCATGGGAAACAAACAACAATTGACCTTTGGCAAAAGCCCCCCCGAGTTAAGGCTTCTGGGTCCCACATCCTTCTGGACACTTACAATGTAAATGAAAATTCTAGAGCATGTCAGTGAGGTTTTTATTTATTTATTTTTTATTTAGCAATACAGGTGCAATATCTTTCAGATGGAGGCAAAAGGGTCTACAACAGGGGTGTCAAACTCTTTTTTTTTTGTCGTGGGCCACATTGTAGTTATGGTTCCCCTCGGAGGGCCATTATGACTGTGAAACCATAGAAATGTACCGTATCTCCTCATATTATCACATACCCAAACTGAGGGAAAACTACTTTTGAGTCAAAAGGTTTTTTGGAGGGATTTTACTATGGATTTCAATGAAGTGGATACGAGCTTGACGGACCTTGGACATTTGGGGGCGTGGTTTGCAACAGGTCAATTAGTGATGTTATGAAATGTGCAGAGGTTTTGGAGCGTGTATCGAGCAAGAGTGGGTGTGACCAGGGTTAGGGAATCCAGGTCCAGAAAGTAAAAAGCCTGTCACAGATTGGCTTTAGCCACAGGTGCTTCTACTTAACTGGCAGGTAAACGAGCTGAAAAGAAGCACCTGTGGCGAAAGTAAAACTGTTTCAGGGTTTGTTCTCTCTGAACCTGGATTCCCCGACCCTGGGCGTGACAAATGAAGCCCCAATTTGTAGCGTGTGCAGTCTTCAAGAAAGTCACGTGACTGAAGACAAAAAAGAGGCCTCGATTGTGCAATGATGTCATTGGTTCATTCAACGTATCATTACTTTATCAGGCTGGGGACCTTGTGTAGTCATTGTATGATGCTTTGTGCTGCAATCCAGATGTCAGTAACACATTTCACTGGTGATGGGAAAATGAAGCTTCATGAAGCACTTGTGATATTTTTTGACTCCCCTAGATGGTGCTCTTGGTTTAAATATAAAGGCTAGTGCAAAGGAAATTGATTACATTTCCACTGCATCTTTCAACCAATAGTGCCATCTAGAGGAGTCAAAAAATATCACAAGTGCTTCATGAAGCTTCATTTTCCCATCACTACCTTTCACGTTAATTAGGCAAGTCGTCTGTCATTTACAATAAATGATATAAAAATATCAGTGAATCTGAATAAGATCACTTATTTACCTGTTTTTGAACTATCAGTAAACTTTTATTTTTAATGATATGCCATGTTTGAAATGAACCCTGCACCGTGAAGATGATTTTTCCTAAACTCTTCTCTTTCCACTTTTCTTGGAGCAGAAATTTGAGCTGCGCACAAAGCCGGACGCTTGTTTTGTTTTTGTTTTTTTCCATTTTCCATCCAAATGTATTCGTACGCTAACACTAAATGTCCTCGGGGACAAGCATGACGGGAACGAGTATGACGTCACCCTTCATCACTCCACCACTCCCAACCTCCAAGAAACCGTGGAGCGTTCACCCCCTGAAGGGAAGATTATGGAGGTAAATATGGTGCAAAAGTAACGTAAAAAAATTTGTACCTGTAAAAAAAAAGTATAAATTTGTATCTGTAAAAGTCGTGATTTGTACCTGTAAAAAAAAATTGTATCTGTAAATTTTTTGGGGATCTGTAAAAAAAAAATTATCTGTAAAAAAAACGTGTAAATTTGTATCTGTAAAAGTTGTGATTTGTACCTGTAGAAATGACAACTTTCATATTCACATACAACAAGTAGCTGAGTACTGTGCACTTTTGGTTATAGGTTTAGGTTATCTTGTAAAACATTCAATAGGGTTTCTGTAGCTCTATAGTAATTTTCACATCTAAGCACTAAACAGCAGTTTATGAGGTAGTTTTATATATATATATATATATATATATATATATATATATATATATATATATATAAAACTACCTCTTTTTTTTTTTTTTACAGGTACAAGCTATTGATCGTATGTTTACACTGGTAGGCTTCAAATCTTGAAATAAAAATCGTGACTTCAATGTGTTCAGTTTTCGTGACAATTAACAACATGAGATGAGCTAGCACCGGATTACGAGCTATGTTCGTACAATAAATCTTACCTTCATACTAAAACTTATTTATTTCTGCCCACTTTGAGTGCTCTGCATGTCAACCAACGTTTAAGCTGTTCCACACGGTGTTTGTATATTGAACCATGTTGAAATTTTCACGCCTGGGACGTCCCCTTCTTCCCAAATGACGCGTAAACTGGTGTGGCTACTCTGTTTGTTTGGAATTTCGGACTTGTCCGTATTAATGATAAAAATGTGGCGTCATTTGAGTTCAACCCACTGTCGTTCGCTCAACCAATGAGGTTGAGCTTTAGCCCGCCCAAATCCCCCAGAGCCCGCTCTCTTCTTCTACGAGTACAAATCACGGTGCTCTACAAGTACAAATCTGTTTTGCACCATTAGTAGCGAGAGATTTGGTGCAAAAGTCACGTGACTGGACAGCAGCAGAAAAAACACTTGTGACTCCTAGTGCCGACTTCTTTGACGACAAGTTGTCATTTCTACAGGTACAAAACACAACTTTTACAGATACAAATTTAAACTTTTTTGTACAAGTACAATTTTTTTTTGTACAGGTACAAATCATTACTTTTACAGGTACAAATGTGTTTTTACAGGTACACATTTTTTTTTACAGGTACAAATCACGACTTCTACAGATACAAATTTATACTTTTTTCTACAGGTACAAATCACGACTTTTACAGATACAAATTTATACTTTTTTCTACAGGTAAAATTTTTTTTTACAAGTTACTTTTACACCATATTTACCTCCATAGAAGATACAAGCTGATAGGTGCAGTCTGTAACAATTGGCAGTGTGGCACCGCTCCACAGGGTGGCGCTTCTTTGTTTTTTGTGTGCATGTGTAGCACTTCTTTTTTTTGGTGGTGAATGTTTTCTTTTGATGCCGTGGAAGCTACGGACCGGTCATTGTAACGCGTGGTGGCGCCGAGCCCATTGTTTTTCTTTCGGCTTAATACGGTGAATTCGTGGACTGTCAATCCTTTTGTTGCTCTCTCATTTTTTTGCTGAACCGCTACGCTATCCATGGCCGATTGGCCCCCGAGCATTACAAGTCGCAGTTAATAAGTCAGGAATCTTTGTACTCATCTGGGCATTGGTGGAAAAATCTTTCACATTAACATTTTAAACTCCACAATGCATCTATAAATTAACTGATATTAACACACCAATTTTGACACCCTTAATTAATAACAAGTATTCTGACAATGTTTCATGAAAACATTTTGTAACACGTCAGATATTGCAACGTGTTGCAAATAAATTAATAGGCTATGCAACACTATGTGACATCCAGTTAGTTTGGAATTGAACAATTAGTAAAAAACACCACTCACGTTTGCCGGAGGACATATTACACTGCATTTAAAACTCTTTGTTATAGACTATAACCCTGATTAATGTTTTTTTTTCCTGAAATGTGAGCACATACACCGAAACAGAGGGAAAGGCATTTAAAATGCGGATGAATAGCTGAGTTTAAGCAATGAAATGGTATCTCACCTGAATACATGACAGAAACAGGAGAGAACATGTGGCTGAGACACAGCACGCGGGTATATCAGCCACAATTCCTTGTGCATTAAAACAAAACATGCATTTTTTTTGCGGATTTATATGTCCATTTTATCATTATTATTTTTTAATGTTGCTACATCTTGTCCTCGAGATCTGAGGATATTTAAATGTGTATAAAAAAAAAAAAGAAGATAAAATGTAGGTAGCTCTGTGGGTCTCAGTAATGTATACGGCGCAGTGCCATCTTTGATTTTGGGTTCCTTAAAGCAACACTAAGGAACTTTCAGTTTGTGTTGATTATGGCGGTGCGATATGGATAAAAGTGGTATTGTGATGTCTGAAGGAAGACCACATTTCCTATGAGGACAAGCTCATTGCGTCGTTTTTTAGCTTACGCCAGTGAGTGAAATCCGGGCCAATGTTGATCATTGACTGTCCTTTCATCTGGGGTAGCTTTTGACGCACACCCGTTGCCATGGGCGGGCCATAGGGGTCCGTGCCCGCCCACCAAGATGATTGTGCCCCCCATTTGAGGCATGTATCTCTAAAATGGTTCTCCTTTTTTATTATATCTTTCATTCATTCTGTTTTGTCACTTTTATGTCCGAGTGTCAGTAAACGCAACACAGGTGCAAAGGTGGAGAAGGTATACTTATGTTCAATGCTGCTACTGCGCTACCGCTAGCCGCTCGTGAATTGTTCTTGTTTTCAGCGTCGGCTACGGCCAATAGTAGCTGTTTGTTCAAGACAAATAAAAAGGGTGACATTCCCGAACAACGTTTGCTGGCGGCATTCTTGCAAGACATCACAATATGAAAAAATAGTGGTGTGGTTTTGTTTGATTAATGTCAAGTCTTATCTGCAACAGCCATCACAGCCTTACTGAAAATAATATTAGGTAGGCCTACGCTGGCTTATACGCGACAAATATGTCAATGTTGGCGTGCGAGAGTCATGTACATTTTGTACAAGTGAAGTTTCCGAGAACGCTGGTGCACAAGACAAGTGAGGAGGGACATACTACAAACTACATTCGTGTCGGCAATCAAAGAGCCACTTGAAAAAAGAAACCAAGGGAACCACATATCGTTTGGGCATCTAAAATGAGGTCGGATTTTGCTTTCCTTCTTTTTTTTATTCTGCTGCACACACCGTTCAAACGGGTAGCCCGTTCTCAGCGCATCCGCCATATTGGATGTGGCAATTGTATTCACCATCAAATCGGCAAATAATTAGTAAGATTGAGTTAGAATGGGTGGTTAGAATGGTTCCTTCTTAATCCAATGAGTTGTGGCTTAATGATACATCTCCGAGGAGAAAGTGAACAAGGCATCTTTACAAATAGCTTTACTTTGCCTCATCCAACATGGCTGCAGCGTCAATGTACTCACGACGGCTTTGCCATCTACTGTATGTGTATGTATGTAAATGCTGTCTATGATAATACTGGTCAGCGGGCGCCATTCAATGGATAGATGCACGGAAGTGCTACGTGAATTTATATGGGGCAAGTTAATGCTGTCAGTAGGGTATTAACTTCACTACAACATGTACAGAACGTAGTGATTAGAGGTAGAAATAGAAATAGCAGGTAATGGGAACGGACACGTATGTTCCCTAAACTATTACAGATGAATCTAAAATTTACTTTTGAGGAGAGGAACGTACAATTCTGCTAGGACTACATGTTTTGTGTGTGTTTGTTTTACTGTCAGAAACCCATTTTTACCAGTGGATTTTATTTATGTATTTATTTGTTTGTTTGTTTCTTCATTTTTAAGCCTTGATAAAAAACAAAAACAAAACAAACAACAGCAAAAACAAAACAAAACAAAATTGACAAGAAAGAATGCGCGGCCAAACTTCCCACAGGCTGCGAACGCACCACGCTTGGGGGTGTGTGATCGTTTGCTTCCAGACTGGCTGGCAGCAGCCAAGCAAAGCATGGGACACGGCACCGAGCGCTGAGCTATCCAGGCTGAGGACAGCCCTTAACCTGTATGTGCACGCTCAATTCAGTCCACTTGTGTTCACCACCCTCTTTTCATCATTCGCTGACACTCATTTAGGGGTGGCGGTGAAAGAAGAAAGCGACGCGGTATCAGTCCCCGTGGGAGGATGGAGATAGAGAAGAGGACGAATGGCTTCGACTACCCGGAGAGAAACAACGCAAAGCCGGTTAACGGTAGGCTAACAGCAACGTTTGAATAGAAGTTTAACTTTCTGGATAGCCCCTGTCACTGACCACATCTGTTACACGAGCTTGTCACGGGTGGCTGCAAATGACCACCACACTACCTGTGACACAAACCAGTTGTCACGGTAGTCAAGTTAAAAATGTTATTTCTGTTACGGATTCTTGTGCGTCTTGTTGTGTTTTAGACGTGGGTGGGTTTATTTATTTTTTTGGATTGAGTGACAGATGATTGTAGGTGGTGTATCTCAGTGACTTGGCTTTTCTGCCTCTTGGAGTGCGCGCGCGTGCGCGTGTTAGGAACAGAGGTCGGAATGTTTTTATTTGGTGGTGGTCAGTCAGGCGCGGGGTGATCGTAAAAGGTGAACTTTTGAACTTGGAAGAAACACTGACGCCATTCGTCCCCAAATCCGGTGTTGCACGCGCTCCATAAAATGGAAAAGGACTGAAATGAAGACGGTGAGAACTCGAAGATGACAAATTTCTATTAGCATCCCTTTTGAA
The DNA here is from genome assembly GCF_054856555.1 of Leptonotus elevatus. NCBI lineage: Eukaryota > Metazoa > Chordata > Actinopteri > Syngnathiformes > Syngnathidae > Leptonotus > Leptonotus elevatus. The sequence goes on from NC_141243.1 coordinate 23,694,821, forward strand.
GTCAGCTGTGCTTCCGGGGCTTGTAAAGTCCCCATGCAGTCAGTCCACACAGTGCCCTTGCTAAAATGAGTAGAGACATGAGCCCCGGGCCCACATTAATATACTAACCGTGCCTTACAGCATTGTCTGTGTCAGGCGCCAGTCCATATCGTTGCCTGACGCGGGTGACTGATGATTTATTGACTTTCCGAGATTAAAATTTCTCTAATCCCCTTGACGGAGTGAAGACGGTTTGTTTGATTGGGAAAGAACAATTGACTTAAATGAGGGCAATTAAATACACAAGACATGCAGATAAATGTATTTAATCATGCAAAACCGTACTGCATCATCATTATCATAATTTTAACAGCACAAAGTAATTGTAATAATTTATAAAACAGCTAGATCAGCTACATGTAATTCATGTAACAAAAAGACGATTCAACAGAAATAAATATGTTAGGATTGAGAATAGAATAAGAGCAATTCTATTCAAACATTTACTTGTTAATCATTTAATTTTATCATAATTTTATATTTTTGCATACATTTATTTTAAAAGTCACCATCTAAATCTCTATGTAGATTTAATTGCCCATCTGATGAGTAATTGGCACAAGCAACCTTATATTAGTACACATACACATTAGAGAGGTATTACCGACAACTAATCCATTATCAAATTAATCGATAACTATTTTGGATAATCAATTAATCATTTACATAACATTTTAAATTCAAAAGTGTCCAAATCCTCAGAAATTCAGCTTCCCCAACAGTAAATATTCTGTTTTCTGCACTCCTCAATAGACTGATCGTGTTTATTTGAACATGGAAACAAATAATTTTTATGGTGAATTAAAATAAACATTTGCTTTTACTTTGGAATACATATAATAACCCCCCCCCCTTATTTTCTGACATGTGTTGACCAAACTAGTAATTGAATCATAAATGATTGATCTTTGTAATTTTTTTTACATTGTCAATTTGAAATAATATCCTCTTTTTGACTAAACCGATGGAAATTAAAACATTTTTTTATCTGACTCTTTAATTAATAAAAAAAATACACAAATCACACATTGTTCTTGATACTGTAACACAGTGGTTTAGAAGTTATGTTTTACATTTGAAATGTATAATTTTTTCCCCATTTAACGAAATGACAAAGATCTTAACTGAGTTAATTTCTTGATTAACTGATGGACTTCTCAAAGTGGTAGTGTTTTCCTGACATTTTGACCACTTGATCAATTTTCAGATGGTTTGTCTACTGATAATATTTCCCTTATTGCTTCGTATGTTAAAGTCCAGCTGGTTAACCTGTCCCTCTCTGGACGGAGAAGTGCGGAACTGTCGACTATTTAAGCCTTTCTATTACCTCACATTGTTTTCCAAACAAAGCAGCTTAACCCCCCTCATCTACCTTCTGTTGCAGCTCCTCCACACAGATACATTTGAAGAACAAATTCAATTTTTATTGATATTTGAATTGAGAAGAATTTCACTCCACCTTGCTGCTCGATGAAGTGCGCAGGTTTTAATGGAATTAAGTTCATTGGAAGTAGAGGACAAAGCCGAAAGGCAGGTTGGTTAGGAGGCTTGCATATGTTTGGGCCCTGGGGGGTTTGCAGGCTGGCATGGTGGGGCAGATAGGCTGAAAGAAAGTGCTTTGTCAGCTCCTGCTTTGGCTCGGGTGTAAAGAAGTTGGCTATAGGATCTGTCCTGTCCCTTGGGGTAGGGTGAAGGGGACGGCTGGCAGTGGGTGGGGCAGTGACAGGATGCAATGCAACTCCCCCCACCCTCTCCTGCCGAGATGCTTGAATGATGAGCCAGGAGGAGTACAGTAGAGGAGGGGCTCATGCAGGAGCAGGGTGGAGGGTTTGGGGGTAGAGGCCATTCATGAAGATGTGATACATCATGTTGCTGTTTCCTCCGCTTTTTAGTCTGGCATGCTTCTCTTTGTAATCAAGCGATCTTATTTAACACATTCAAATATCATCAGATTTGGACAGAGTTGTTGTGGTAGAGGGACAAAAAATATATACATTAGAGCTGTGCATCTCTCCAATAGAAGACAATTCGATATGTATCCTGATATATGGGATGCAATACAATTGAAACACAGATGATTTTAAAGATAAAAGCGCTATCTATATAAGTGCACTCCATTTGCCATTTACCAGTTGAAGTGGACCAATCCGTTTTGGTTTGTTTCAGTGGGATAGGATTCAATTTGATATAGGTACGGCTCACTTTGAGAGTGTATGAACCAATGAGTTTCTTCTTGCAATTTTACAAAACTGATGAAACTCTTAGTAGGTTATTGTTAGGGCTGCTCGATTATGGAAAAAAATAATAATCACAATTATTGTGGCAATAATTTAAATCACGATTATTTAAACGGTCACAAGTATTCTTTGGTAAAAAACAAGAAAATGACCAATTAAAAATTTAAAATAGAATCACTATAATTATGTAAGTTCCTTTTTGACCCAAAATAATTTATATTTTTTATTTTTTTAATTTATTAAAAAACAACAACAACTTGAAGTTGGAGTGCAGAACGTGCACTGTGCAGTAGGACAATCATTTATTTTTTGGTGCAAAACAAGAAAATGTTTAAATGTACAAAACTAATAAAAAAATATTCATTAAAGACAAATACAATTCTTTGAAACACTACAATTAAGCAAGTTCCTTTTGGATGAAACATTTATTAAATGAGTTTTAAAATAAAAACCCAAACATTTGTATGAATAAATTAGTATTAATAATCTTTTTTTATGATTATGCTGATTTTGTAATTGTGGAGTGTAATAATTGAAATTGAATTTCGATTAATTGCACAGCTCTAGTTATTGTAAATATAGGATATATATGTGGAGTATAATAATTGAAAATGAATTTCGATTAATTGCACAGCCCTATTTATTGTAAATATATCTCACCAATAAAATACAATTCAATATGTATCTTGATATACTTTATAGTGGAATGATTTGGTTCAATTGTATGATATTATGATATCTATTAATTATTTTTTGTGTTATTAATTTTTGTTTTACTTGTGTTTCTTATTGCATGTCAGATTTTTACTCAATGTACGTCACTTTGTTTTAAGTTCTTTATAAATTGAGCTGAGTTGAGATTCAATGCACCAACTGACAAAAATAGATTGGGTGTTAAAAAATTTAAATTTTGAGCTTTCTCCAAAAATAACATCCATAAGTTCTCTATTTTAATTTTTCAGCAGCCCAAATGTTGAAATTGTAGTGGAAGTGTATGAAAGTAAGCGACTAGTAGACAATGTGGACCATTAGCCAACATGTTTTTTGTTTTAGACCTTGTAGCTGCCGTGTCTTAGGAAACCTGCCTCAAACTAATCCAGAGCTCTATTGTTATTTCACAAATGATTTATATAAATGCGCATAGCAACCAATAAAAGTCTAAATGCACCGCAATGTGACCCTCCAGCAAAAAATCAAGCAGATCAGCTAAAGTTCTGGGCCACCGTCATCCAAAGCGCAGTCTGCCAGCCACAGTAAACATTGCAGTGCACGAAAAACGGACAATTTCAAACCCGCCTGAACGCCCGGAAAAAATGTAATAAAGTGGATATCTCCCTGTAAAACAGCCTAATTCCTCACAAAATCAAGCTAGCAATAGCAATGCCAAACACCATGTAAAGTGAAACAGCTAGTTAATTGAACCACATCCACAAAGCCAATCTTTCCTTTTGCATCATTCTTTGTGAAAAGTATGAATAATTCTTTGTCCCTTACTTTGTTGAAGATCTGGTAGCTAAGGCGTTGGTCTCCGATCATTCAAAAGATGTCGTTTTCCCTCAAAAGAAACGCGTGAAAATAGTTTTATATTCTCCAGAGTGGCGTCATCTTACCACTTTGCTGTGCACTGAGTGTGTTTTGAATTCACGAATGCACTGTGCGAACGTACATTCGCATAAGAATAATACAGCGATGTAAAAAGGCTGCGTAGCGATCTGCCTATTTGCGTAAAGGACTTTTCTACTGGGAAACTGAGCACGCATGCGCGAACACACATCGCTACGCGGACAGAGCTGGGAAAAGCACAGTAGCGGATCATTTTTGCAGCATTTTTGCCTGCAGGCCAGACAAAGTAATGAGTTTTTAATTGAGGTATGAAAATCACCAAATGTTGTCACTTTTAAACCTATATGTGGTGTAGGCTTTCTGAAATGAAAGAAATAATTAAAATAAATAGAAAAAGCCAAACGGTTTCAACTTTCATTTCAGCCAGGGGCAGGCAGTGCCTACCTTGCCTATCCTGACCGCACGTCACTGATTTTGGCCACAGGTTTTTTGCTATTTTATCCATGTGAAATTATGAGTATGACAGATACATAAATACATACATAAACAAATAAATACATTCATTAAATTAATTAATAATAATTTTTACATTTAACATTTTTCTTGTTTTGTACTGTACCAAAAAATTAATTATCTTCCTTATCGTGACCTTTCAGTTCTCACCAAAGTAATCGTGATTAATATTTTCTTGATAATCGAGCAGTCCTATTCTGGAGCGGAAAAATATGAGCACCAGTCAGATGAAGATGAGAAAGGAAAAAGAGTTTTAGGACTCCACCCATTTAATTCCCCCACCTTCAAGATAAGTGTTTAGCCAGGTTGATTAGCATTTCAAACAGTGCCAAGTGATTCATCTTACAGCACACACCATGACAGATGGTGAGAGCAATTTAAGTACGTTTTCATCAATGTAGTTAAATTGCTGCTAAAGAACAATTAAAGACATCATGTATAGTATTGGGTTTATATGTATCGCTGATAAATGTGGTTACAGCAGTAGTCAAGTTATGTTTTTGCATGTATTTTAAGAGCAAAGTACCGTATAGAAAAAACTATTAAGGAATAAAATGAAAAAAAGCACACAATTCACGCTATGTGTAAGAAATATGAATAGGCAGACCAAAGTAATGTGCAACAGAAAAAAAGTATGAAATAATGATAAAATAATATATATTAAATAATATTCATCAAATTTGTCTTTATATCATAGATATAAATATTAAACAGTATTCATACTATATATATGTTTTAAATTTTCAAACATTATTTCTGTTATGTATTTTTTTTAATTTCTGCACATTTTGTAGCTATACTTTAAAATGCAAATCAAATGGGATATTGTACCACAAACTAATCTTAGAGAGAATTTAGAAGATGCTTGAAGTAAATTTGAACACATACAGCACATCCTTTATCAACATTGAATTTGATTGATTAAACAATCTGTATGTACGATCTATCCAATTCTTCTCCCACATGTGAAGTAAAATCAACTGATTGTGACATTGAAAGTAACGACTAATGAAAATCAAGCATTAACACAGGGGACACTGAATGGTGATGAAGGTCTTCCTCTGTCCTAGAGGTGTTAAGGTGGAACGTGCTTCTTGTGGCTGTTTCCAGGCAACACGCATTTAGTCACTATAGAAGGGTCAGATGGTGATGGTGTAAGCACAATAACAATACATTTATTTACCAATACGCATGAGTCCAGCTAATTGGGTGAATTTTTTTTTTAATGAACTTTTGCATTTGTGTTGACCTTACATGCAGCTTTCCAGCTTTGCGGCTAAGAAAGCAATTGACCAAATACACTACTATGTGATTGTTATGTTTCATATTCAATTTCATATGAAACCATCAAGTGCTGCAAGCACTTAAAGTATTTGTGTGATATACCACTTCCAGAATATTTATTTTGTCTCAATGTTTACTTTTAATTCCTAACATGAATTATTGATTACAAATATTATTATTCTATGTATCGATTCTGACTCAAGTAAAGATAAAAATCAAAGTCAGGTAATAATTGTAATAAAGTTCACAATTAATTCCCATCTACAGCATTTGAAATAGCTGAGATTTCCTGAAATTGTGGTCATCATCAGCCATCCATCTTCATGTTTGCGGGTTTCGTTGTTGTGTGAGCCGTGATGGTCACGCGGGGGAGGTGGCAGCAAGCACTATGGGAACGGTGACCAGGGTCAGTGGGATGTTGCTCTTGAAGCATTAATGGCCTGCTCTGCTGACCTCCACATAACCCAGGAAAGTATTTACAGCCTCCACTTGATCCATGAGCTACAGGCTGCATGACAGTGAAGCTGCTTTCCGAGGTCTCCGCTCGCTGCATCCTGGCACAATCCCAGGCTGAAATAGCTGCTAATGACAGGATAGGCATCAAGCATATTTTGAAGGCAAGCATGTCCTACAGTAAGTTGTCGGGGCGAAGTGGTACAGTAAGCTTTTATCAGGCCTGTGTGATATTCAACACGCCATAAACATCCTCAATTTGAGTTTGAATTTGGGAGGAAGTTGAGTTCACAGGCAGCTGCAAAAGTCTGAACTTGGTATGTCAATTAGAAATGGCTTGCCTGTAAAATGTCCTGTGCTCCTGGAGGACGCAGTTGTCACGGGGTTGTAAAGGAGCAGCTGAGAAGGTCCTGGATCCATCAAAATGGACTTGTTGCGCTGTGACTGTAGCTCTGTTGTCAATGTGATGCTCTACCTGGGATAAAAAATGTCATGAAGACGGTTGCTGGTTAAAGTCCAGCATGTCTTCCAGCACCATGTCCTCCTCCCATGGTAACTGGTTCACAGACACAGTCGAGGCACCGCAATCATTTCACAGCCAACAGGAAAGACACACAAAGCCGCATACACGGACTCTTTGCAAGAATCTGCTAAACTCCTTTACTTCTAATTACCAACTCACACAAACACATACCGTTGTCAGCTATGTGGGGTGTACTTTTATTTTCAAAAGGGTCATTAAAGTTTTGGAATTTTCATTTGAGTAAATTTTTATTTCCTTTTTGAGTTTTGTTTTTTTAATTTAGTTACTTTAATTTCGGTTTCAGGGCGATTCTGTTGCTTAGTTTGTTATTTTTTTAATACTTAATTTTAGTTCAGTTTTAGCTAGTTTCAGTGTTAGTTTTTGTTTAAAAATGTTTTATATTACTTGTGTGCAATATTTAATAAACAGTAAACAGCATGGTAGAATGAAAAAAATAACGCATTTCTTACCTACGCTCATGTATTAAATTAACTTATTCACTCGCACTTTACTGGATTTTGACTGATTTTGCAAAGCCCACAGAATATTGTGTTCTACTGCTATAAAAACATGAAACATACCAAAAGAAAGATTAGAGTCTCTTCTTTCATCAGGAAAACAAATGTGTATTTCTATCTGTTTCCGTTTTGCAGCAATTAGCATTAGAATATAGGTAAGTTTCATCATTATTCACTAATCTGTTGAAAACACTGGCAAAAACGAGCTTGTTGCAACATGGCTCTGGCTGATCTCTTAAACTCTGCTGCCACCTGCTGGCCGTTTTTTGTAATAACTACCATTGCTATAAGCGACTTCTTCAGGTCAGAGGCTGCATCAAAGCCTTCTGTATGCTCTAGCATTAAAAAAAACACAAAAAAACATATAAATAGTTTTTGGAACCATGGCAATATTTAAACCAGAACATTTTATACGTTTTTGGAAGCAAATGTGTTATGTGACTATTTTCGCCATGATTATAGTTTTAGTTAGTTTTGTAAATGTAAAATGTAGTTTCACTTAGCTTTTGTTTTTAAAAAGCATTTTTGTTTTTATTTTTTTTCGTTTACAAAAAGGTTATTTTATTTTAGTTTGAGTTATTTCGTTAACTAAAATTAACCTTGGTCACAATTTGTGTGCAGCCTATCGCTGGCGTCAGACCAAAACCTCATAAGTCACAATTTGGCAAATTTCCTATTTTTTTCAAAAATCTATGCTTTTGGTCAATCCACATGTTTCCACAATCCACACATCGTTTTTACTAATTACTGACCAATTTAAAGTGTTGAAAAGGGCTTGTTCTCTTTGATGATGCAATGTTAATGGTTGAAAAAAACATGTCGTTTTTGGGGTCTCTTAAAAAGCGGCCATTTTGGAGGTACAAGATTTTGGCCCGACGCCAGCGATATGTATGATATAAGTAATGATGTCATTCCTGGAATAAACTTGTTTTAGTACATTAATATTGAATTTAGTGATAATCCTGATGTATATCTCCAATAAATTATGTATAATAAAAGTAGTTTGCGTGGCTGCAAACCTTATTAACTCCCCCCAACGCGTGCACGCGCGCGCGCGCTCACCCCCCCCCCCCCCACACACACACACACACAATGGCCTTAGGGAGTTGAGAGGTCAAGAGTTGCTGCCCATCGCAACAGGAAATCCTGCATCAGCATATTATGATATGTATTGACACTTTTGAAACTTGAATGGCTAATGTTGGTCTTGTTTTTCTAATGTGATGATGATTATCAGATGGCTGCTGGTGGCTTGAGTTTGCACAGTGCAGTATGCTGGCTGACTCTGAGAGGTAGTAAAACTCTGACCCCTGGCATGATGAAAGGGAAGTTGCTCCTTTGAGCGTGTCAAGCCACGGTGAAGAAGCCCCCACCCCTATGACCACAACGTGACCCTCAGTTGGGACGCCTGCCGGGATTAGTGCAGATAAAGACATACATTCATTAGCTTAACATAACATACGCTGATGACTGCAGAATGCTCAACTTTGAAGGGCTATAAAAGTGGCCTTCATCCTATTGTTTGATCTTAAAAACTGTATTTGCTCTGTGGCCAACACCAAATAAAACTACCCTGAAGTAACCTGAAGTAAGGGTGAACATTGTGACACATTTCTAATCACTGGTTTATTGTATATTTGCAACACAAATTATGTAGCAGAATACTTTACATACATCCCATGCAGCTGAAATGTTACCTAAAGTTTAATTAATATTTACTAAAAGAAAAAAAAGGCTTGCTTATGGATTACTTTGTTAAAACTATAGATGCAATGATTTCATTATTTTAAACTATTACAATGAATTACACTAACACCAGAAATAGATGACCCCCAGTGGAAGTGTATTTATTTTCCCCAAACACATTTATGTCCCTTTTAAGGGCACTGTATTGTTCATTACATTGGCTTGTTTGCTTTCCTTCAGAGAGCAGGCTGGTTGGATTGATTCCTCCATGTTCATTTAATTACAGAGCTGAACTCAAGAGCCAATATAGTTTTTTTAGAATAAACACCAAATGCAGAGTAAGCAGCTCGCCTGGCTGCGATATACAGTAAACTTGCCAATTGGTTATACATTTTAAAATCTGTTTTTTATGTGGTATTGTCAAGTTTGCTCATGCAATTTAAGGGCCAACCGTCTTACAACACTATGAGGTAAGTTCTATTATTTATGTGGGAAAAATGAAATCAAACTAAATCGTTGGAACATTGTAAATCCATCACATTCAGGTGGCGTAGCAATACAGAGATGCTGTGAACTTGAGTGGAAGTGGGATGCAACACCACAGGAACTGTGCGCTTTGTCAGCCAGAAGCAGCGGGGAGGACAGAGTAGACATTGTGCTGAACTGTGTTACACACTGAGGTCAAGGGTCAGGTGTAGAGGTCAAAAGGATCACCACAGAACAGTCTGTGAAACTAACCCTCAAGTTCCTTCACAATCTGTCATATGAGATGCAGTGCGGAGCATTGCATGCCACATTATTTTATTTTGAAATGGCTTGGTCAGAACCATCAAAAAGCCCATAACGGGTCACAGTACCGCCTAGGTTAATTAAATATGCAATTGCTATGTAAATAAAAAAAAATTTTTTTGCCAAAAATGTTTTACATTTTGTACTAATGTACATATTCTTTGTAAATAAATGTCAGATTATATGTAAATATCTTCATATTTTTGCTCCTGTTTCAAACAGAGACTGAGGGCTTTGTGATATGGTCTGAAATTCACATCATGGTAATGATAGAATCTTTTGGGTTTCACAGTAATGCTGAATGTAAAAGTGTAAAAATCATAATGGAAGTATTTCTGATTTGGGTAATTTAAATGTGAAAAAGTATTTCCTATAGGGGTGTGCCATATCATACCTTCTACAATATTAATGGTGTATTTTTTGGGGTAATAAAAATGTCAAATATCGCAAAATTTACACTGGAGGGATGTGATGACATAATCCGTATCATACGTCATCATAGTTCAACTATGGAGTACCAAAAATGGCAAAATAAATAAATAAAAGTGAAAATAAAAACACTGTCAGCATAAAATGCGTCATAAAGTGTTATTCAAATGAGGGGTGGTCCTAAGTGTGTCTTGGGTTAAACAATTTACCTATTGGTTGATCGACATGTCAGTCTGTCAGACTCTGCCCCTTGCACAGAAAGGAAGAATTCACACACACGAAAGAAACAATGGACCTTGTTTTTTTCAGGAACTTGTGTGAAATTGTCGAACAACTCAAGTCGCAAGTCGTGGTGACAGTAGACAAGTAGTCATCCATTGCTGGAGACTTCCTTGTTTGCTGACCCGCTCACTTGACCATTGAAAGGCAGTTCGCAATGGCAGAGTCCAACCCAAGACACGCTTAGGACAGCGTCCTCCTTTGAACCTTTTTCTTTTTTTTCTCAACTGCGTAACTTTCTTGTGCAGGAGCCCCCAACATTTTCTGTTTTACACCATTTGCAGCAAAATAAAAGCATAGCTTTCAAAATAAAAGTCAGCATAAACATTAAACAAATAAACCAAAACTCGCCTGAAGGGCAAATGGAATTGACAATCCATTCATATGCAAGTCTGAGGGCAGCAAACGCATGTTCTTTGTCTCAGTGGTGTTGCCGCAGCGTGACGTCATAAACAGGTGCAAGCCCCCCGAGCCGATCTGATCAACTGACTAGATCTGAACCCACACTGGCTGTGTTAACATCAGCATCTGTAACCGGGTGAATTGGCGACAGCATGACATAGACGCGGCACTTTTTATTTTTTGAAACCATTTTGGAGCTCGTTAATGTAGGCTGTTTTTATAGAACGTGCCAAAGTGTACAGTAACATGCTGCATAAATGTTCACTATTCATCAGTTCACCTATTTTCGTTTTATCTGTGGAACCTATTTCCAGCCATTCGCTGAAACACTCACCATAATGTCCTAAGTTACTGCAAGATGGCGCCAAAGCCCTGTCTTAGCAACAAAGTTGTAGACATTCCCATTAAGTATGTTAATGTTATACATCGCACCTGAGAGGCAAGCCTTGTTTGTCGGGGAGGAGCTAAGTTTAGTTGAGGTCTTTAGTGGAAGTTACGGAAAGTGTTGCGCAACAGTTATCCATCCATCCATCCATTGGCACGCATGATGGTTTGTTCGAGTACAGCTATGGACGGGCACTACTGGATAACCAAGTAGGGAGCAAAAATGAGCTGAATGTCCACATGTTCTCACTTTATCAAAAGACAACAAAATAGATGTTTCTTGGCACTGACAAATAAGTGTACAATACTGAACACGACTGCTCAGGTCCATGGCGAAAATACATTGAAGGCAAAACGAAAAAGTTTCCCATCAGCATAACAAAGAGGCGCTACCATGCGACCAGTGCCATACTATGGATTGTTACACCATCCATCCAAATATCTGGATATCATAATAATAATAATTATTCATTACATTTAGAAGCGCCTTTCGAGACCCTCAAGGACACTGTACAACAGTTAAAAACTAAATTTCAAACAAAATTCGACAGATTAAATAGAATTATGACAAAAAACACTAATCAAATAAAAGAACAGTGTGGTTATAGTGTGTAGGCGATCTTAAATAGATGGGTTTTTAGTTTGGATTTGAAAATGGTCAAGGAGGTTGAATTGCGGAGATCAGGAGGCAGAGAGTTCCAAAGCTGGGGAGCAGAGCGGCTGACGGTCCTGCTCTCCATAGTACTGAGGCGGACAGGTGGAACAGTCAAATGGATGGATGAGGAGGATGTGAGGGTGCGAACTGGATGAGGTGGAGGATTGATGTTGCGGAAGTGGAAGTAAGCTGACCAAGTTATGTTGTTGATATGTTTATGGAATGATAAAGTGCTGTCGAGGATGACACAGATCAACAAGGATGGATAAACTGTCAGCTTTGGATAATGTAGATTTTGTCCCAACCAGAAGAACCTCTGTTTTGTCACTGTTGAGCTTCATGAATTTGTGGGTGAACCAAGCGTTAATTTCAGATAAACAAGTAGTGAGGGAGGCGGGAGGGAATGAGATGTTGGGTTTGCAGGAGAAATAGAGCTTGGTGTCATCCGCGAAGCAATGCAAGATGTCAAATTTACGAAATATGGTATCAAGGGGGAGGAGGTAGATAATGAAGAGTAGGGGCCCCAGGACGGAGCCTAGGGGAACACTTGAGGAAACTGGATATGACTAGGATGAAAAGGACTTAAGTTGAATGAACTGAGTGCGGTCTTTGAGGTAAGAGTGAAACCAGGCAAGGGCAGTGTGTGTTATGCCAATGTAGGAGAGTCTACACATAATACCGGTATTCACATGACGTCACCGGCCCCCACCTATCGACGCAGCACATCTTTCGTGGGGCAAACAGCCAGCGAGACAATGCAACCAAATGCTGAGGAGCGTTCGTGTTGCTTACTACAAGTTTCTTTGATTCATTCATTTGTTCATTCATTTTTGATTTTCATGAACCCCTTCACAATGGTGCACACGTGTGCCGTCCACGGGTGCAAAATTGGGCGAAAACAGATGTAAAATTAAACTTCTAGATAGTATTCACATGCCGTCATCCGTCCCACATTGCTGGTCCATGGAATGTCGAATGGAAACGACAAAGAAGTGTCCGGAATTACAAAGATACATCGAAAGGTTTTCCAACCGACAAAGTCTACCAAAGTGTGTTCTGACCATTTTGATTAAGCTAATTGTCATTGTAGGATGGTAATAATGCTTTTATCATAATGCGATGATATATGTGAGCTGTTACCCGTGGCTAGCTCTGGCTAAAAATAGATTTGTGGTCAAGATATTGGATTTTGAGATCTCTCTAAACACCCTCCTTAAGGTCTCTTATTATCCTTTCCCAGCAGCCAAAAAGTTGAAATTGTTGTTAAAGTGTACGAAAATAAGTGATGAATCAACAATGTTGTTGTTTTTGTTGTTGTTGTAACATGCTAGCGCTAGTAGCTAGCGCGTTCGGGTAGTTACTTGGTTTAAAATTAACCCGAGATTCTTCACCTCAAATTCACAATTGATAAATGCACATAGCAACCCAAAAAATCAGAAAGTACAGAAGACTCAAGAATGTCTGTGTTTTGAGAGCCATCCTGCCTTAGAGCATACGTTTCCAAGTCGACCGGTCCGGGCAAATGTTTGTAATCCAATCGATTCCACTAACCAAACGTTTCAACGTGTACCGCTGCAAAGAGTGTTGAGCTAAATCTTCTGCATACGTCATGCCTACACAAGTAACGTTAGAGGAAGCTGGGGGTCGCATTCATCAATAACTAAAGAACATTTGCTGTTAAAAGCTGACTTCACTGGAAAGTTGCCACAACATGAGGGGCGGGCTTGCGATCCCATGATGTCAGTGAATACTATGTATTGAAAAGGATGGTGTGTGAGATGGTATCAAAGGCTGATGACAGTCAAGGAGGATGAGGATGGAAAGAAAACCGGAGTCAGTTGCAATCAGAAGATCGGAGGTAACTTTTAATAGAGCTGTTTCGGTGCTGTGTAGAGGATGAAAGCCGGACTGATTTGATAAATGAGAATGAAGTTGAGTGACGACTACTTCAAGGAGTTTAGAAATGAATGGTAGATTGGAGATTGGGCGGAGATTATTGTAGTTATTGTGGTCTAGACCAGGTTTCTTCAGGATCGGAGTGACAGCTGCAGTGGATAATGGCAGAGATGAACGGGAGTAATGAGGAGGGGCATGATTTAACCAAAGTTGTAGGGAGAGGATCAAGTTGACAGGTGGAGGATTTGGAGTTTGGGATTAGATCTGCAAGTTCGGAGGTATTGGGAAGATTCCCAGGTAAACCTTGATACAAAGCCATCACCTCCCCGGTTGTCCTCTGGGCCTCCTCCCTGTGGGGCGGCTCCAGAGTTCCTCACCAGTGAGGTGTCTACGAGGCATCCTAACAAGGTGCCTGATGCAACCTCATCCAATTCCTCCTGCTGCGGAGGAAACAGCGGCTCTACTTAAAGTCACTCACGGGTGACTGAGCTTCTCACCCTCATCATCTTGAAGAGGGAGCACCTACACTTTAAGGAGGGAACTCATTTTGGCCGATTTAATCCGTGATCTGCTTTTGCTCACGACCCACACTTGTGACCCTTGGTGAGGGTGGCAACTTGGGCTACGTTCACACTGCAGTCAAATGCGACCCAAATCAGATTTTTTTGTGCAAATGCAAACTGAATCAGATTTTTTTATTTCATTTCAGTCTGAACAGCTAACGACGCTAGACAGTGAGGGTATGGCTGAGGAGCGCATGTTCTTTTGTGCATCACAGCGAGCATTTTTGCAACAGCCCCATTTTTCTTTTGCGGATCATGTCAGCGTTTTTTAATTGTCTTTGATGGTACGGCTGTAGGAGGCAGTAGCTGCGATGCCAGGAGCCTTGTCAATATGGACAAGTGCTCCCCAGAGGAAATGTGGAGAGGAATAAGAGACAGTGCCAAAAAAACTAAAGTGCAGTGAGAGAGATGATTTACAGGGAGAATTTAACTATTCTTTCTCTGTGTGTGTGTTAATCACCAACCTACGAAAAGCTTCAAACAATGTGTGCAACGGGAAACAATATAAAACCTTCTGTATGCGAAGTGCCAATTGCGCCAGTTAAATTAAGCTTAGGCTAAGGATGGACACATTAAATCTTGGTCCAGGCAAAATGCCGATAAATCTGTAAAATGCGAATCTGCGGGTGCTGAACCACAAGTAGAGAGGGCACTCAGGGCCACCAGTTGCCCATTCAAGACCTGCAATAAGGCTCACTAAAGCTTTCATCATATCTGCAGAGATACAGAGTGCAGCAGCCATGTGGCTGTCAAACAGTGGAAACATCTTCCCAATAATTGTGATGACACCATCTGTTCCTTCAAAGCTCTCTGTGGCAAACTGAAACTCCTGAATTCCACGCTTGGGTGTCTCTGCTAAAGGGGTGTTAGATCGAGTGGTGCCTGAGGGGTGAAAAGCTCATCTCGACTCTGACCTCACAACAAGACCAGCACCCATTCTGTCCCAATGCAGTGTGAAAACAATGATCCATTTGTGGCTAGTTTCCTCTCATCCATCTTACAGTTGTGAGGTCAGATTGATTGATTGATTTTGCTGAATGCTGTCTTCACCCAAACCTCAGCTGTATTGTGCAATCTTCATTTCCTGCTTCAGCTTGTCACTAGAAACCTTTTATTTAAATGTTTTTATTTTTTATAAATAAGGTTTTCATTTTTTAAATGGCTGTGGATTTTTTTTGATCCACTTATGTTATGACTTATCCCTCCAACTAACTAAAGAGGGATCCTATTCACTCATTATTAAATAATATTTTGTCTGACCCTTATCACTTTTTTCTCTCTCAAATTACCCAAAGTGTTTAAAGTGTTTTGGTAAATTGACATATGATTTTGTAATTCTGAATTTAAGGAAAACAAGTGCAATAAAGCTACAAATTTGTTTAAAACATTTTGACATTTACAAAGCCTAATTTGCAGAAAGAAGTATAGGAATATAAATATATTATGCTGTAATTTATGCTATTAAACTAAAGTATATGTACATCCTATCCGTCCTTGCCATTTTTGGCCTGGATATATTTGCATGCCATTATGGAAAAACAACTTGTTGACAGTAGTGATGCACGTTAATGCTTTTTTCACTCGATAGCGATAAACCAATAATTTAGAAAGTGCAGATGTCGATAACGGAGCCGATAATTGTTTGGAAAATTAACTTGAATACTAATATACTTTTGAGTCCTACTATAAGTCCAAAATGTTAACTACATTGAAACATTGTGTAAAGCACCATGAAGCGGAATTGAATTGATATCTCTGCTTCAAAGACAACCAGTAACTCATTTTGAGTTTGCCAAAACATAACAGTCATGTTTTAAAAATATAACAAAAAAATGCAAGGGTAACATTTTGGGGAGACACAGTAAAGAAAGGCCACACTGGCGACTGCCATGTCGCCATGATGCATCTTTTGTGAACACAAGGTCGCGCGTATTTTGACGTCACAAATATGCGACACTACCATAGGAGAGGGGAGGGGAGGGGAGGGGAGGGGTTGAGGAGCTGGGCACAACTTGAGCCACAACCACAACAGACGGACCCACGCGGCATGTCGATTATTATCTGCGTATTTCGTTTCCATTACCCTCAGTTTTGTGCAAAAGGCAAGTTGCACAAAACCAAGCTGGTAATGGGAACACATGATTTGCGAAAAAACTCATATATCGCAAAAGGGCTTTTACGCTCTCAAGAGGTGTTTTTTTGCAAAAGTGTAAAGGAAACACTTTTTGCGCATTCCGTGTAGTCATGTGACCCCCGCCCGGTAACGGAGGAAAGGAAGTAGGAAATACGGGGCCACTCGCTTTCGTGGCGGAGCTGCCTCTTGGGGGGATATCGAGTCTTCTTAAGGACAAAGCGATTGCCGCCGTTCAATGCACTTTCCATATCATTGCATGAGAAATGGCCGTTACCCCGGGCAACGAGCAATCGAGCGACATACGGGGCACGTCGTCGTTGAAATCCATCTGTCCGCACCATAACACGAGTTATAAGCACGCGCACACACACACACACTCACACACACACACACACACAGACACACACAACACCAACACCAAATGCCCGAACATGCCCGATGAGGGGAGAGAGATGTTTTCAAAGTAATCTTAACAACTCCGGGCGTCATTTTTCCGTAAACATCAGGAGCACCTCCTACAGAACTGCGCCAGACAGGGAAATAAATTGTGCCTCAGAAGCGAAACGCTCTTAAATGGAAACACCGACAAGTCAAAATTGTACTTTATCAAAATCGTACAATATTGCTTTTATTTTTGCAGTTATGACGCCAAATTGGTCAATAATTGCCCAAAATTATTGGCGGATTTCTTTATTATCTGGTTTATTTGTTTGACATCAAATTGGTAGATAAGTGCCGATAAATTATCGCCGATAAATTATCGCCAATAATTATCGGCCACCGATATTATTGTGCATCCCGAGTTGACAGCCCAGTCAGCAGGTGAACTTTTATGAAAGGACTCAGAGCAAGCTTTCTGGAAAAGCACACATAACTGTGCAACGTACTGCTTATTTCGAGCCTTGAAACTAATAAATCATTTGTCACACTAATTTAATTTACCATAATGATAATGGTATTTCAAATATGGGGAACATAATTGGACTACTCCACTTAAATAAATAAAAAACGTATTCCAGTGAACACTGACCATAATGCATAACTGTATAATATTGCACTGGTAACATAAGTTAGAATTTTCATCCTTTCATAGTACTGTATATTATTTGGAAATCCATTTTTAATCCATTATGTTGATCATGATCGACCAGTAGCTCATCAAGGTAGTGTGGGTAGCTCACATTGTGTTAACTCAACCATTGCCAGCCACCCCAGTTTTACAATAATGATATAGCTTCCCGTCAATGGCTGTGAATGAGTAAAAAAAAGAGGAAAAAAATTAGATGCCCTCCTATCATCCATTGTGACATTTGTCACTCGATCGAACATACAGGACCGCCATACAGTGGTTCTAGTGTATGTGTCAAAACTCTAGCTAACTATCACTAACTTACTAGCCTCCAATTTGTTTAGTCTTCTCTAAACTTAATAATAAAGTATAAAAATGATTAGGAGATCAAGAAAGCCAATATTTTCATACAGAGTGAGAGGAAGATATAACAATAAATGTGGAGCCACATTTTTATGTGACTATATTAGCAGCGGCATCCTTAAATACACCAACATAACAAGGCACCACCGAACAAATCTAAAGTCCATGAGTAATTCACTCACCATAATGCTAAATTAAGAGCCGCTCGCCGCAGAGCAGGCCATCATGCGTGGTAATCACCTGTAGCTGTAAGTCCACTCCATGCAACTTTCTTTTTCTTCTTGGTCATAGGCTCCTGTATTGTCTCATTACTGGGCCTACTTTCCAAATATGTCTGTTTTTTACTCATTTTGCTAACTTGTCGATTAGCATCAGCGCTACGCAACTGAGATAATTAGCATCTTGACATGCGTCAAGAGCCTGTCGTAAACAGAATCCGGTCATTTTTCAAAATAAAGTCTTTTTTTAATTCTCGGCTAATCAATTTACTGGAAGTACAGTACTTCTTTTTTTTTTTTTTTTTTTTTAAATGCGGCCCGCCCACGGCCCGGTAGTTGGGGACCACTGTTTTAAATAATACCTCTTTTGTCAAAAATCCAACTCTTAACGAAATATTTCTTACTATCTTCAAAATGAAAAAATGTGAACTACAACTGCGAACAGCTATAAAAGGCCCTCGGAGCCCAGGCCACTTGGGGGTATACTTGCATGTTTGGGGACTGGCTCATTGTATTTTTTATTTATTTTTTAGGTACACTGTGCTCCTGCGCATCCTATTACACATTCACAAAAAGTAATACAATTGTAGGTCACCTTCTACCCAAGGTAGTGCATGACATGCTTGACAAACAGTTGACAGCAGTCAGCAATAATTAGTAGCTAACGATCAGAGCCCGTTAACGGTGGTGGAAAAACAAACCAAAAGCTACCATTTTCACCAAGAGTGGGAGGAAGTTTTTTGTTTTGTTCATTATAATTTAAAACCCGTCTGTTTGAGCTGCACGGCACATTGGCTTTAGCAAAGAAAGGAAATCTGGAGCGGCACTTTAAAACTCTACACAATAGCTACGAGAACTAGGTATGGGCAAAAACCGCATTACACACTACAACATGCGGGATTTGCAAGCTATTGCTTCCAATTGAGTCAGTCACGTCCTTGCTAAACACAAGAAGCCCTCCAAGACTATGGTATTGTTTAGGAAGTCTTTCTTGGGGCAGCGGATAGCCTTTTTGTTGACTTTAAAAATAAAACAGAGCTTATGAAGGCCATTAAAGATGTGCAACTTTCCCGCAAAACCACTACGAATCAATGTGAAGAAATGGCTCTGGTTGTAGAGGAGCCACTAAGGAAAAATTTTGACAGGTTTGAGTGCTTTTCCTTTCAATTTGAAGAGACGACTGATATAGTGGATGTGGCACAACAGGCATGTGCAGGGGGGTGGGGGTATGTGTGCCCGGGCACATGCCCTTTTGGCACTGATGCCCAAAGTGCCCCTTTGCTCTTTGTCCTTTTTTTCTTTTTCTTTTTTGTGGTGTGTAAGTGAAAGTCATTTTGTTGCCTTTCAAAACAAAAATTCAACATAATTTACATAAATGTAAATATTATTACAATATCTTTAGTCACGAGATCCTCGAAGATGACGTCATACTACGAGATGCGGTCTTATTCGAAGACATTCGAAGCCAGGTCGCTCACCGCTGCGCCTGCCGTCGGTCGCTCCGTCTCACTCACAGTAAACAAAAGCCAAGGTCATAGAGTACACCGAGGACGCGGGGAACACGTTCCCCTCAGTTTAATAAAGACCACGATCCTTCCCATCCACTGCAAAAATCTCTGCTAAAATTAATGTTCCTCTCCCCCATCTGAGACAACTACTGATGCGTTTAAGGTACACAGAAAATGTCGGAATTTGTACCTCTAAGTCAGAATTTTAATCTACCCATTTGCTGAAGTCAGATTTCCAACTCAACAAGGCAGACGGATCTTACAAGGCAGACATAGGCCAGAGTGAGGTCCTAGGAAACAGGTAGCAGTGTTTTCAGAAATTTATGGGACAATGATGAATCAAATAAAATATAATGACAGCGTTTTCTCAAGAACAATCTAGCTTGTTTGGATGTGGCAGTTAATTGTTTAGTACAGTTGCAATAACTAAAGATTGACAAGCTACACAGACAAATAGTAAACGACATTTGCTCCTACCTGTAAAATAAGATTTTTTTTTTAACGCTACATGCATAGTAAAATCATAATAGCACTATTTGTCTTTAAAAAAATGTAAATTCCATGTGCATTTTTCATAATAATTTTTATTTATGTAAATTTGTTGTTCACAATTGATTATTCATGCACAAATGTTAAAACAGTTTTTGGGTGGGTGATTGGCATTGCAGAAAAATAACAGTTTCGTCATATGTGATTTATTGTTTAGCCATTATGTTAATTAAGAAGTTTACAATAGATTTTTTTTCACATGCACTCACGCACGCACGCACATACATACACACACCCTCTATCAATTTTTCATCCCCCCCAAGCTCCCCGCCCCACGCACAGCGGCTCGATGGCATGGGTTCGAAGTTCAAACCCCAAGTGAGTGGGCAGTGCAGGCAAGGCACATTAACATTTGCCTCTTTTTTTTTACTTTGAGCACCTGCCCCTCCGAAGGTCACTGCACGACCCTGTGGCACAATTACCGGTATGTGTTTTCATCAGGAGTTTTTTTCAAGAATGGGCATCAAGGAAGAGCTACTCATTGTTTTGCCATTAAAAGACCACACCAGTGGTGAGGGTAATTTGAATTCTTTCATGGGATTGGTTGGTGAGACCAAACTCACTTTTTTCAAAGTGAAAACTGATCCATCACAACTGACTGTGCTATGACAGGCGGCACCAGTGGGTTCACTGTGCTTTGCAAACAAAGTGAATATTTCCAGGATATCCTGCAAGCAATTGTGTGGAAAGATTTTAAATCTGAAAGAAGAAGTGATGGATATTGCAAGATAGTGTGTTTAGTTTGTGAAACTACTGGTGGAGGAGAAGTATCCCAATCTCAGAAGATGCGCTTTGAACCTGACCGCTCTTTTTGGATCAATTTATCTATGCAAGTCTGCTTTCTCACACATGAAAATCATCAAGTCCAAGTGCAGATCAATAATAACTGATGGCCACCTTGTTGCCTTCCTACGCCTTGCAACCAGCTTATGCACTCCTGATTTCAAGAAGCTAGCTGCCTTCTCACAGTTCTAGGTCTCCAACTAAGGTAGGAAGTGATCTACTTTTTAAAAACGACCGGTTTCTATTTTGATAGCTGGTCGTGTTGCAGAGCTCCTGGTGTGATTACTTTAGTTTTCGGTTTTGGCCAAACATTTTCATTATGGTGCAACCCTAATTTATAAACCCCATTCCGACCCACCACTCACTCAACCCACACGCCTCGGCAAGTTGGAGCGTTGGAAAAGGTGTTTGGTCACTCCAATCTCGTGTGCTATCGTCGCCGGTGCGATAAGGTGCTGCCGGATAGGTGGTGGGCTCCGTGGCGGGGCGGCCGGGCAGATGACGGGGCAACTCAAACCCGCTGCGGAGCAGGTGGGTCGGGGGGAAATGGCTGGAAGAGCCGTCTACCCGAGCACTGGCATAAGGCAGGCCTGTAGTGGGCCGCCGATGGCGTGTCATGGTGTCGATCGACCGGTGTTGTGGTGGTGGCGGTGGTAGTGACCGGGAGGGTCGACTGACCAGTGCGGTTGGTCCACCCAGGGGTGCTTGCAAGGAGCTCCAACATGACCGATGTTCATCGGAAAGTGCGTGCACGGCTCACTAAAAGAAACTACTGTCTGGACTACTGCCCTGGCTAACTCCATTCAGCGCAAATCATCAGAGTTAAAGGTGCTTTGTGGAGTTTGTCACTTTTTTACTCGCACCTGCCACCTCTGTGTCAAGCTCGTGCATGGTGTGTGTGCGAGTATGTGCGCTTAAATAAACTCTTCATTTTTTCAGTATTCTTGGAGTCTGAGCTGTAGTTTGGGCTGTGCTCGAAGTCGGCCTCTTGGTTATTTTCAATCCCAATTGTGTTGCATGCTAACACTAAATATCCGCAGGGCAGAAATTGGAAGTCACAAAATACACTTGAGTAGTTTTTTCAGTGCTTTTGTTTTTAAATGCATAAAAGCGATATACGAAAATACCTGACTTGGAAACATTTCCGTGGCTTAGATGCAAAATCATCAATGACATACATCATCATACGAAATCTGTTGACTTTGGGAAACTTTGTTTGATTGATGCTGATGATTGATGGCAAGTCCCAAAAGTCATGTCAAAGTATGTTAAAAGTTAGCTTGGCAAGTCCACAGTCCGCCATATACATCTCTGTTGGCTTGCAAACACACTACACAACACACTACACACAACACACTACACACGAAACTGATTGGTTCTGGGTGAAATTAGTTGCATCACTTGATGCCTCAGTCAATTCTAAATAGTTGCTAGTTTAGCAAAACTAAATACCAAATGAAATCGAGTTGTCTTTTGTGGATTCACATCATATTAGCAAGAGGCTAAGAAATAGCCAAGAGTCTACTGTCACTCACACTCAAAGAAATCTGTCTACCTTTTCTCACACCCGTTTGTTCTCTTCTTTTTCTAAATTGCTGCTCATTACCGTCCGTTCAGGCGTTCACCCGTCAATCAAACAGTCACGTGACGTAAACATTTACGTAGATTTTATTTTATTTTATTTATTTATTTTTACATGTTTTCACATACCCATCAATTAAGTGTAGGTATATGGGTGTACATTAATTATGAAATACAATTTATTTGGAACAGTTTTTCTATCTTTCACCAACCCCCTCTTCATTGCCTGCACCACGCCCGCTCCCCCCTTCCCTTTGCCTCTTCCAATTTGAGTCTCCGCAGAAAGTTGACGTGACATTGAAGGTGCCCCAGCACGGAAATGTGCGTTTCTAATTGATCTGTAAGCAAATAAAGTTCTTTAAAACCCAAAAACCTGTGGTAGTCTAGCGAGTAAACTAGCGAGTTTTTATTTTTATTTTTTTATTTTTTTTAAGGTTGCCCGTGTGCGCCCTTAAATCAATTGCGCCCTGGGCGGTCACCCACATTGCCCATAGCAAAAACCAGCTCTGGGTGCAGCAATTAACCGGTTTTGAGATTAACTGTGGTATTTAAACGTCAGGGTTAAATAACCGCAGCCGTTCAACAACACCGGTTATTTCCGCTCACGTGCGACACAAAATGCACCATGCGGCATTGTTCATAGCTCTTCTGTTTCCACACGGCTCATTTAGCGGGCACACAACAACACAGGGCTCAGCTTTGAACGCCGCCTGGAGCGAGTTACGTACCTGACGGCTGTGTAAGGTTCCAGGAATGTCCCGATCACACTTTTTTAGACCCGAGTCCAAGTCACCTCATTTTGAGATCGTCCCAATCCGATACCTCGGCATTTTATTGAGGATAATTTTTTTTAAACTAAAAACTACCCCAACACCTTTTATATGGTGGGTGGACAGTGGTTAGACTAAGTAAACCATTTAAAACCAAATTCAAAGGGCTATTTCTAACCAGTATATACATTTTTCACAAGAGCTTTATTTTTAAGAACCCACTGTAACCGTTATAAAGCATGCTACTTAACACAAATTGATGGGCTAACCTAATGTTTTACCATAGGAAGAAAAAATACTGTATTGACCATTTGCATGGACGTCACGTGATCACCTAACTGCCCTATGACGGACGGCGGAAGGAAATGATTGTTAAATGGAAGTGGACGTTACCCGGAGCGACTTAGTGATTAATTAAAAGTTATCGCCTATAGAGCCATGGAATCTATTGTAACTTCAACCGAAGGTCGCCTGTCAGTCGAAGTTGCACATTTAGTAGGGACTCAAAGAGCGCGATATTTACTTATGTTGGAGATCGCTAGTTTGAAAACAGCCCTTTCCCTTCTGTTGCCTGCTGTTTTTACTAAGTTAATCAAATCGCCGACTTTGCCGGAATTCACAGCGCACGACCTATATCATTATGTAGTCAATGCCGTCTCTTCTCCTTACACCGGGGCAACATTTGGTTTACTTTTTTGTCTGTCTGTACAACCGACCGCACAGCAAGATATGACCATTTTATAAGATAATCGATTAGATAAAGGACTTTGCCTGTACGTGATTCAATGGTTACAATACAAGCAAGTGGCTATTTTGCCGTCCAGCGTGCCAGAGGGGTCGTTCCCATGAGGGCTGTGATGTCATGTGCAAAAGGTCAATATGTGTGTGTGAAACAAGCCAACTTCCCAACAAACAAAAGGCTGCACTTGAAGAGCAAGCAAGCAAAATATATTTAATCTCACCATATCATTACTTTGGGGCTGGACTCGCACCAGTCTAGACTGCCGGCCT
Organism: Leptonotus elevatus; assembly: GCF_054856555.1. NCBI lineage: Eukaryota > Metazoa > Chordata > Actinopteri > Syngnathiformes > Syngnathidae > Leptonotus > Leptonotus elevatus. The sequence continues at coordinate 23,719,020 of NC_141243.1, forward strand.
CGGCGGGATTTGCTAGGACGACCCTTCGGATTCACGCTAAGCTAGGCTAGGCACCGGGTTCCCTTCAAAGGGCGTCCAGACTCCAGAGTCAGCAACCACGTGATCGGGCCCAATTTCCAATCACGTGATCGGATTGGGACATCCCTAGTTTTGAGGCGGCCCCCTGCCGGTGTCAGCGCGGCCCGGCCTGGACCAGGTTGAGTGGACGTGGGTAAAGGGGAGGCTGAAACAAGGCGGCGGCGACGAGTGAGGCGTAGGACCCGCGGGGCGCGACGGTAGGGCCTCTCGACCGGGAACCACCGCCACACTGCTCGCCGTTCCGTCGCAACCGACTGGCCACCTCCCTGACCAGGACGTGGAGCGCCTGCGAGCCCCCCATCCACGGCCGGCCGCTGGAGAGGCCATAGGCCGAGACCTTTGAAGCCGCGGAGCCGCCATTTTGGGACTCTCAAGAGACGTATCTCGGCATACGCATTTCGCTACAACATGCCTACATGTGTAGCGGTAAACTGCACAAATCGCCAGTTTAAAGGCTGTGGGCAAACATTTCATCTGTAAGTATGGTTGAAATGAAAATAAATTGAAAGATGATTTTATTTTATTTTTTAAGGGGGTACATACCATCCACTTGTTATACATAGTGCCCAGGCCCTATTTTAAGAGCCTATGAGTCGTCTTGTCTAGTCTGCTGTATTTGTTTTAAAAGGCAGCAACTTTTTTTTCTTTTATTGTTGTTAAAAATAAACATTTTCAAAGAATGCTGATGTGATTATTATTTTTTGGTCTACAAGAATAACCGGAAAAACCATAAAACCAAATGTTTTTCTCAGACTATAATCGTACACCAAAATCTGAAACTGTTGCACCCTTAACATGCAATTGGCTAGATTAGAACAACCCGTAAATATGAGGGCAATGCGCGCCGCCACAACAGAGTGTAATTTGAACTTGATAAGAAAACACTGCAGACTGACAGTCAACAATATAAAAGAAGATTCCATCATGTCAGCGAGGAGTGGACCAGCAACATGAGCGATGCAGGGCAAGTCAGAGTCAACTGGCCGATGTCTACCTATTTTTGCTTCATTAGCTCATCTTTCTTTCAAATTGACATAGGACGAAACATCCGGTAAAAATACTTTTTACTTCTACTTGTCAATTCAATTTTAGAGCCTGTACTTTTAAACTTTTACTTGAGTAATTATTTGATTGAGTACTTTTACTTTTACCAAAGTAGTTTTTTGCACAATTAATTGTATTCAAGTAGAGAATGTCAGTACTTTTCCCATCTGTCCCGCGGGGACGAGCATGACGTCACCCTCTACCATTCCAACCCTTGCCTCCCCCAAGAAACTGTGGAGTGTTCGCCCCATAATGAAAGGAAGATGCAAGCTGATATCACCTGGGTATTGGTGGAGCATGCATGTATCTTTTTTAACTGAACAATGCAACTTTAAATAAGGCCCAAAAATATACACCGTCAAGCAAGGTATGTCACTATATCACTGCCGTTGAGCCAAAACTTCATATGTCACAATTTGGTCAAATTAATATTTTCTTCACAAAGCTATACAATTGGTCAGTCCACATCCTCGTTCGACCAATTGCTATACCCATGAATGGCGCATATTTGTACCACTGTGAAGCTGTTAGTGAAAAAAAAAAGAAAGAATGAAATGAGTGAATGAAAGCCACTTCCAGCTTTTGCATTGTCTCACTACTCGCCCCACAATATGGCAGCTTGGTTCGGTGACGTCATGTGCATACTAGCTATTGCACATACAAATAATTATAAGTATACAGTATTTATAAATAAATATTGTAGGTAGACCATTTTGACTCGGTAATTTTATGAGTGGCTGGTTAGCTCGTGCTGAGGACGTGATATTGTGTCCGGGCTTCGGCATTCCTGGGTGGAGTTTGCATGTTCTCCCCGTGCCTGTGTGGGTTTTCTCCGGGTACTCCGGTTTCCTCCCACGTTCCAAAGACCTGCATGGCAGGTTAATTGAACACTCTAAATTATCTCTAGGTGTGATTGCGAGTGTGAATGGTAGTTCATCTCTGTGTGCTCTGCGATTAGCTGGCAACCAGTTCAGGGTGTACTCCGCCTACTGCCCAAAGCCAGCTGGGATAGGCAACCCTTGTGAGGAATGAGCGGTTAAGAAAATGGATGGATGGATATTTTATAAGCATCTTTCACGCTAAAAAAGTGTGGGCACCCTGCTCTAGATTATGCAGGTGGACCTGATAAAGTGTCCTGCGAGTTGTGTATTGGCCTGTAAATAGTCCGTTTTGTTCATGTAAATAGTGCTTGTTGCTATTCTCCAGATGAAATGTTTGTTGTTGCTGTACAAAATACTTGACTCGCTACGACAGCATATTACTTTCCCTTTAAAATTTGCTTGCAGCCGATCTGCTTTTACAGGAAATTATTCAGGAAGCTAGTCAATGTTGATCATCTTTTTCAACACCATCATCTTGTAAAGTGTATGCAGACAGATTTAAGAGGTGGTTGCTGGGTGGGCTTGTTTAAAACAGAACTGGCCCAGATTCTGCCAGGCTGGCAGGTAGAGGCCAAGCTACTCGGATAACAAGCTGGCGTGGCCCTCGGGTGGCCATGCGTAACCTCAGCCATCTGTGAGTGAAACACAGGGACAGTGATGGACTGATAAAAGCATGATAAATGTTGGAGAGAGATTCTAGACTCTGCTAATGCATAGTTGCCAGTTGAGCATTTCAAAGGGCAGGGTACTTAGTGTACATTCAATATCTGTTGCATTTAAATCATGGTTGAAGCTTCTTCTTGTGGCTTCTTGCATAAACAACACCACCATATGGTGCCTTTCGTGAGGAAAGTGGATCAGGTTGTATTGGAAAGAGACGTTTAGTTGGACATTTGATTGAGACTTTTTTTTTTGAGTTTACACAATTTTGGGTGATTTATGTTTTCCGAAAAGTATATTATAAGACAATTTCCCCAAAGACAATTTCCCTTAACACTTTCTCCAAGAGAAATGCTAACATACAGTTTATTTATCATCTCAAAGACTGTTTAATAATGTCTTGCATTCATTCAATCACATAATTCCTCATTAATTTACACCACTCTCTCTCTCTCTCTCTCTCTCTCTCTCTCTCTCTCTCTTTGAGTGTATCATAAGATGGGACACTAAAAGTACAAAAAAATTAAACATCACATGCTTTACAATACGTGCATCTCTTATGATAGCAAAATCATCCATCCAACCTTCTTATCATTGGTGTATTCAATAACTGCATGAAGGAAAGGCTTTGATACAGTAGTGAACCACCACAGTAAATGCCCGCGTGAGCATTCTGGTCTATATCTAAAGAGGGAGATGTAAGGGACACGAGCCTGTATGTTATTTTGACGGGGAGCTAATAGAGCTGGAGGTTGTAGAGGTTTTTGAGGTGAAAGGTTAAAGATGCGGCCTTTCTTTGTCACCACACAATGGGCCATAGCGGACCAGGCTCCGGTTGTATTGGCTGCTTCTTAAAGCTTTCTTAGCCTCTGGCTATAATGATCAATAGGATGTCATGAGGATTAGCAGCAGAGACCAAACACTGGCCATTTTCAGTGCACGCTTCGGAGAACTGTCGAGACAACGACAAAGCGTATCCTCGTCTCGAAAACATATCTGATAAGTGGATGTCTGGAAGATTATTATGATTATAAGGGCAAGGGATGGAATAGTTGATAAAAACAAAAAACAAGACAACCTATCAAACTATTAGGTATACCTTTTCAATTTTAAGTTATTATTAATACCATATTTAGTGAAATGTGATTGACTGTAGTGTTGTTCCGATACCGTTTTTTTGCCCCCCGCTAACATACCGATACATACGGGGTTTTTTCTCAACATGAAAAAGCTGTCCTGCCATTGGTTCAGAGCATTCAAGGGCCAATAGGATATCTTAGCTCGGCATGCAGTGAACATGTCACTTATCAGTGAATGTTGTGCATGAGCAAGACACAAGATGCTGCATCCAAAGTCCTATATTAGCGTCAGAATTAATGGTATCGGCATGCTACTTGTTAGTACTCCCTGATACCGATACCACTGTTTTAATGCAGTATCGGGGCCTCTGCCGATACCAGTATCAGTATCGGAACACCACTACTTGATTGTGCATGTAGACCTTAAGAGCTGAGTTAGTGAATTAAAGCGCAGCTTTTGTGTGAGCATCACTTTGCACAAAAACAGTAAAATATTTGGATTTACAGCGAAAAGCGCAAACAGTTTTGGTCTGTGAATTTGGTCAGAGTTATCCTGTTAACCCACTTCGGTCTTTTAACTTCGATCAAGAATAACTGACACCTGGCTAGATTGCTTGAGACAAAGCATCCTTTGAAATCTTGTATAGACAATTGAAATCATGTGTGTGGGCCATGTAAATATTGCCACATCAAAATGCAGCTTGAAATGATATCCCTCTAATTGTTTTATGAATAACAAAGGTCAAAATGAAGCTATGGTCGTTGAAAGGCAAAAGGCTTGCAAAATGTGCAGATTTGAATGTGGCACCTGTGTGACCTAGATTCATAACTCATTATTCAAGTACCTGCCCACTTCGTGTTTGCTACATGCCCACTCAACGCAGGAAACCTTTGAATTATTATTATTTTTTAATTTAATGGAAAAAAAACTTTTGCAAAATAAGACAAAGTACTATTTCTTTTTTCTTTTCTTTTTTTGCTGATCCGAAAAAGGATCCGATCCATGACTGAAATCCGTGATCCGATCTGAACCGTGACTTTTGTGATCCGTAAAAAAAAAAAACATGACACAAGCTACATCGAATTGAATCATAATCCTGCTGAATTTGGCCAAACTGAATCGTTCCACTTGAAAATATACTGTTCGGGAATCATATCATACCCCATGTATCGAGAAACGTATCAAATTTTCTCTTGCTATGTCACCTTGAAATATTGTAAATTCTGTTTGAGACAAAAAAAACCCCACACTTGATTCTCAGACATCTTTGTGAATTGAACTTAATTAATTGTCTTTGATTCATGTAACCTGTTTCATTCAGAATAGTCGTAGTGGGAGGTAGTCATGCACAGCAGCCTGTCCGCCGCCTGTTTGTGTGTCATATGTCAATATAAGTGTGTCTATTCATGGCGGGCCACCAAGGCACGTGTGTGTTGAAACAGAGGTTGTGTGGGTGAATGCTCCAGGGAAAACATATGCTAGTGTTGACTATGGGGCCGGGGGTGGTGTGGTGGTGGGGGGCAGGTGGTGTGTGTTGGGTCAGGGGTCTACAGCTGTTGATAGGATGGTACTCTGACATAGATAGGGGGATCTGATGCTTTGAGAGAACACTCCAAGCACTCGTCTGGATATGAGTGATGGAGTCACTAGGCAGAATGTAAAAGAAGATAGTCACTCGACGACGGGCACACAGATGGGATTGGCATGATGGTTAAAAATACAACTCAACGCAGCAAGGAGCATCGGCTTTTCTTTTTCCAAAAACTTTATTCACTTCATCTTTGAAGTGAAATGATCACTGCAAGTTGAACTCCTCTCATTTGGTCAATCCCATTATGTTTTGTTGTGCTCAAGCATCTCCCTTATTGCTTTTATTTGTATTTATTTCAACTTTTTTTGTTGTTCTAGCTTTATTGTCACAAGTCTTGGGATTTACTGGGCTAGCCGGGGACCTCGGGTACTGTGCCATATCGTGGGGAAATGTGTGTTTGGATGACAATAAAAAAAATCTGCTAAAAATACATTTTAAAATCAATAAATAACCATTTTTATAAATCGTGACTCAATCAAAAATAATCACGATGATTATTCTTTCCATAAATGCCCAACCCTAGGTTCCACCGTATTGTGCAAAAAGGATTACAGTATGTTCATGTCATGAGGCAATTAAGCTTGGGTGTGGTCGGTGTGTTGACAAATGCTCTGAAAGTATTAGTATACAAAATGTTGCAATTTGCCCTAAATCATATTGAAATGAGTTTGCAATAGCTTTACACCAGGGGTGCCAAACGTACGGCCTGCAGGGCCAGGCCCGCCAAGGGGTTTAATCCGGAGCCCGAGAGGATCTTACAAAGTAAAAAAAAATAATGATGTCGGACCAATTAATCAGATGGCCAAAATCAAAACATATAAATTTGTAGTTTTACAAGCAATCCTCAAATGAGCAACGCAACTTGTACACAGAATTGACCTGGATGTCATTATTTTACACACAACCTAAAGTTACGATTTGTTGAAAAAGATAACAAATAAAAAGATAAACCACCATAAATCAAACATAAACGTGCTAAATATAACTTCATTAACTGTGGCACACAATGCATTCTGGGAACAGTATATATGCAAAACAGGAAGTAATAACATGTCAGGAACTCATACGGAGATACGTGTTGCTGCGTTCCATTTGCATTTGTGTTATCTTTTTAACAATATATTTACAGTTGAGCTCTGCTATTTACAGTATTTAGGTGTATAACTGATGGCAATTATTTTTTAGTTATTTACTATGATTTTACGGGTCCGGCCAAATTGGTAAAATATTTTCCTCCATGTGGCCCCTGAGCTAACATGAGTTTGACACCCCTGCTTTACACTCTTAAGTAGATAATAACCAACATATATTGGAAACATATTTCTGTGTGATGTAGTTCTATTTAAAGTGTTTCCTTTTTCTGATTTCCCCAGCAAACTAAGGCAACAATTTTGATACAACTCATGACAGGGCAACTTTAACTGAAAAGGTAAAAAAAAACATTACAGACCTGTGTTTTATCACCGTCTTTGAAACTGCTGAGTTGTAAAGTTAGACATTGTGCATTTATTTGAGATATGGCGGTGACACACACACGCACGAACACCCCCCCCCCCCCCCACACACACACACGCACACACACACACACACGCACGCACACGCACACGCACACGCACACGCAAATACACACACACACCACAAAAGAGTACATCCCTAAAATATCAATTAGTGTGGATGAACGTTTTGTTGTGTTATGGTTCTGTCATTTTCTCATTATTTCATGTTGAACTGTCTACGGTCTTTAGCGCTAATTAATATTACTAATCTCTGTTCATATTACAGGGAGTCCTCGACCTACTTCGTTTTGACTTTACAGCGCCCGTGGCTTGTCCGTAGCACCTTCTTTTTCGTTAATATCCCACAGTAATCACGCCATTTTAAAGTTATTTAAAGTTGTGTTGTTGTTACCTCCAGCAACGGACGTCCATCAGCTGGTCGGCTCGCCATTAGGCGCGTCACATTTCCTTGTTTAAACTTGAATTAGCTCCACTCTGCCGTCCGTCAGCAATGAATGTTCGTGCGGAAACACGAAATATGGGTTCCGCCGTCTTCCGGGTCGCATGAATATGTTTTTTAAAATTACTGTACAAAGTATTTTGATGTAAATATCGACTTTAACGGGCAAATCTGACTTAAGTCGAAATTCGGGCTGCATCGCCAGTGTAGGAATGGAACTCCGCTGTAACTCGAGGACTTCCTGTATAAAGATGTGAGCTGAACTTCTTTATAGCTGGAAACCGGACTGTAGCTTACTGTTCGATTTGTTAAGGAGTTGCATATACTGACCTGTGTATAACAGGGCTGGGCAAAAAATTCTGAATTGAATTGAATTGAGAATGACCACTACATTTTAATTAAATTTTTGATTTGAATTGGAATTGCAATTGAGGTGGTAAACAGGAAGTAGAATTGCAATTCAGTAGTAAGCCACTGTGTGCACTCCTTTTCCCCATCGACAAATACTAATCACCGCACGCCACCTCACGCTACCCCCTCACAGCGAATAGGATTCGGCGGATGTTTTCCATCTCTTCTCGGCACCGTCAACAAATACAATTCAGCGCATGCCATCCTAACCGCACAGTACCCCTACACCCATCACCTAGTAATTAGTACGCCCCTCAATAAAACCAATACTTTGAAATTGTTTGATACTGTATGATTATAGAACAGCACTTTATTTTCTTGGTTTATCTAACTCTTTAAAATGACTGCCCCATCATTTTGGACATTTTGTTTGGAGCACACTAGCGACATACTCACTGATATGTGATGTGAATGAGTTTCTCTGAAGTGCATTGAATTGAAACCTATTTCCTGTAATTACAATTCAAAATCATTTCCACATCCTGAACATTTTCCCAGGCCTGGTTTATAAGTTCTTGTGTCACTCAACAGGGTGGTATCTCTTTGTTTTCAGTATGTTTATGGAATGGCAGTACTTTGTGTAGCTTCATTTGGGACTAAACCATTGTGCTGTGTCTCATCAAAGGGACACAAACTACCGGTATTATCGTCTTTCATTTATCAGTGTAAAGTTAATTTGAATAGCACCACAAGGCACAAGCTAAAACATTTAAACTTTTAACTTGAACTAAATTATTATCTTTTTTTTGTAGGCTTTTTTGGGGACCACTCACTAGAGACTGAAAATAATGACAACATGGGTAAGTCATTTACCTACCTTCCTCCCTACACACCTACCTACATGAATCATCCACCTATCATCCATCTATACTTTATAATCTTTCTAATCTCATCTGTATTGCATAGTGCCAGTCATCAATTAAGATCATAAAGAATACAAATCTTCCATTATGGAAGGTCCACGGCAGCCTAAAGCAGTGGTTCTCATCCTTTTTTTAATTGTGAAATATGTTTCAGTCAAGTACCAGTGCAAAATAATTTTGGATGAAAAAAGAAAAAGAAAAAACTTGGCCTATAACGGAGTGCTGTGTGCAATCAGTTTCTCATTAAATAAACTTTAGGGTCACCCTTGTAAACAAGATCTTGATCTCAATGGGTTTTTATCTGGTTAAATAAAGGCGAAAAACAAATATAACCCCCCAAAAAAGAAATATATTTATTCATTATTAATAAAGATTTCTGCGCATGAAAAATAATTATTGACATCAAGTGTCCTTTGGGATTGTAGTACAGATATGGCCCAGATGTGGTCTAAAAATGAAATCATTAACTAAATTAAAAAAAACACACCATCTTAAAATATTCATTTAAGAAGAAGACGACCAATTATTACCAATTATATCATTACCACAAAATATTGCATTGTTGCACTGAACTGTGTGTTTTGCATTTAGTTAGCCATTTTAGATACACTTGGGCTTGTGCTTCACTGAAGAGTTTTGTCATTCTTGGTGGTAGGGAGGTAACTGCTGTGATCAAAGCTCTTTATTATTATTATAATGAATTATACCTATCTATCTATCTATCTATCTCACTTACCTTGACATATCCCCATTTGAGAACCACTGGCTTTGCGTCACCAAGCTATGAGCATGATAAATTTACTGAATAGGTAACACTTCCCAGTGATATCCACAAGAGGGGAGTATACACTCAAAAATAATGCTTGCTGTGCAGGTCAGAAAAATAATACTTACTCACTGATTATTTCAAGTGACAGGAAAATAATGTAATGTACTGTTTGCTCTATTATCATACATACAGTCAACATAATGCAATGCAAGTGTAAACCTACAGTGCCAGACCTACAGAGTGGGATCAAAAGATGCCAGAAATGTGCCCCACTTAGGAAGAGACTTGGAACAAAGAGGCAGGGGTGAGGTGATGGTCCAATGTTAAGGTCCAGGTTCAGGCGAAGTTCACTCAGGACTCTCATTGCTGCCATTGCAGTGCCAGGTGGCACGTAGGAATGGTCAGAGGTTGAACACAGTTCAGAAAACGCTGACCTCGACATGACTCGCTGCCCCGATTGTCCGAAGCTCTCCTCCAGCCTTTCTCATCACTCCCTCTATAAACATGTGAGAGGAGAATCGGAGGGGTAGGGGTGAAAAAGTGGAAGGAAGTCAGAGAAGAACTATTAAACCTGCACACCGAGTGAATAACCAGCATTGTTGTGTACAGCAGGAGGAGTCTTGGATTTATGAGGCCAAACCTGATAGGGTTGTAAACTTGACGAGAAGGGCTTGTGGCCGTGGCGACTCTCTCGCTTGCTATTGGCCCTATTCTAGCCTTAGGATGCCTCAGTGCATGCATCGGGTAAGGGTGATGCTCAGGTCAAGGGGGGCTGAGGCAGGCCTTGTAAACGTTCCAACAGGGGTGGGAATTCTGAGACCCCCATTCAGTGACCAGAAACCTAGGTCAGGGGCCAAATAGCTGCGTTAGCAACAGCTGTTTTCAGCACTATCTTCTAGATTAAGTTCCAATCATCTCAAACACATCCCAAGTGAAAACCTTTCTTAACAGATTTGACCCACAATATTTGAGTTCCATGGTAAGTATTTTTTTTAATTATTATTTTTTTTTAAATTGATGCACTGACAGTGGGTTTAAACTGTTTTACGAGGGAGAGGGTGGTAAAAATGAAATCTACCACAAAAAAGAAACACGCACACACACACACACACACGCCTACACCCCCCCCCCCCACACACACACACACACAAAACTATCTCAGGGTCACTCAAATCTAATTTCATTCATCAGTTAAGCTATTTAAAGCCAAACTTGAAATGTGATGTTAAATGTTATTAATTGAAAAATCAGACCGGGTATTATTATGTACATTTTTAGTCTGTGTCAGGATTGTCCATGGGTTTTTGCATCACCCTTGGAAACATGCAACACACGCGCACTCTCTGACAAATAGCTGCAGTGTCAGAGGGGTTATCAAGCTTCTTTGGTGACTACTTATGGTCCATTGTTAATCATTACCAGCTGCCTATTCCAACACAGTAACATACTCTTTCCACCTCCATTTTCCCCCTTCAATAATTTCACAGATATTTTCTGTTGCGTACATTATTGCGCTGTATGTAATACTGTGTACAGTTTGTGTATCCTGGGAAAATGTTGTTTACGTCATAAATTTGCAGAAATATCACTTCTTAGTTACAGCTCTACTGCACAATATTTCATATATTATGGTTGCTAAATTTCAATAGATTTTTGCAATTGGATCACATCTTATTAAATCATTATTAATGTGCAGCAGCAGGAGTCTAAAGTAAGGACTCCTGCTGCATGACCTGTTCCAGGCCAACAGAGGGCGGTAGGTGCATGCTGAAATTCCATGTTATGCATGCGCCCACGTGTCGCCTGGACCCGATGAACTCCACATCCATATGGAAGTACTTGGCTTGGAGCCCAGCTTGTGCTTTCCCTTTGTCTTTGCATACCTGAGCTGACTTTTTATGTTTGAGTCCAAAGTCAAGATGATCAGGTTTTCAGAGCACTCAAGTATTTCACACAAATCCCTCATTTCTTTACTGCTGTTTTTTTTCCTCCCTCAAAAATAATTTCAGATGATGTTTTCACTATTTGAGTAGAATGTTTTGATGTCTAGCAGACTTTTATTTGCAATTTTATAAGTGATTCTTCTTTTATCATTGGTCTCCCCCTCTCTTCTCTGTCCTTGTCCATGAAATATGGCATGAGTGAAGTAGCGTCTTAAGTACCGTATTGCTGTTAGGCCCCATGCTTTCTTATGATTCCAGCTTTAAATAATTCATGGTTACTCTAGATGCTATTCACCCAACTCTTTTGCTCGTTTGGTGTCCGTTGAGTTGGCGTTCATCTCGGGGTTAGCCTGCGGAGTGTTTCCAGGTCAGAGAAAAGTGGGTCACACTGTTCCAGGGTCATTGCTTATAACTTTAGAATTTGTGCGGACAAAGCTGAAACTCCATGAGGATAAACAAGCAGACTTTTGTGTGCCCTGATAAACTGTATGCAGCAAACAGTATATCTTGTCGCACACAGCCTTACATTTGCATGACATTTCTGTGTTGCAATTTCACTTAGTAAAATTGATGACAGTCAGTAATAGAATATACTAAAAATATTTTTAATATTAAAAAGTTCCCGTTTTTTTGGGGGGGGGGGGTCGGGGGGGGGGGGGGGGTCACCCTGTATATTATATGAAATATACACATTTCCAGGAAATTAAATATCAGTCTTGTATTTAATGGTTAGAATGGATAATTTCATTCACTCTGAATCAGAATCCATGTATTTTCAATGTATTTCAATGTATTTTCCAAAGTGAACTAAAGAAAAAAGATGAAAAGTATGAAGATTATTGCAATAACATACAGTAACTTCCACTATTTTTTTTCCAACTTAAACTTTGTTACTATTATTGAATTAATAAACAGAAAAAAAGAGAATACGTTTGGTATGAACGAAATATGCCACTGCAGGGGCTTGTTTGATTTTCATTTATTTTTACCCCCTAATGTTTATCTAGCCTTTATGAGGTAATTAGTTTAATATTATTTCCGTATGTCTATAGATCCTCCATGCGGTTGAATACAAATATGGACAACACACTACCGTTTTTCTGTATTTTCTATGTATATAGCATATATATATTTTTTGTCATTACAGAACACATTGTTTCATATATTTGTCAAAGTTGTCGAACTTGCAAGTTCTGTTTCAATAGTCTTATGGCATAAATGGAATGTTTTTAGGTCAAGGATTTTGTTTATTTTCTGCCTTAATGCACGTGTACACATCTGTTGCAGCTGATTATTTCCGACTTGTGTAGGGTATCAGACACCATTACAAGTTTTAACCATAGTAATTATCCTGAGGTTCAGTTTGTAATATAACTATGAGTGGAAAGCAATTAATTATCTGTAGGTCTTACCTGTTATTGTGACACAAGACTAACAAATAAGCCTTCAATTTATTCCAGTGTTTCCCACAGATTTGAAATCTACTTGGGTGGGTGCACAACGGCGGGTGAGGATTGGCGGAGTCTCAGTCCTGTTACTACGTCTCCTCTAGCCTCACGATCCACAACGTGACGGCGAACTAACATTAAATGCGGTATATCTGTTTAGTTTCTTTTAAAGTATATTTTTAATACATTTTAATACATTTTCTTGAAAACTTCTTGGGTGTATTAAGATGGTGTGGGAAACACTGGATTCCACAGTGAAGACAAAACAAAACAATAATAAAAAAATAAAAAATTAATGATTTTTTTTTTTAATATATATAGTAATAGCAATAACATCTGCAACAGAATCAGTTCTGAAAGATTTAAGTAAAACATTAAGAATAATAAAATTATGTTCACATTAAAAACTATGTGTAGTAATTGTTATATTGCTTAAATCTTATATTGAAATAAGTGTATATCAAATAATGAAAAATGCAGCTTGTGGTATTCTTTATACTGTATACTTTATTACACAAACTCTCAATTGAGGTCTTCTCACAGCAGACAAGACTTAACATAACTAATTACTTGTAAAAGCAAATATTATTGATCTCAATCAAGTTATATATTTCATTTTTGTACTCAAAAGAGGCATAACCACCACAATATTAACATTTCTTTTATCCATTGCATTATCATCATCGCATCAAAGTTCTGTTGAGTGACATCTCATTGGTCAGATCAGGCGCTCTGAGACATTTTACCGCAGTTTGCATTCATTGATCAGTGAGTTATTCTCATGTAAACCCACCGACAGCAATGAATGTTTATTGCAGCATTTTCAAGTGCAGCCAAAATGCCTGATCCCTCCCTCCAAAATAAATTCCTCTTCAGCAGGCTGCCAGTATGCATCCGGTGAAATGCTCCCGGTATATTTCAAGAAGACAGTGGAACACGTGCTGTGGCGCCCCTCAGGGTACAGTCAACGGTCGATGGTTTTGCTTGGGTTCAAACTCACCGACAGCGTTGAATGTTCACCGTGGACACCGACACAGATTTTGGGCTTCACCGTTGCTGTTTGATCGATGGCAGATGTTTAACTGGCCGTATAAATTCAACACACAAGAAAACTCACGACGCGTTCATTTCCACTGTTTAAATGCTCTTGCTGTAGCTTCAATTTGTCTCAGACTAGTGGAAAATCCCACTCTACTCAGACCCCTTGTTTTAAAATACCCATATTTAAATTATGCAGTGCTTGTAAATTTGCCACAGTATCAGTTCTGTCTGTTATTTAGGTTCAGCTTTCATCAATTGGTTAAAAATGGAATCCTTCAAAGTTAAGTGCTCTTTAACTTCTTGCTTGCGTGTTTCTCTTGGCCTGAGTGGGTAAGCCGTGTGCCAAAGTGCGTTACCACCCATGCTCGTGTTGAGGTTTAAATGACGTTGACGGCAAACCAGAAGGAATGAAGAAGAAGACGATGATGATGCAGAGGCTTGGCTTTCCTTAAAATAGCTCTTCAGATATGGTGGTAAACTTGCTCATCGTTTTATCTTCGTCCCCGCCTTCTTCAAAATTATGAGCAGCGCTGTCGGTCTCCTTTGCGCCTGCAGCAGAAGGGGGGAACAAAAGAAGGGGAAAACATCTGAAATAGCATGAATAAAAGGGCAGAACATGTTGTCAGTCTGGCTTGTGGAAGCAGTCGAATTAATGCTTCTGTGTGTGATCAGAGAATGTGGCTGTGCCCCACAGCTTAGTGCACTGCAGTGTTGTGCTAGTTAGAGATTACTGTTCCCTTTACCCTGCGCTGAACCTCAGCTTCTGCTCTGGGAGTGCGCCTTCCTGTGTTCGCTTCTTTGAGGTTGGAAAAATCATGCAGCCATGTTTTATTAATGCTCTCAATGTCTGTCTATCTGTGCCTCCGCCACAATACACTGTCGTACTCCTCCCTGGCTTGCTTGCTTCCTTCAACCCAGATGAAGAAATGTAGAACACTGTACCGTCTTTGTTCTCCGTCCTCTTTTTGTGATAAATTTAGGCTTTCTAAAAATTTACACATTTAACATTGACGGAAGTGAGTTTTTGTCTGTCAATGTAATCGTCAATCCGAAGATAAATTCGTCAATCCGTCATTGAATGGCGGTTGACGGATGCCCACCTCGAATGACGGAAACAGTGATGAATGCTCATTTTGCTACGCAATCGACGAATGACGGATTGACGGTTTGGCTTGAAATATTGATGGATTGATGATGACGGAAGAGTGTCCCGTCACGCTCAAAATTCATTGACTCGCCCACCTCTGCAAATTATATATATAACTAGAACTAAATGTTATTTGGCAATGTATCACGATACATTTTGTGCTTAGCCGAAAACGATTTTTTCGATACCTTATATTGGCGTGCAGCGTGTGCAACACCAGCTGCACTACAAGCAGCCAGCCATAATCTGCTAAACCGAGGCAACTAAGAAAAGAGAAGAATAAGAAATGCTTAAGGCCAAAAGTGGAGTAGGTTTGTAAGAACACCTTAAGTTTCCATTGAGAATCAAGATTTTTTTTTTATGGGATACTATAATACAAAATATTCCCACAAATGTAATCAGTACACTCACACACAAAATTTTTTTTTCTTAACACATTTGTTAAAGGACATTTTGTACAAATAAGTGAGAAAAAGAATGACAACTTGTTAATTCCAGGCCTAGCAGACATGTTGCTATCCATAAAAGTCATGGAGGTAATAGAAAATACTAGATGTAGTCTTTTTTGTTGTGAGATGCATTACATTTTTGCATTAGTTATTTTAAACTGAAGATTTTGTAATCTATGCATTATATTACCAACCTTACTTTCATGTTGTGAGTTAAGCGCAGTGTTGGGAATGTTACTTTATAAAAAGTAATTAGTTACATTTACTCATTACTTGCTCAAAAAAGTAACTGAATTAGTAATTGAAATATTTCATAATAAAAAGTAACTCATTATCGGGCAAAGTAACTATTCTCACTACTTAAAAAAAGTTTTATATCAAATAATTTGGATTTGAAAAAAAAAATACTCTTCTTATTATTATCATTATTTAAAAAAAATATTTTTATACAATGAATTCAAGTTATGTCCAGGCTATAAAGCGTGTTTTCATAATTTTTTGTGAATATTTATGGTACACAAATGTCTTACTCCATAATGACAGATATCATACTATGTTCTACCACTGCCAATTACGACAGCAATCATAAATCAATCAATCAGTCAATTAATAAATTTATTTAAAAAATGCTGGATATATGGTGATTAATTAAACTACTAGGCAAGTTTTTCACGAATGTGTCTCTATGACTTATCTTTTCTTTAGAGTTGTCATGGTGCTTGAGGAGTTGCGACGTCCCATAATGGTTCTTGGTGGAACAGAATTGTCAGTAAATCGCTCCCTAGGGCAGCCGTTTTTTGGTAGATTTCTAACAATTTTATTTTGACCAGTCTTGTCAAACGAACCCCGAGTCAGTTCCAGGCTAGGGATGTGACTCTTGCTAATAATGCTAACATGTTCACTTTGAAGGAAGACACGTCGTGACACGCTTCCCGCGGCACCTAGAAAATAAAAGTCTCTACGCATTCCATATTGTGACGAGGTGCGACAACAACAGTGCCTCTAACTGTGCGCGAAATACATTTTCATGAATGGACTTGGAGCAAGCTTTCCGGAAAAACTGCCTCCTGGATGCCTCCCTGGAGAGGTGTTCCATGTATGTCCCACCGGCGGGAGGCCCTTGGGGGACGACCCATGACACGCTGGAGAGACTATGTCTCTCGGTTGGTCTGGGAACGCCTTGAAATGCCGCCAGAGGAGCTGGTTAAAGTGGCTGGGGAAGTCTGGGCTCCTCCCTCCTAAAGCTGCTGCCCCCGCGACCTGACCCCGGATAAGCAGTAGTAAATGGATGGATGGATGGCGAGTACCGATACCAGTTATCGGAAAAACCCATGGTCAGGGCCACATTTGTTGTTTGTTTTATCTCCATGTTGCTTGTTAGATGTCTCCTTGCCTCAAGAATGTATCTCTCCCCATTTCCTTGCTTTGTGTGTTTCCATTCACAGACAAGTAGTGAATAAATTGTTTTTCAGTCTCTTTGGCTCAGGCAAAAGTGGCTTCCCTCTTTGGCACTTCGAATCGTTGGCTGTGTGCCACACTACAGTACAGAGCCCCCTCCAAAGACCCCCCCCCCCCCCCCATTATCAAATAGCTTTTTACTTCCATGGGTTTCTTTTATGTTAACTTGCTACATTGTAATTGGTAAGCATGGCAATACTTGCTTGTCCATGTTATTACTGGCACTGGTGCTATCCCTAGAAACTTTGAAGAACTAACAAACTTGCCAAAGTATAGCATTTAAAAATAGCTGGGCAAGCATGAGCGCTTGACAGGGCTTGAGTGAAGAGTGCAACAATGTGACTGAACTAGTGTGAACCCTGCATCATCAGCACATTCCAGGGGTTGGACAATGAGAAGCACACAGTGTGCTCTGTCGTGTTGCCGGCCGCTCTATAGCCAGGCCTCCATGCTGCTGTATTCAAAGCGGGTACGAACTGAAGCAAACAATAATGAAGTCATTACTTCATAACATTGACTTGGGACTTGTGTGTACAAGAAGGTTAAAGGTATGCAGTGTTACCTGGTGACATGGCACTGTGATTGAGTGAACGTACTGTACTGTAGGCTGTGAGGGAATCTGTTTTCGTTTAGGGAACGCACCGGATGTCAGTTTGAGCACCACACTAACAAGATGAAATATTTTACACTTCTGAGAACAGTCTGAATGCTCAAAATAAACTGTGTGAATAAATTGACACCCCCATACACTACAACGCCGCATATACCCATAATTTATAACAAGACTTGATATATAAGTAACTTCATTCATCAAGAAACTGTCACTTTTACTACAATTGTGCAGAGGTGTCAAATCCAGGTCCAGAAAATCTTCCCCCCTCCTGTGTGTTTTGGGATTTTGTCATGCTAAAATGTCCCTTTTTTTCACAAATCCAAGGTGGCAACCCTGGCTGCCAGTTATTGATCTGACATGCAATTTCAAAGAATCTCCAAGGCAATGAAAAGCTAAACAATATGATAAACCTGCTTAGGAAAGAAGCAAGATCACCTCCTCATTTCATATGGTGCAAACATTTTGTCATAGTTGCACCCTTCACAGGGCCACCTTAGCTCAGATGCCTGCTTAAAAATACAAAGACTCGGATCCTTACAGCAAATGCACTTACACGCTTCACTATATACCATCATTCCACATTTCAGTGCACAGAGACTTATTGAAATGGAAGTACACAGCCAGATAAAATCTCAATCACCAGCATTGCGAGTGAGCCTCTCTTCATGGCCAACTCAATCAAATTCAACAAATATGCTTTAATTACTGTACCAGTCATAACAAGCTTAAAGTCAGATAGGACGTTTCATGCAGTCTTGAAGTAATATGTATGATATTTGCCACTGCAGCTACTTTCAGTTTATGTCCTATATCGCGGTCACGCTACAAAATTGCGAAGTGCAATAACAGTGCAGATATGAAATGTAAAAGTCGGGCTGGAAATAATTCTCAATATTACATTACAGATAATATAATTGGCGGTTTATGTACTTTAAAATGATGCAGATTTGGTTTTAAAGTACGTCATTTGGCTGTAAATTGTAATGTAATTGTAGTTTGTTGGCATGTTTTGTGAATTGATGTACAAATTTTTTTTATGTTTGTCGATGTACTTTCAAGGATGTTCCCTCCACTGAATTTTTGTGATGCACATTTGATGAAGTCTTTTTTTTTCTCTTTTTTTTTTACTCAGTAACTGGTTAAATAATTTAGTTTATTCATGAAAGTAACATGTTATAATCACTTAAGTGCTCCACAAACATTGCCATCAGCAAGGATGAGATGAAGATATTTGTATAATTCTAATTCAGTAATTGTAAATATAAATTTAAAACGATTCTGAATTGTGCAATAAGTCAAGTGCAATAAGTCAAGTCATAAATGTAAGAAAATACTTTAAAAATCATGTGAACAGTAAATATTTTATTTTTTTTAAACAATAGGACTAATGCATTTATGTAAAAAAGATATATTATAAATAATGGATTCATGGTTTTATGAATTGATATCAGGCTCTAAAAGGAAAATCATTTTGATATTGATTATTCAATTTTTTAAACCCAGGCCTAATTAAAATCACAATCTTTTTTTTTTTTTTTCTCAGGTCAAAACAAGAACAAAACCCTAGAAATCATGAGGGAAAAACTAGTTTGTTGTAGTACGAGTCTTTCACAGCTTCCTCATATCCTTTTCCTGTGTTAAATTCTAATGTATTTAACCGTTCTGAGTCAGCAAGAGAAGAACGTGTCTGCACTACTAGTATGAGAGGCTAGCCGGCCCTGCTCCAGTTGAGGGACTCCTTCGGGCCGACTGCCAAGCCTTTCCAGAATCACTCAGCATCCACGTGCCATGGATCATCCTGCCAAGGCTGCAGGCATTCACTAGCAACCTTGACTATAGCCAAGCCAGCCTCTTTCTCCACTGCCAGCTTGCTTCTCAGCATTAACCCGTGACTCTCAATGGTGGCACTTTCCTCGAACGCATCACCCACCCACACTCTTTCTGACTTACCTTACCCTGTTTGTCTTTTCCTCAGCTTGTCCTTGTAGCCGTCAGTATTCTTGCCTTTTGCTCTGCTGATGGCCCTGTCTGTTTACTGTGTTTTTATTTATTTATTTTGGTCAATATCTTTCGTATCTTTTTGCTGTGCACCTTTTTGAACCCAGTACAGAAGCACTTCATCATGTCAATCTGGCTCTCGTTGACTTATCCACTTGTGCGGCGCGCCTGAGGAAACCGCATTGCATGTCACACTCCTCGCTCCTCTCCTAAGCTTTGTCGGCTCATTTCATGAATGCTGAGGCTGATGAATATGTATCGCACAGCTTTTTTTCCCGCTGTAGTTTGGAGAATTTCTAATGGGATGAAAGCGCCCTTTTGTGGGTGTCGTCTGAATTTAACCATGACATTTTTCTAGAGTCCACCCCAAAAAATGTTTTCATCTTCAACAGACTCAGACGTGCAGACTGGCCGCACCCTGCAGTAATATATCTAAAATGCCCCTCTGTCTACTCTAGTTAATATTGTCACAATTGTGATTTTTTAAAATTTGAATATCCATGAGAGACAGAAGGATAAACCAGACTGTTTGATTCTGACTTTTTCTGCCCACATGCAGTCTGTTCTACTTTTACAGCCTAGCCACAGGCTCCGTGCCTGTGGCTAAACGACTTTTTTTAGGGCTAAATAACCAATCAAAAAGAGAAGTTATATGCATAGAGTAGTTTGAGCTGGAATATGCTTTTCTTTTTTTTTCTTTTTTTTAAATGTAGTAATCTTTTTAATATGTATATTAGTGTACACCCCAAACCCATTAGTAATAGCCACCAATGAGTAAAACGGATGTTTTAAATGTCACTTTTGGTCTTATGCAATGAACCACATATTTAGCATTTTTGGTTGAATACCCAATCACTATCTACTGAGACTAAGCCATGTCCTATTTTGTCCTGGTGCTCTATGAATCCCATAAATATTAAAAAACAAACAAAGCCGAGTGCGTTTCTGCATCACACTGTGTCCTAAATCCACCACACTGTGCTTTGCGCTCCGGTGGCCTGATCAACTTCGCTTAAGTTAAGATCCTCTTTTTGCCCCGCTGCATTACAACACACATGGTCCTGTGTTCTTTCAAAGCGATGGCTAAAAGCGTGACACGGGAAGTAAATGAATACTTTGGTGGTGAAAGTCGGCTAGGTTGAATTCAAACGCTGATCCGCCGCATAGAACTTTGATGACTGTTGAGGCCGGTGCTTTTCTGAGTTGCTCGGAGACTTAACCCTCCTCCCTGGCACCTTCCTCCTCTCTTGCGGAGGAAAATCTCTGCTGAATTCATGTCTTCTTTCAGATTTCTAAGAGGCGTTAAACCTTTCTGGATTAAACGAGGTAATCTGACAGGCAGAAGATTGTATTAGCCAGAGTGTTGGCAGAGCTTTTAATTTCTCCTCTCTTTTCATTTCCCCGCTCACAGCCCGTCTCTCCTGCTGACCTGCTAGATGGTATTATTTTGTCTTTCTTTTGAATTACAGAAAAAACATCCACATCCTCACCACTATTCACTCTATTTCCCCCTCTTTCACTATCTCCCCTCTTATGCTTTCCCCCTACCTCTCGCTCTTCTCGCAGTGACAGCATACTTATGTGAACCCATGATTTATCATTTGCTAATCCGTGCTGATTATGGAGCTTTCTGCACAGTCCTTATCTGTTGCTGAGGCCGCTTTTCACTCCGTAGCTGCCAATTATCTTTCAGGCTGCCTGCAAACAGACTTGTCTCTGTCAGCCAGATGCAGAACTGCCACCAAACCGCTTACATTTTATATAAAGGACACATGCGCAGCTCTCCAACAACTAGCTGCCTGGATGGGGTTTTAGTTAAGGCTTTTTGGGTTTGAATACTTGTTGAGATAATTGATGGATATTTCCAATTCAGTCTTTTTTGTTTTAGTAATCTTCACTATCGACTCAAGCCTTCATCGTAAATCATTTGCAAGTGTAGCGGTAGCGTTGGGCAATAAATCGAATTCATTCGATTAATTCAGATTTTAACTCATTTGATCCCAAAAACGTATAAATAAGTTATATTTTAAATATTACCATGCTGCCAAAGACTTATGTATATGTTTTATTTTTTTAATTTAATTTTTAAATTTTTTATGCTAGAGCATACAGAAGGCTTTGGTGCAGCCTCTGAACTGAAGAGAATGGCTGAAGCAGTGGTAGTTATTATAAAATCGGCCAGCAGGTGGCAACAGAGTATAAATGAGATCAACCAGGGCCATGTTGCAAAACGCTCTTTTTCCCACTGTTTTAAACAGATTTGTGAATAATGATGAAATTTAGCTATATTCTAATGCTAATTTCTGCAAAATGGAAAACAATTTTCCTGATGGAAGAAGACACTCTAATCTTTTGGTAAATTCCATGTTTTTATAGCAATAGAACACAATCTTCTGTGGGCCTTGTAAAATCTGTCAAAATCCAGTAAAACAGCTGGGACCTAAGGGGGTTTTCTTCAGTGAACATGGCTGGGAGTGAATGAGTTAAAAATGGAAACGTTGAAAATTAGCTAAAGTGTGAAATGGAGTTTTGTCTTCTGGATTATTTGAAGTTGTTGTTTTGATGCTTAGTCCCATCCAAATGTTTTTGTGAGTTGTAATTTTGCCCAATGCTGGATTGGTGGTTTACAAGACATGTTTTCAATAAATACCAACTATTGTGGCATTTAAGCACAAACAATGGATGTTAATTTTATGTTAAAACAAATTTTGAAACGGTATATATTATTGTTGTCTGAACATTTTGCACATTTTTGAATTAATGAAACCGTTAAATAAATGCCTTTTGGGTTTATTTGATTAAATATATTAAAATCCTAATCGTCCTGAATGGCTGGAAAAATTGAGATTTTATTTTTTTGGCCAGTCCTGTGTAGCAGCATAAATTTTTTTTTTCACTTCCCTCGTTAACAAAGAAAAAAATGCCTAATTCTGCCATGTTGAGTTTTTGTGGTTGTATCAAGTTTAAATGCTGCTTGGTGCTAAAACCAAAGAAGAGCATTTATTGCTTGGCTTGCATTAATTTAACTTGACACGGCACGACTTGAAGCTTAGATTTGTTCGCATCAAGTTCAACATTTTGCTTGCGTGACCAATCTAGCAGCGGCGCTTCGGTCTGACAGCCGCAGTGGCAATGCCTCAGTGTGACTCATGCCACACTTGAAGCCAAGGTTAGTGACAACATGAGGTTACGGCGAGCGAGGCTACGCCTGTGGGGAGGGTATGCAGATCACGGCGCACTCAGCTGATGTGCTGTCCAATTGTCAGAGTAATGGGAAGTGACGTGCACATCAGAGCAATGTGGGTCAGAGCGCCAGATGACCGGCCTGCGGCCTGTATCTGCTTTATTAGGCAGGCAATGTCTAATCTGCTGTAGTTCGACCAGACAACATTCTCTAATCGACCCTGATATTCACTGAGCACACATTACCATCTTCCCTCACAAACTCACTTCGAGCATGGATGGGCTTGCGGATTTGTCATGCAAAACATTCAAATATTGAATGTTAAATTATTGTTATTGTTTAATTACCCATTTCATTAAGATATGTGCTCTTTTGGTTTAAACATGGCCAAATATGCATAAGCCAACTTTTAGTGCCAATGTTATTTTGCACTTTGACACAAATGAAGAAGCCTTATTTAAATATGATTTGACTTTGCTCTTCTTCTTTGTAGTTCAAAAAAATTTTATCAACAAAGGAGTCCTATTTTAAAGCTTTTTTTTTTTTTTTTTGCAACGTGGACTGGGTTCAGATTTTTCAGCAAGCGAAAATGGGTCGGATCGACTTTGAGCTTAATAGGATTCCCATGACATGGTCAGAGGCAGCTGTCTGCAGGGGAGGAAAAAGCAAGGAAGGAAAAGGTTCAAATATAAAGACGGAGCTGATGGGGGGTGGGGGGCTCAAACTTTTGCGAGTGTTTACTTAGCACCTGTACAAGTCCATTGCAGCCAGAGAAAAGTAGCACATGGGGGCCTTGAAGTGTTCTGGCATTTTCTGCTCAAACAGGTTTTTTTTTATGGCAGGGGGAAGGAAGACGCCTAGAGGAGTTGAGTCTCTGCGAATCTGCCACAGCCTCATCAAAGGCAGTAATTTCCTGTTCATTTCTGGCTCCCATCCCCCAACTCCGAGCTCTTGTCTGCTAATCCCACCCCTGCACACAACCCCCACTCCCACCCTCTCCCAATCCCCACCCTGGGCCCCCCTGGTGCTGTCCTGCCTGCCTGTGCTTCACTTTGCTGCACTCCCGGTCTGAGGACTGCGGTGGGAGGCTATATGCTTTGTGTCCGGGGCTTGCAGTTCAGTTGGGCACTAACAAATCCTCATTGTCCCGTGCAAGAGTGGTGTCAGAGGAGACCGTCACTTGTGTGTGTGTGTTTGGTGGTGGTGGTGGTGGGGGGGGTGGGGGGGTTGTACTGCTGTCTGGTTTCTATTCAAATCCAGGTACACACAGGCCTGGGAGGGAACAAAGCGTGTAGAGGGGCTTATAGAGCGTCAAGCATGGGGCCAAAGTCCTTCGAGGGCTCAGCTGAGTCCAGGCAGGGCTAAGTTGAAGGGTCGTAGGAGCTGCTTACACAACTGCTGCCCTCTCTGAACTGAGCACATTACAATAGCTCTACAAGTGATGCTAGGAGGTCCCATCATCTGAGAGACAATCAGGCAGGAGATCACATCTTAGATACTGAGCTGACAATAGAAACCCAAACAATTTATAATCTTCACACAGGTTTGTCAACACTATTTGGTTATTTGAAATCCCTAAATGTAAAAATACGGCCACCGTAATACTTAACCAGTTTGTAAAAAAATATATATATATTTTTTCACAATTTTTATCAAGAAATATCAAACATGGGAGACTTTGAAGTTTGAGTCAGGCCGCCACAGAAAACATGTCTGTGACGTTAACGGTGATGTGGGCTAAGATGTCTATCAGGATGGCAAGACTCTACATGTGCAGGTATTTTACATTGCTTTCTACCGAGGTTAGCTTTCTTATATGAAGACTTGTTTTTCCATGAAGGGTTGTTGTTATTCAGCTGGCTTTAATCCTTTGTATGTTTGCAGCAGCCCTGTGTACATCTGTAGGCTGTAGGGATGTTTTTGTTGTTGTCGTTACTCTCTTACGCACTCAACATTTTGCAGTGGATTAAGAGCTTTGGACAAGAGCAGACCGGGACAAAAAAAGGACACATGGGAAAAGCCATAGTTTCCTGTCACGGAATACATTCCCATTTCTCCCCATGTGAGTTGACGGGGAAAACCAAGGAAAAAGGAAACATAGCCGCTGCGAAAAAGACATTCTCTCCTATTCGTCATCTATATTTAACCACCTCTAAATTTAGACTTCCTATTCTGCATTTCCCCTTTCTTGTTCGCAAATTTGAAAACAGTGGCAATGAATCAATTTCGGAATACCAAACCTCACCGGTGCAGAATGATACACACTTAAAAGATTGACACCAATTATTCTTATCTCCTTCAACTGGCATGGAAGGCAAGTTGGAGAGGCCGGGAGATCGCTTTGAGAAGCAAAAAAAAAAGAAAAGGGAAAAAGAACAACCCTTGTGGATCACCTATGGGTGGGGATCCCCTCCCATGGCGGCAGCAGCTGGCTGCCCCGTCCCTCCGCTTCGGCCTCTAATGGCTGACCTGCCCTGTCTGGACTGCCCCGCTCGCTTTTGTCTTCTGTCTGGCTCAGTTCCTCCCAGTCAAACATAGCTACTGCCTGCTGCAGTCTTCATTCCCACAGAGCAAACACACGCACACACACACACACATACTTTTCACACTCGGCACACTTTGTCCAGCACACACAATCTCTGTCTCGTTGCACTCTCTCACATACATTCTTCTCAAAGTTCTCCCACACACACACACACACGCACACACACTGTCTGCTTTCAGGCACACAAAACATTTACACATTCATCCACATTAAGGTCACACATGTTTTCTGGAAGTAAAACAGTTAAAACATTATTTGACACACTAATTGTTTCATTAATGGCAATTAAAATGTCAAACTTTAAGCATTAAACACTATAGTCAGGCAAATAATGCACACATGTAAAAGTGCTAGATATGCATTTTCAGTCAGATTTTTAAGTGAAAAGAGAAGGTCAATCAGTTTAAATACTTACCGGCAGCGGGACCAAAAGTTGGGCGACAGCAATCTATGGTGGCTGTATAGTAGAAATGGGGCACCACTTCCAATATTCAGGGGTAAAATATAAACTGGCTCGTGTGGGTAAAATGGATTGAAAGCGTCCCCTCTCTGTCTGTATGTCTCACCCAGACACATGCACAAACACACACTGGAGCACAATCCTGACATGCACTCTTTCAGTCCGATCTCCCTGCCGCCAGTGGGACCTCAGCCAGGAGTTTGCAAATACAAGTGGCTCACAAATCTCTCTCTCTCTCTTTTTCTCCCTCTCTCCCTCACTCCCACCCTCACGCCGTCCCTCTTTCCCTCTCGCGCCTTCTACACAGCTACATAGATAAACAAGAAACCACATTCCCACATGCATCCACCCCCCACTCTGCACAGATTCACACACTCACGTGTGCACGCACGGCCGCACGCACACACAAATATACACGCAAACACACACAAAAGGCAAGACACAAGTTAGGAAACTGCTCCACATTTTTGTGCATGCACTATATGAGACATTTGATGGACAGCAGCACATAGTGTCATGTGTGGAACGAGGGTGGCTGGGATTGGCTGGAAGCTTGGGAGCGGAGGGGGAACACGGGGTGCTGTGATTGGTTTGAGCTTACACCATTAAAAGGAGAATGCTTCACTATTGAATCACAGCCAGCATGGGTGGAGTCTTTGTGTCGTGGCGCTGAAAGAAAAAGGGGGGAAAAAAACATCCACAGGGACATATGATAGAAAGTATGATCGACTTGAAGGTGCAAATCAACATTGTTGGAGGACTTTACTCAAGAATACAACTGAACACTCTATGGAGTATACAGTGACTATGTTTACATGCAGGCAATACTCCTTTTAAAACCTAAATATTGGCAATATAAAAATTTTGAAAGGCCATGTAAATGCGCGCAATAACCATAATATGCTCTTATTCGGGTTTTTAAAAACCCGAATAAGCCCCTTGAGTTACCCCTTTCATAACCGAAATACTGGTTCATATAAACGCAATCGCAATACCTTGAATCAACGGGGCATTGCTTTTTGTTGTGCGCATGATCACAACCTCTTCTTTGTCTCCTTTTCCTCTTCTTTGCTTATTTGTATTTGCAAGGAATCTTGGTCTTTGTAGTCATAATTTGTATGCGCAGCGCTGTCCTGCTCGCTAAAGGACCCTGCCTTGAATACATTGATTTCTCCGCTCAGTTTTCACGTTATTTTCTTTCTCTACAACGAAAACGCCACAGTTTGTGCCTATATACACGTACTGTAAATACAAGTATATAAGTCCGTGCTTCTGGCGTGAAACCCACCGGAAATACTCAAGCCGAAGTCAACAAACATGACGCCCGCAGTAAAGAACCACACGAAGCGAGGAGAAAACCGACTACTTTATTGAGCATGGTGAGTGACATAAATATGCCTTTTATTACAGAAATTACGTTTTTTACGTGATTACGTTGTCCGCGCTTCGCGGTCCAAACGGGGTATTCCAATCGAGCACAAATGAGCATGTAAACGTGTTACCTGGATTTTTTCAGAAACCGGAATATTGACCTTAACCCGAATATTGACTGCATGTAAACGTAGTCAGTGTTGTTTATAACTGAAGCTTATCCCAGCTGACATACACATTTAAACAAACAACCATTCACAAAAACAATCCACCTGTGGGAAATTTGGAATCTCCAATTAACTTATTAGGCATGTTTTTTGAGATGTGTGAAAAAAGCCATACTACCTGGAGCAAAGCCAAGCAAGCATGCAGTCCCCACACTGAGATGATCTAATGGAGAGAACCCAAAATTGTTATTTTATAACTTTAATGTAACAACTATAAAATATGTGAGTATATCATAGAGACTGAAATTTAAAAACTCAAGTATTATCGATACAGAATTATTTTTATTTTTTTGTGATCGGACACATTTATTTGTGGAAAGGAGAAGTTCACTTATCCTACGATTTCGGCTATCAACACTCGAGCCTATGTCGGGGTTGTCACCGCTTCCTGATGTGATGTAGTCTACGAATTCCTCTCGCGTGATCACAAGTGATCGCACAAAATCGAAGAGCAGCAAAATGTGTCGGATGCGTTGATTATTGCTGATGTTTACTGTGTGTGTGAGGCGAGAGCGTTGTGGATGGCAAAAAAATGGCAAAAAAAAAAATTGCTTTGGAAAATATTTCTTCTCGTCTGGGAACCAGCTTTTATCCACTTATTCCTGGGGGCTCTGAAGTAGAAATTATTATGGGCACAACTTTCTGTGTGACACAGGAACTAGCAGTGAGCCATTTGTTACAGTGGCTTTTGTTTCATGGAGCGGTTTATTTAGACTTTTTTTTGTTTCCTAAACGATCATGGGCCCCTGTAACATTTAAAAATGTTTTGTGCAGCTTTGGAACTTGTTGCGCTCTTTGTGGTTGTAAAGGACCACATGCCTGGAACACTCAGGAGAAGAGAGGGGTGGAGCCATCTATTGATTACCACATAGTGGTGGTCTTGGCTCCGATGGGGAGGGGAGATGCCAGGCTGACCTGACAGACCTAAACGTATTGTGAGGTTTTGTTGGGAACGTCTAACAGAGTAGCATGTCAGAAGGAGTTTTAACTCTGTTTTAACACTGAGTACAAGTGGATAATGATTCGCACCATCATTATCAAGGCGGCCGACCGGGGCTGTGGCTATAAGGTGGTCCGTACCTGTCATGGCGGCAATCCCTGAACCTGTTGGCTGACACCAGTGGCAAGGGATGCCGTCAAGTTAAGTCATATCTGACCTTTTTGGCCTGTGGAACCCCCCAGGCAGCTGATTGGCTCTGGCTAGTCAAACGGAAAGCAGCTTCAGTGGTCACCGAGGCAAACACTCGGATCTGGGAAGAGTTCAATGAGGCAGTGAAAAAGAACTTGAGGAAACTCTGGTCCAACGTTCGGTATCTGAGGAGGGGGAAGCAGTGCAACATTAATAGTGTGTACAGGGAATCCTCGAGCTACGTCGCATGCGACCTACGTCGTTACGACTTTATGGCGCCCGTGCCTCATCCGTAGCACCTTCTTTTTTGTTAATTTTCCACAGTAATCACGCCATTTTAAAGTTATTTAAAGTTGTGTTGTTACCTCCAGCAACGGACGTCCATCAGCCGGTCAGCTCGCCATCAGGGGCGTCACATTTCCGTGTTTAAGCTTGAATTGGCTCTGCTCCGCTGTCCATCAGTAATGAATGTCCGTGCGGAAACATGAAATATTGGTTCCGCCGTCTTTCGGGTCACACAAATATGTTTTTTTAAATTACTGTACAAAGTATTTTAATATAAATGTTAGTGTTGCACGGAATACCGGTACCAGTACCGTACCTCGATGGGTTGGCGTCAAAAACGGCTCTGTATCATTTTTTCTTAGTACCGGTACTTATATAATAAATACGAGACAGCCCGCCAACTCTGTTTTAAAGGCAGGTACACATACACGCATGGCCACCTGTCTACCGATATGTGGAAAACGCCTTAAGTAAGCGACAGGCCTTTTTCAGCGTGTGTGCGAGAGGGCGCATGAAGATGGCTTCACTTACTGAAGCACTCGCTGGACGTGCACTCCTCGTTGAGAAGCATGAAGCACTAATTAAGGCTACAGAAATCAGAATATTTAATGTTGAAGTTAACATAGTTTACATAGCTCTCTTGTAATTTGATCAAAAACACAAATTTTAGTGATATATTACGATACATCTGCTACCAGTGTCCTTACAAATCAGTCATGCACATGTGTTTCCCTTGATGATGACGTAGAGAGGCCTGGAGCACTGCCAAGTTCTTTCATTCACAGCTGATTAGATCATGCTGACCTGGATAACGTAGCGCTTCATGTTAAGCAACGCAGGCCTTTTTATCAGCCTGACCAACAAACAGGGTCCCGGTCCTAGGGAAGGGAATGGGCTCTTTCACACAACACTGTGTGACGTCATATCCTTTGCGGATACCCGGTTTACCCTATTCTGGTTCCACTTTAGCCCAATATGTTAGCCAGGTATTCATACCCTTGAGCTAACAGCCGAGCTTGAGCCTTATTCATTTATTTTTTCTCTACACAAGAAGAGCACAAATACCTTGAACATCGTTGTGTTGCTGTCTGTTGCAATATGCACATTGTTGTGCCTTTTAAGCTATCATGGGTTTCCCAGCAATGTTGAACTTGCTCATGATTACGTCACAGAACCGTGTAATTCCTGGACATTGCAGTTCATGAAAAGACTCGTTAAAGAAAGAGATCCAGAAACTAAAAATGACTTTATTACAAAGATTCACTGCATTAGATGACATAATTTGATTCTATAAGATAAAATGGGGAAAAGCTACCCAAAGCGTTAATCATCTGCACAACCGTAACATTGTGAGGTTTTTCATGCTTCTTCATTGGCATGAAGCAGAAAGCCTGCATAGCCGCTTGCGGTCTGTCTTTATTTAACGTGAATAAATTCAAACTATTTGTTTCGGTTTAAATAACTGCAAATGTTAATAATCAATACATTGCATTACACATATTATATTACCAAATGGGCTTGTTAATTAACATATTGATCACCAATATCTGACGAAACCATAAAGTAAGGAAGGGTTTTGACTTCATATCTGTGGATTTAGTATTCAACTACAAACCCTTTATCTAATTTGCTAATGCTTGCTTTAGAGGAGGAATTTCAAAGACAATGTACTTGTCTTAATGCTAAGTTTGAACAAGTCCTTTAAACACTGCATGTAGAATAATGCAATTGTTCAAAACCAGAAAGGACTGACCCATATTTCGGCAACATTGGACATTACATGTAACGTAATGGTTGTGTGAGTTTGGTGTTTTAAGCACTTGAGCGGCCCACATTTGAGGTGACATAGCATATAAACTGTGATCATGTACTTTTTGTTACGTGCCATGAGGCAAAAACAAGGCCAGGCCAGGACCAGGACAGAGAAATCAGGTGCAAAAAAAATATTTTTTAGCAAAGTAGTGACATTACGAGATGTGCCAGGGCTTTGAGGCTTGTGTTGCGCAATGGTCGAGGATTGCTTCGTTTGGGGGAGGAGCCAAAAATGCCCGAAGCCTCGCTGGCTTTTATACCATTTAACTGCTTTGGGAAATGTTTCAGATTTTTCTGCAAAGTTTGATCCCCTCTAGCAGCGTCTCCACTCAAAGTTTGTGTGTGTTTGTGTTGTTTTTTGTTTTGTTTGATAGAGTCACGGCCAGCTCATCGTTTGGACAAAGACATTGCAGTTTTTAGTAGCGTTAGCCATTTAATTTTGCAAGATAGCTGGAGAGTAGAGAAAACGAGCGTTATCGAGCACTGTGCACAGTACTAGGAAGGACAGTACGACATTTGTAGGGTGGCTGGCACAGCTGACTTTCAGTGTAGCGGTAAAGCACGCAGCTTTCATACAATTTTCCAGTGGGCTCTAGCTTCGCTTTTGGCAAAATCCTTTTTATCACATTAAGTTATATATATATATATATATATATATATATATATATATATATATATATATATATATATATAAATAAAATGTATTTTTCACCATGTATTTTATTTAACGGTTTGTTTGTGTTCCAAGAAAATGTTGTACAATAACAAAACCTTACTGGGAAGGGAAAAAATACTGTCTGCATCCCAATTCACTTTGTGACCCTTTGAAAGGGTGAGAAAAAAAAAGTACACACAGACTAAATTATTATGCCGATATACTTTTTATCGATAACATTTATGGTACAACTTCACTACTTAGGTCAAAATAGACATGAAAATCATCTACAGTATGCATCACACATTGTGTGGTTAAGATACAGCTGCTTGTCATTATACACCTGAGCAGCAGGTGGTTTCGTGTGCACATGAAGCTTCAAGAAATGAACCCTTCCTCTAACCAATTGCTGAAATGGTTCGAAGCCTGCATGAGGCTTCATCTTGCCATCACTAGCCCAAAAAAAACCTCACAAGATCCCTTTTTTCAGGGAAAAAAATCATCAAAACAAAACTAATAGGATCACAAAACTCAAGACTGGAACACATTTCAGGAGGAGCAGGCAGCAACATGGCAAGACACAGTGTGCTTGACTAAGGATTCTTCTACGCAGAACAAAGGGAGAAACTGGCTAAATAGGCTGCAAGCTAATCAAGCTGATGTGACTCAGGTGAGGAATTGAGGCTCTGCCCACGAGTTCGGCCCCGCCTCTTGTCATGCTCCAGCACTGCAGAGAGCAAAGAAGCAGGAGCAGGCAAGGCAACATGGCACGGGCGAAACAGAACTATGACACTTTCATCCCACATCAGTAAACTCAAGGCCCGGGGGCCAGATCAGGCCCACCACATCATTTAATGTGGCCTGCCAAAGTAAATTATGTGCATTGACTTTGTATTTCTTGCTAAAATACCGAAGTTGCAAATTGCCTTTGCTTTTGCGAGCATTTTTGGTTACCAAGCCCCCATTTAAAATAAAAGTAATAATATTTAACACAAACAATTTTTACTGGACGGTTGTGTAAATGAAATATCCATCCATTCATCCATGAACTACCGCTCATCCGAGGTCTGGTTGCGGGGGCAGCATTTTCAGCAAGGCAGCCCAGACTTTTGTGTCCCCAGCCACGTAATATGTATGACCAAACATTTATTTGGGTTTACAATCAAAACGGCGTTCCAAAGAAAACCCAAACTATTCTGTGGCCCAAAATGAGTTTGACATTCCTGTTTTAAATTACTCCAAAATATTGTAGAAAGTCTTAACGGAACAATTCTAAGATTCACAGTACATTGTAGAGGTCTATTTTGCAAAGTGTTTTACTCCTAGTGTATTTAATTTGTATGTAATATAGAATAAGAACTAATTATATTGCAATTGTATATGTGATCTGGCAAAAGAGTCCTCATGTGCCCAAAAAAATCCAAATTGAGATATTGATATATTCAAATTCTGCACCCTTTAAAATTATATATAATACATGGACGCACCTAAAAAATTGGCAAAGTTAAAGCAATTTTAATATTGGAAGGTTGAAATCCCTAGTTTTGAGAAAGGGCTTTATAGTTTTGGTACTTGCATCTTTCAAATGTGCATAGCAACCAGTACCTTAGGAAAAAGACACGAACCTTAAATTTTCACGAGCTGTTGAAATATCAGTGGAAAGTCAATTCCAATCGCAGGTAAAGCCATAGTCCGAGATTTTAACCCTTTAAAAGTTTTGTAAGTTTGACCTCTAAACAGATGACATCAGCCTCAACTTTGAAGATCCCATTCAGTTTACAATTCAGCTTCTGAGGCATCAGCCAAAGTTTGGTTATTTTATTGTTGTTCCTTGTTGTATTTCCTTGTTTAAACGAAGTTATAATACCGCAGTGGGAAATTTGAATTAATAATTTTGTGTGACTTAAAAGTTTATTTGCAATTTGGTGTGGCCTGTGACAAGTTTATTGATAACATCATGGGTGTAATGTCTCAAATCAAATGCTTTTGGTTACAAATCAATTCATTAAGAAAGAGATCCCGGAATTGAAGATTATCTCTGGATTACAAAGCACGGTAACCGGACGACGACGTGCTTCAAAGGTATGACGGCGTTTTATGACATGCGTCATTCATTCTTATGTTATGGTGGACTTTGACTTTTTTTGGTTGCTATGTCATCCATCCATCCATTATCAGAACCACTTATCCTCACAACATTTATATAAATCATTTATGAATGACGTTTGAGGCAGGAAATCCGGGTTGCTTTTAAGCAAACAGGTGCCAAGATGCGGCGCTTGCTAGCAGCTTCGCTAAAAACACTCCCTAGTTACGATGCATACTGTCTAATATTTGCTTATTTTCATACATTTCTATAAAAATAAAAAATACGTTTGTGCTGCTGGGAAATGAAACTAGAGACCTCAAGGAGGCTATTTGTGGAGAAATCTCAAAATCTATATTTTCGTGCAAACTACATTTTCATGCAAACTACATTTTCGTGTGTAGTTTGTGAAACATCCTTCCGACAACCGGACCATTTTGCCGGAGCGGGTCACATATGTATGAATACATTGTCTTGAAGTCCTTATAGTGTGAGTTTTTATTTTATTATTTTTTTTTAGAGTATGAATGATCAGAATTTTGACGGTCTTGAGATTTCATTGTACCCTGCATAGAATGTGGACACTTTTTGTTGCAAGCAGCAATGCGCCCCGAGATTATCATGCTCTGAAACGCCTCTTTGTTGTGCTAATGTGCACCCGGATATTATCTCTGTCCGTATCATTCTTGATTGTGTAAAAACAACATTGAGGGGATGCATCATTGTATGTTTGTTTGGGGAGGTTATGTTGGAGGAGGTTGTTGCTGCAGCATGTCCTGCAGCTGTGTTTACTATGACAAGCCTGTCCTCAACCTGCCGTAGCCAGACTAAACACATCAGACAACTTTACCTGCAGGGCTTCCTATTTCTGTTCCGTTTGCCGTTACACTTGACTTGTGAGTTCAGCAGGAATGTGGTAATGTTTTAGAGTCTCTGTGACATGGCTTTGCAGGAAAATGTGTAGTACAAGTCTCCATGAAGTAGTATCACTAAGTGATTAGTAGGTTAGTTGCACTGTCCGATGTGCACTGACCTGATTGAATTCACTGACGCAGGTTTTTATATCCATGTAACAAATGAGAAAAAGGTCACTGAACTGTGACATCATTGGTGTCTCTCTTGTTGTATGTACTGTGTACCAAATATCCAGTTTGACTTTTATATAAGCAAGGGAAGGTTCTACAGAAATTCAAGTGACGGTCTTCAATGCAGCCGTATGATTCCACATTGAGAGCTGGTAGAATGGGCGATGCATAGAGGGAGAGAGCAAGATGAAATTCTCATCCTTGGTTCAGATCCCTAAGAACGCTTGGGATGGCATGATCTTATTATCACAGCAAATTTGCAATGTGCAGAGTGGGGAAGATTAGATGCGTCGTTGCCTTTGAAGTGTATTTTCCAACCATTGTGCAATGGCAAATTCCATCAAGTGTAGCTGGGGTAAGAAGCAAGGGCTATAAATGCTGCCACATTAAAAGCTGTCATTTGCGAAATTTGATGAAACACTCTCCAAATCTTACTGAATGAAAAATATGTAGCCTATTTCAGCAGTGTCATTCATACTGGACTGTAGATTAACTACACATATAAATGCTTTACACAAACGTAGATATATGCAGTGCGTTACATATGCTACTTAACATAATGTGGTACCTTAGTATCATGGGAGCTATGAGACAATGTGCTATTTAATAAAGGCTTCAAAAGAACAAAATTTGTTCTTGAAAAATCTTATCGTGCCACAGAAAGGCTAAGCATATTGTTGTATATGAAGATGGTCAAAATGGCTGAAGTACAGTGTAAGATTGGTACATATTAAGGACAAAGCTTTATACCAGGACTGTACAAAATTCAGAATTGAATTGAGAATGACCCCTAAATTCCAATTCCATTGTTGAACTTTAATTTGAATTGAGGTAGCAATCAGGAAACAGAATTGCAATTTACATTTAAATTGCAGGAAGTAGAATTTAATTTCCAAGAAATTCAAGGAAATTTATGGCGTAAAATCTATTTATCAAACTCTTTAAAATGGCCATTTTGTTAGGAGCGCACTCGTGAAATACACGGTCTCATTCTCACTGATACGTGATGAAAATAATTTTCTCTGACTTGCATTGAATTTAGTTCTACTTTCTTCAATTCAAATCAAATTCAGTTCAACATCCTGCGAGGTAGAATCAATTCCAGTTCAAATTCATCCATTGAATTGAGTTCTCAAATTCAGAATTTTGGACAGCCTTGCTTTACAGGTTACTGATAAACCATTGCAGTTTCATGTGGTTGGCAAAATATTAGTATTGATGTGCTCACGCTATATCGCTAGTGTCAGGCCAAAACAATGTGCCTCCAAAAATCGTCACTTGTCAGGAGACGCCATAAACGTGTCAATTTCAGGTTTTTTGTGTGTGTGGTTTTTTTAGGGGGCAGGGGGGTTTGCTTTACACCATTTGCAAACTCAGAACGTTGTTCAAAATGTGTCATTCTGTTATTGACAGTGAGGAGCCAATGAAATTTAACAGCTGCATTCAGATGAGAGGAGCACCGTGCTTGCTCTTCACCACGGCAGTGGACAACAATCTGGCGGCAATTAACTATGTTAATTTTTTTCTTTTTCCAGTTGTATCTTTAAACTGCTTTACTCAACTACAATTCCGTGTTGCATTGTCACCACAGAGTGAAAACGTGAGTTGCCATGAATCACCCCCATTCTTCTTCTTCTTCTGTTTTTCTTCATTTTAATTTGAACATTTTAGAAGAGAAACGGCAGTTACATTTTTTGGGCGAAGGTGGCAGTAGCGATTCAAAATTAAATTTTCTGCGTCCAGTAGCTTTAAACTAATCTCATTCAAAATTATGTGATTGTGTTATAAATGATGTGGACACATATCCAAGTTATTGTTGTGCAAGATCATAGAGACACCTTTGTTGTGTCTGCATGCGATCCGTTGGCTTTTACAACAATGCACCACTACCATTTCTCCCCCGGTTTTGACATAATCCAGTAGAATACAAATGGTCCCAATTTAATTTAACACAAAACTGGTTGAAAAAAAATTGTGAGGTCATCTTGGATGGGTTTCTGGCTTTTGATCTTTAAGCCTTTACGTGTCTTCTTCAGCACTTTGACCTTCACATGGCTCACGAGCTACTTAAGGGCCGGGTATCCAGACAAGACTGGTATTTATACCAATAAGGATGAACGGGAATGTAATTGCACTGGCCTCATTGCTCCCAGTCTGCCATTTCAGAGTTCCTCAGGGACAGGAGAGCCTTGGGCTGCGAGAACATCCCGGGGGGATCTAGCTGAGGAGTGACATCCCCAGCCTGTGCCTCAGGTCCGGTTACAGCATCAGACCAAATACAAACAGTGCTCGTGTCTCAGCATGCCAGGGCACGTCTCGTTTCTGCAGTTGTTCTCGTTTGTCTTTTTCATCTTTTGAATCAAACAAACTAGCCTGCAAGAATACTGGTGTTATTCATAGGCTCAATGATGTTCTCGGCAAGATAAATGGAGCGCAACATTTGCAAAACAACATTAAATATACTGCATCTACTGTACCTTTCCTTTTAAAACAATTGAACTATGTTGAAACAGTGAGTTGTGTTATCCTTAGGCATATGTATCTTTTTGTATATAATCTTAGAAATAAATATCCTCAATATCATAGATAAGAAATTCCTATGGGCACATTTGGTTTTTGTTTGAACTGTATACATGCTTGCATACTTTTCTGTTCGGTTTACATGCCGTGACACCTATGCTGTACACGGCTAGATGTATTCTATTATGAAATTATTGTTGAAGTAAAATACATCTTTTAGCGATAAAATTGTCAAACTGACCTAATTTATGTAGTGTACTACAAAAGCCTCAATCTTGACGCTTTCCACGATAAAGGTAGTCAAGTCAATGTGCTTTTTCAGTCACAGTGATTGTTGATGAATATTCGTTGAAGTTAACCTCCAGTAGTTTGCTCAAGGGTGCTTTGACGGGCTGCTCAGCAACTCGAGGATCAAACCTACAACTATTCACTTGAAGAGTAACTACTAAATCTCTTCTGCCAATCCTTCTTGTGATTGTGATAGCTAGCCTTAATCTTTTTCCACCATAATCTGCAGAGTTATTGGGTGAATTAGTTTCTGTAATTTACTGTTTACGGTGCTGGTATTACACTTAATTTAAAATTACTGCTAATCGTATTAAAAATCCACAACTGTGGGGATCTATTTCCCATTAAGACTGTAACTATTTCAGCTGTATTAATTTTTTTGTCAGTCTATCCCCAGCTAAGTATCTTATGTCCACCCACCTACCTAAAATGTAGTTGTACATTAACTTCACAACATTATTAGGCATCCCCGTACAATATACAGCTTACTGTGATACATTTATTGTGTGCACTTTTTTCCCCTCTTGAAGCCTTGTCTTTAAGAGGAATTTATCAAAAAGGTTAATTGAGGGGAACCTGGAAGTATAACTGACTGACATCCACATAACACTTAAACTGGATACTTTCTTGGGTATCATCAACAAATCTTCTTCACGTTTTAGATTGCTTGGGCATACTACTTACTATATATCCTTATGGCCGCCTCCCAGAGGATGTGTACTTAGCGTGTCCGACTAGGATGAGACCTTGGGCAAACCTAGGGCAAACTGTAGGGATAATAGCTGGCCGTTGTTGCTATCCACCTAATTACTTAGCGTTCTGATGTAGAAACGATTATGTGCACGACTTCCTGTGTGACACCAGAAGCAGCAGTCATGCGTTTCCTGGAGTGGTTTATTTGAACGTTATTTGTTTCCTTCTTTATACCATCGTAAGCCTTTGTCGTATTGAAAAATGTCTTGCACAGAATGGGAACTTGTTGTTGTTAACAACCAAGTGGAATCTGTGACCTTAAGACTGATGTTTTGATCATGGACCCCAGACAAGGAGAGTATTTTGTTTACAATTTACTGTGCCTACCCAGGGATGAGGAACACTGAATGATTTAGCTAAAAATCTTCATTTGAAAAGGCCACTTAAACATTGCATATGTGCTCCTTATTTTTTGGACAAACAGCCCACGGGTATAGTGGGATTGTATATTGGGATTTGGCTGGTTACTACATTTTGAATTTTGAATCGCTACTGCCAAATATGGCCGAGAAATGAAACTGCACACTCCCCTCTCACGTACATATTGCACACATGACGTCACGTACACAACACATAATGGAGACTTGAGGTGGTCTTGCAAAATTTCCGGCTTCCGAGATAATATTAAAGGTGAAAGAAAAGCGGGTCGGGTGGTGGCTGGCTGTGTCTAATGACAGGTCTCAGCTGTGAAGTTCAACACACACAACACTTCTCCTTTGTATTGTGTTGAATTGTTTCTGTCCAGTTAAGTATTACTGGTATAGACATCACACAAGACACTGGCACAAACAATGTTACTTATCAATTCAATTAATTGCTGCTCTGCCTCGGTGAGTTTGTTCTGAAGGTGAATGTGTTCTGCTGTTATTCCTCCATCCATTATACTGAAGCCCTCCATGAAACACAATTCTCACAGCTGGCTTGGAAACACTGTGGTGTTCTCCCAGTGGAACGAAAGAAGGTGGCTGGAGACAGGCGCTTCTGGCCTGGATTAGCCGGGGGAAGTCTTTCTTTAAAATTTGATGTAGTTGACTTTCAGCTCCTTCCTGACACAGTCCTCCAATTTATCCTTGCTAGTGATCGGTAGTGGAGAACGCCAGTGACGTGGTGCGGGCGAACTGGCCAGAAATGAAGCCTGTGGCATCTGCATCAAGGGAAGCATTATTGTACCACAGCACTACCAGTGCTTTAGATAATATATAGTTTTCCATCTATCCATCCATCCTCCCTCCAAACAGTTTTTTCCTCACATATGATGTTTTTCAAACTATAGGTTTTGGTCTCAACATTTTTAGCTTACCGAGCTTTTCTACATAGTTTTATCTAAAGCAAATATCCCACATGTGTCCGCTGCATTCCTGTCTCCTTGTGCTGCGAGCTGTATAGATGTTCACTGGTGTTCTCGGAATAATTAATTTGATTCTTTGATAAGTGATAATGGACCCAGTAAGGTATAATTCATATGCCCTAGATAGCTTTCGAGTCTATGTCTTCTACAAAGTGCCCCACTAACTCCTTGAGTGTCTGCCGCTTTCAAGACTCTCCTGTCTTGTTGAAAAAGGCCCATTCATTATTTAAATAGCTCCATAATTCATCTAGCACGCACAATGCATCTTCTGTTACTCATTTCTCATCTAGCGTAAATTAGCATTCTATGTTGCTATTTGCATTGCTCACAGATCAGAGAAGGTAAGGAAGTGGAAGGGGAGAACATCAGCTTTGTTCAGTGGTGCTTATTTCTAGTCATCCTTGATGATTTGATGCTGGCTGACATATTGAGTCTAATTTGTAGCCCGCAGAACCAAACAGCTGTGTCCTACTTTGTTTAGCTGTTATTCGGGTGATCTGCCTCATAAGGCTGCCTTGCTCTTGGCGCTCAGTGTGAGGATGTCAGGAGGATTTTGTTAAGATTCTGATGAGGAGGGCAGCGTTTTGGTAACCTTATAGATTAGGCTGGTAAATCATCCAGCGATGCTATGCACATCTTAAGACAGCACATGCTC
This sequence comes from Leptonotus elevatus, assembly GCF_054856555.1. Lineage (NCBI taxonomy): Eukaryota > Metazoa > Chordata > Actinopteri > Syngnathiformes > Syngnathidae > Leptonotus > Leptonotus elevatus. The sequence continues at coordinate 23,758,853 of NC_141243.1, forward strand.
GATGACTCAGTTGTTAATACAGTATTTAGTATAATAAATCTATTAGGTTGTTATGAGAATCTTTTTTTCTTCAAGCTGTTTGTACCTGGACCCGAGCGATTTAAACACAGTCAGGAGATATGGGTTCGACTTTCTTGGAAAATGCGTGGAGAATACATGTTCTTCCCTTGCTTTGGTACTATGACTTTCTCCCATAGAAACATGCAGGTTGGGTTCAATAAAGATTCAACATTTCGCTTAGGTGCGAATGGTTTTTCACTTATGTGCACCCAGTGGTTGATTCACGACCATACCATGCACCCTGCCTCTCATCCGAAGACCTCACTAGTTACTTAACACCCTAATGAGGACACGCATGATACAAAATGGATGTTGTTTATTATATATATTTCCAAAGAGCTATTATGCATGCATTTTCAGAGTTTTCTTTTTAAACAGAAGAACATGCAGTGGCTAATCTGTATACAGTATTACACCGTAAATTCTATAGAGTAAATTTGACCCCTTTAGAGTGATATCAAATATATTTAGTTTTAGAGTAGGCTAATATTTACATTTGGAAGAGAGTAAAATAAAGAATTGAAAAAAATAAACAAGTCACTCAAGGGTTGAGGAATAAACTCACAACCTTCAGCTTGGGAGACTGCCACCCTACCACTTGAGCTATGCCTGTTTGCTTATCTCCAACCGTAGACCAAAAACATAGATTCCAGCTGACATGAGCAATATACTAATACACACCAGGATCTGTGTGGCTCGGGGAGTAGATTGGCTGTCTCTCAAGCTGAAAGTCGTTCCTCAACCCTTGAGTGACTTTTATTTGTATTTTTTCCCCCAATTCTTTATTTTACTCTCTTCCAAATGCAAATATTACTCTAAAACAGAGTCTATCAGTCCCACTCTGGAGTCAAATTTACTCTGCAGAATTTACTGTGTACCAACTTAGTCTGATTGCCAAACACTTGATCAAAACAACGTTTGGCAACAACTCACAGCACTCTATTTTAAAGCTGCTCAATGTAGTAATTTGCTCAAAAATATATTTACAATAGCCATTTTATTTTACCAATTATGATTAAAGCATCTTTGATTTGGTAGATTAACACCTTAGCTGTTCACAATGGGAACTCCTGCAATCCTCTGGCCAATAGTATTCAGTCTGGATTCGGGTTCGAATTTCCCGCCCTCTGTCTGCAAATGTGACGTCATGCGTGCACTTGAAGAAGGGAGTGTGCAGTTTAATTCTCCGGCCACACATGGCAGTAGCAATTCACATTTGAACAAATTTGTGGCACCATGTCTGGTAACCTTACATAGCAACTATTGTGAACAAAAAAAGTAAGTTATATTGGGAAATGAATCCCCACAATTTTATTTGTGTATTTTATATGGAGTCTCCTTTTTTATCCTCAAACATACCTAACAGAAGTTGCAATGAGAGCAAGGCAAATTCCTCTTTTTCTCCACACCAATGTGACTCTCATCTCATTTCGTTGCTTTGCCTCCATGATTAAAGGTCTCCTCTCGTAGGCCTTGTCAGGGCGTAATGACAGAATTGTGTTCCAGTCCGTTTCTGCAACTCCAATGGGCTAATAGTCACGTTAGTCCACACAGTATGTCATTAGTTCTCCACCCGAATCCCAATCAGGGGCATGTCTGTCATTTCAAGGCCCAAATCACAGGGCAGGCAAGCCAGAGCTCACAGTCACATGAGTGCTCTGAAGCTCCAGTATTTCCACCCATCTTTCCTCACTACACTTTATGTGCAACATGGAGGAATCACAGCGACATGGACTTGAGGAGGCAAATGGAAGTCAAAGAGATATACTTGATGTTTTGCTGATACTGATAATCATACCATCACTTTCATTAGTGGAACCACAGTGCACATTTGTGACAATGATTGGATGATTCAT
>NC_141243.1:24488268-24573268 GCF_054856555.1 Leptonotus elevatus
GCTATTAGTATTGCTCCGACAACACAAATCAAACAGGCTTGCTAGTTTGCCATGCTCACAAACAGGAGAATAATCTGAGGTTAAAACAGCATCAAGAGCAATGTGGGAGGGGCGGAGGGGGGTGTCGAGAGGGTGTTCCAGGACACATCGGGAGGAGTGGGGGCATGTCATAGCACACAATGTGAAAGGGCGGCCATAAAGTAAACTTAAATTATCTAAAAATGCCTAATAACCTCTTAAATCCATTTCCATTGTCACTGTGATTTTGCTGCATATGACACTCCCTCACCCCAAAGTGTATGTAGGCCGCCTGTCACCCCAAATAGGCTTACATAGGCCCCAGCTTCTCTGTTGCTGTGCACAGGACAAATGGTACAGAAAATGAATGAAAACCCCTTTAAGTATAAATGTCTGCTATTGAAGCCAAAACCGATTTTAACAAGGTTATCGATTCAAGTAACTAACAATCAAGCTTAACTATATGATGGTTAGGCCAAATTAACATCTGAAGTTCAATCTGTGTGAGCAAATAATGATTTAGATAAGTTAAAAGAAGAAAACTAACTTGAAAGCATTGGGCCGTCCGTATTTTTTGGACTATAGCCAGAGTTCAGCTGGTCCTGCGACACACTCGGTGCAACTTGTATATATTAAGATTAGAGCTCAGATTGGCACCCAAAATCCCCATTCCCTAACCGTATTGACTTTCTGTGCACTACTTCCGCCAGCGGTAATGCTCCAAAACCATTTGCCAACTGACAAAAGACAGAAGAAGATTAAGAAATGTATAAAGTAGTAGAAGTAGTCATGCATTACCCCAGGTGGCAACCTTCTTTATAGCATGCGAAAGAAGGTAGCTATAGTGCACCAAAAGTGCATGCCAACCGCCAAAAAAAAGTAGAAAAAATGGAAGCAGGCAATTTACATAATGAAGAACTGTAATCATTGCAACTAATCGGTAGCGTAACTCTGCAGCATCCGCCACAACAAGGACTTATTCACAGCAGCAAAAGAACAACAACCGACCAGGATTCTAGTTAAGGTTTATTTTAGACTAAAAAGAAAAACTCTTCCATAGTTAAGAGTGGAAGTCTCAAATGCAACCGAAAATCCATACGGGATTCATTCGGAAATTCGCTCTCGCAACACTCCGAGTGTGCCTATGTTATAAAGCAAACAGCAGCTTGGGCTTAAAGTTGAACTGCTTGTTGCACTGGGCTCCGGCACTCTTTTTTGGGACACTCTGAATAAAGGGTGACACGGGAGAAGATTTTCACTCTCATCCCACCCCCACAGAATAAAATCCCGTTCCATCCCACAGTAAAAAAAATAATCATGTCCTTTAAAAGCCTATTTCCGAATGCATCCATGATTAGAGAACGGGACTTTTGGGGGCGAGTCCGAGCTCTACTGTTCTTAGTCTGTTTTTGTTAAATTTCCCACAAAAATGCAAGTTATACTTTTTGACTGGTACGACTTGCACTTCAAGCAACGTACAGTCTGAAAATGAAGGTAATGCCCGCAAGTGGCAGATGTTAGGCGGAAAGGAGAAGCAGCTCCTGGCATTGTGCAAGAGACAAAATATACTCACACACACAGCCATTATTTGTCAGCCATGAGCACTTCATGCTTAAAGGGAGCACAGACAACACCGACCGTGAGGTTTTACAAAAAGACACGAGCATCACAACTAACAAACATCCTGGGTTGGTTGGTTGGGAAGAGCAAGGATGGACAATGAGGGTCAAATATCGATCAAATGGGAAGGGGTTTCACAAGTACTTTCTGTGGATTTCAATACTTCACTTAAACCCCCACAATCTTCGAGGAACATTTTGTAAAACTGTACCTATACACTCACTTTCTCTCCAGTTATTGCTTCCAAATATGTCAAATTTTCAAGCACATTTCTTTTTGAAAAAGAAATACCAATTGAGTAAGCAGAAAATCCCCCTTCCCAGTGAGTTCTTAAGGATTTTACATCAATGCCAGTTTGTTTGATTTACTGTTACAAGTCATGTGAACATTCAGTTAAGTACGGTATCATTTATCAATGACTATCTTCATCTGGTTCGGATGCCTCCTGGACCTCCCTGGTGAGGTGTTCCAGGCATGTCCCACTGGCGGGAGGCCACGGGGACGACCCAGGACACGCTGGAGAGAGAACGCCTTAGGATCCCGCTGGAGGAGATGGTTGAAGTGAGAGGAAAGTCTGGGCTTCCCTCCTAAAGCTGCTGCCGCGACCCGACCCCGGATAAGCAGCAGATAATAGAATGATGGATGGATGTATCAATGTATACTTGACGGTTTGAGCAGTACTTATTTGTTACCCCTTAACAAGATTTAACTTATGCAACATTTATCGCAATATTGTTGCCCAGGCTACTAAACAGTATCTGTGGAGGCATTTTAAAAGTCTGCATAGTGCCCACATTTTTAATCACTCTAGGTTTTAGTTTAAGGCTTGTCTTCATCTGTCAGTGTGCGTTGGTTTGGGGTTATAAGTCAATAAATTGCATGTAATATGCTGTCAAATGTGAATGTTTTCATTGTAAAATAACTACAGAAATTGAGTTATGGAGGTTTACTGTAGAGCAATCCTTCTCAAATAGTGGGGAGCGGCGTGATGCTGGTGGCACATGTGACATGAACATGATTTTTTTGGGCCGTACTAAGATAGTGTAATTGCACATCCACTACAGTAGGTGGCAGTAGTGTCCTCGTTGTCAGAGTTTGTGCAAGAAATATTAGTTCTCTGCAGATGTGTACTTATAACAATTTTATAGATAAGTATTTATAATCGCATTGAGAGTTGCCGACTATTTCACTTCTTCCTAGGGGGGTGGCGTAACAAAAAATAATTGAGAAGCACTGCTGTAGAGTAAAAGCAAAAGGGCTATATTTTGACCTATTTTGATGAGATGTGAATTCTTGGGTTATGATCACAGTGATCTTTGCCAGATCTGAGCATGTACATTATGAGACAATGCTGCGGTGTTTGTTTTCCATAAAACAATGGACACCTCCAATAAGTTAAGAGTATCTAATGCCCATTTGAAAGATACTCTCAAACAAAGATGACAAAGTTCTGATGAAAAAGCTAAAGAATTGCCTCCCTGAAGGAGCAGGTCTTCGTCATTGGAGTCAAGAATTAAAAACTAAATTAAAGACCTATAAAGATTATTCCTGCAGTGTGTTATTGAGTGCTGGAGCTCCGAAGCTCTGAAAGGTTGGTGATTAAGTTCTGCAACAGAAGCAGCTGAAGCCTCTCGGAGGCACTGGAATGCTGTGGTTTTAGAAAGGGATACACCCTTTCCACCTAGTGCTGTTGGAATCTTAGAGGGGCATCAGCCTGGTGGTGTGGAACAGGAGAGGGTTCAAGTCCTCAGCATGGACGGCCCGATGGAGAGAAGGCTCAGAACGACTGCGCTCAATTTTGGGCAGCAAGTCCTGTACCTGTTCAATGGCCACCAGGATCTGATAAGCGAGAAGAAAATAATAATAATTAGCAACATAATGTATGAAAATGATATTACCAGGTTAAGAACAATTATATTTGGCAACAATAAGCTTCTCGCTTTGGCAAGACTGTAAACGACAAAAGGCAAATATGATTAACATGACTATTAACACATTAAAGTATAATATTTTTTTCTCAGAATTCTTAAAATTCCCTAGATATGTGTTTTACATCCAGAAGTAGTTATTAGGTGCTACTCAGTCGGGACACACCATCAATCCGATGGTCACACAGTTACATTAAGCTACTGCTTAATAGGGATGTAACAATATCCAATGTCACGATACAATAAATATCTCGATATGAACCTCAATACGATAATTATCACAAAAAAAGGTCACATGACGGAAAAAAGCACAATATTGTGTTTTTGGACAATACGCTGATATTGACAAAGAAATAGTCTTGGCCATGTAATGTCATGTGCTCCTAATGGCTCATCAGCACAAAGTATCATGGTCTGTGTAGCTCACAATGCTGTGTTTGGCTGAAGCGGGCGAAAAGTGATGTTTTTTGATGGAGATGTTGAAAAATACTTGCTGGTGTGACTGATTTATGGGAGCAATAACCACCGCAGTGGCCAAAACAAATTACAATTAAACTACACTAATAAACTAACCACCAGAGGGAGCTAGAACTGTACAAATGGAATACAACCTTGCCTTTTTAACAGGTGTGCTTCTTTTAATATTGTGACATTACAACAACAATACGATGATATAGTGGCAATTTTAATATCAAGATATTGTATTGCCGTTATCATTACATCCCTACTGCTTAAATAGAAGACCTGCTTGGAACATGCGCACGACACAGTGGCGAGCACTGGAATTGCAGAGAACACTCAATCCACTCAATCCATATACTTGTATATGTTATGTATGTATATGTATGTGTATGTATATGTTGAGGCATTATTACTTTTGAGCAGAACATTTTGAAGTGAAAAGCACAGACTTGTTACCTGTGGGAACAAGAGCCTCTCATCCCGTTTGAACTTCAGGCAGTCAATGATCAGCCTTTTCATTGACTTGGGCGAGGTACTGTAGAGCTTACTTAGGTCCGGGGACAAGTAACCACGTCCCACCATAAAGATTATCTGGAAAGAAAGAAAAAATCATCATCATTACACCATTATTGGAATCCTAGGGTTCTGAATAGACACAAACTGAACAAGACGAAAGTCTTTGTCTCAGCAAAGGTAACAAATACACGGTTCATTACAATTTGGCTCAAAACATTTTGAAGCGTTTTCAAATAAAGTGTTATTCAACCTGATCTCTGTTGTTGATATTGGAGTACGGTAGAGTCCCTGACATCAGCTCAAACAGCACAACGCCATAGCCATATACGTCAGACTGAAATGTGTACGGGTTGCTGTCCTGCATTCGGATCACCTCAGGTGCCTCCAAACACATAGAACAGAAACAAAAGTGTGATGTTGTCCATGGGTAATTTCTGTGATTAAATATTTATGGAATGACCTTAAAACAAAATTACCATCCAAAGAATTGATCCACTGGGCTGTTCAACCTGCTGAGAGCCGCTCCATCGTGATTTCACTGTTGCAAGGCCAAAGTCCCCTATCTTAACAGTCCAACCTTCATGGAGGAAAATATCTAGAAAACAATCTCAGGAAAAACTGCTACGGACAAAGAGGGTTTCATTGACTGTGCCAGATGAACAGCAAAGCTGTGTGGGTCAATTAGTTATTTTATATAAGATTGTTTTTAACTTTATGCCAAATGAACAAAGTGCAATTGAGGTTGTTGGCATAACAGTTCCAAATTAAGTCTGTGGTCACATGACATGGGACAACTGGAACCACAATCGACATTATCAGTATGGTTTCTGGTTGACTACAAACTACTACTACAAAAGAAAAGGATACTGTTTGACTTCAAGTCACGATGAATTATGTTCTTTGCATGAAGATAACTGAAAGGGAAAACGTATGCTTAATTATTACATGGAATAGATATTCATGACAAAAATAACAATTTGCTGCACAAGTGCAATTTTAGAAAGCAATTTTCAGAGTCAACTTGAAACAGATTTTTCCTGCATTTAACAGGCAATCGAAGTTATTATGAATGTGTATACGTATACATATATATCTATTATAGCTATACTGTATACCCCCCCCCCCCCGCCCCCCCTTATTCCTGAGGGCTCTGATGTAGTAACATTTATGTGCGCGACTTCCTGTAAGACACCGCAAGTAGGAAGGAGTCTGTTACAGCAGATTTTGCTTCATGGAGTGGTTTAATTGAACCCCCCCCCCCCCCCCCCAAAAAAAACAACAACAACAAAAAACATCAATATTAACTAAAAAGCATTGATGATGTGGAAAAGTCTTACTCCATGCCCTGTGCTGTCTGTCTGGCCACATCAATCCGCCTCATAGTGTCAAATTTGGTTTCAGAGACATGCAGATGGCGGTACAGGCTGCTGCCTTCACACCACTGTGTGATTATGGCAAAATTGGGCTTAGTCATGTATCCCATGAACAACAGGATGTTGACATGGCGGGTTTTCCTGAAGAGATGGAGAAATCAAATTTTACACACACAAAAAAAAAGAAAATTTCCCATCAACCATTTTGTTATTGCCTCAGGGTACACCCACCATTGTGTTTTTTTTAGGTTGGTTCCAAACTCATTCATCACTACGTCAAAGTAATAAAAAAGCAGAACTTCAGGTGCTGCTTGAAACATGAGTTTAACTACACAACGAAACAACTTACCGCAAGACCTGCATTTCATTTTTAAATGCCTGTAACTGTTCAGGCGTTGGCTCCGTGACTTTAAGGATCTTGATCGCTACATCCCCATGCCACTTGCCCTTGAATACAGTTCCAAAGGAGCCAGCTCCTATTCTCTTCTGGATGGTGACTTCGCGCGAGTGAACCTCCCAGTAGTAACTTGAGTCCCTGTAGCCCCCTCGGTGCTAAAAAACAAACAAACATCTAATTTGCCAAATAACTAAAAAGATTTAACACTTATGTCTCTGAAAATATCCAGTGACAAAGAATACTGCAAAACATCACGTACTACTTTCTTTTTGTCATCTGAGGAGGAGGGCTTTCGTTCTTTGTGCTCTGACGGAGACTTCGGTGGTTTTCTCCCTGGAGAGCCTAAAGAAGGTGGGCTGGTGGATGGCTTTGGGGATGGCTCAGGACCTGCAGATATTAAAGGCAGTGTATTAAGTGTTCGAGTCTAACACAGGCTAAATAAATGGCAGACCTAAAATTACTATTAATTATAATTAATTTAAAAAAAGCATACCTATTGTGTTGTTATATTTCACTGCTTCCTAAAAAGGTTGAAGGGGGAGAAAAAAATCATTAAATGTATTTAAAGTAATTTTACTGACAGAATTTAGACTACAAATGCGGAGCCTCTATACAAGGCATTTTCATTGTGGTCACAATTATTGTAGTGTAATTTGCAGAGGAGGGCAAAACACTCAATACAACGGCCTATCATTGATAGGGATGTAATAATAACGGGAATATCGTGATATCGCGATACCAGAACTGCCACAATATATCATCGGCGTCATGCCACCATATTAAGCGGCACATCTGTTAAAAAAGTCGGGTTGATTTCCATTTGTGCAGTTCTAGCACTCTCTGGTGGCTAGTTTTTTTTTACTGCAGTTTAATTTTCACAAGGCATGTTTTGGCCCTTCTGTGTTTAAAATCCACGCTAATGGTTAGATGAAGGGGAACATAATATGCTTGTAAACAGAGTCAATATGTGTAGGAACTCAATGTGTGCTTATATTAGCAAGTAAGCGCCTCAATATTAAGTGTTATTAGAGATTGTATGTGTTTATATGCATTGCTGTGATGTACAAAAGCAATTTTTTTTATGAGCTCATTTTATTTACAATATCATGACCTTTTTGGTATCGCCAACATCCCCACAATATCGTGATAATTATTGTATTGTGACCTTCATATCGTGATAATATCGTATTGTGATGTTTGGATATCGTTACATCCCTAATTATTGACAGATGCCCACCTTTCAGCGAGTGCTTTCGCATTTTTGGCAAGCGCTTTATGACACAAAGCCTCGTAAAAATAGACGGAGTGAGAAGTAGTCTGTACTGACTCCGATCGATGGACGTAAACCTAATTTTAGGTGCTCAGTCCGTGTATTTTTACGAGGCTTTGAGTCATAAAGCAGTTGCCAAAAATGCCTCACGGAAAAGTGGGCATCCATCAATGACGGGCTGTTGTACTGATGGTTTTGCCCAACTCTGCTAATTTGCCTTTTCTCCAAAGGGCAAAACTGCTCAGCTGTCACAATGTACTGAGCCAATCATTAGATCGCACGACATCTTTGTTTACAAACAGGAAAGGGGTCTATTGAGTAGCAGGCACGCTACAATGTGATGTCGCCATCCAATGACGAATAGTATTTTTACAACTTAGAATTCGAAAGTCAATTGAGGGGCCATTCATTGTGTGGTTGCGGGCCACATGCCCAGTTAGTTGCCAGTTGTTTATCACCGGACTAGAGAGTGTATTTGCAGGATTTCAAAATTGTACAACCAGAGAAAACCATGCAAAGGGCAGCTGAGACTTGCCTCTATAATGCTGGCAACAGCAGGGCTCACTGTGCTGACCATATGAACATTGGGTGTCGAGGTGGAGCGATGCCTTTGTAGAGACTGGCCATCTCCACTGGGGATGGGGAAGGGAAAGGCTGATGTTGGGGACAGGAGGTCCTGCCTGACAGAGGACATGCAAAAAGTCACACAGTGTATTTAAATATCTGTTTTAAAAAGGTGAATCTTTTTTTGAACATGCTTAAAAATTGTTTGGTCTGCAAGCTTACCCAGCAGGCTCTGGCGTTAAGGCTATGTTACTCTGTGATGGGGAATTTTCTGGCAATAGTATCTGAGGATACTCATCTGTGCAGGGACTTGAATCACAACCGGCCAAACACAAGTAGAAAAGGATGAGACAAGAGACAAAAACATTAAACGGGTGGACTCGTTTAACGTGTTATGACTGAACTATTATCATTTCATGTCAGACAGTGAGGGAAAAAAATCCAATGAGTCTTTTTTATTGTGTATGTAAACTTCTGGTTTCAGCTCGGCGATATGGACAAAAAATGAAATGTTGATTTTTTTCCCCTCAGTCATTATGGACAATTATGATTTTAAATAAATTTTAATTGAATAAACACAACAAACACTTATTTAAAGGTTTCATTTATTCAAAAATAAATCCTGTGCAAAATGTTCAAACAACAGTAAAGCCTGGTGCACACCATGGGCGCTGCGCCATTGGCTTCCAGCGCAGATGGCTTCTAAGCTGTTCTGCGTGTACTAGGGCGCCGTCGGCATAGCTCCTTAAAGTTGCGTTGATCACATGTTTGGGATCATGTGACCATTCACGATGGCGACCTCCAGGCCAAAGAGATATTGCTGTATGTTTTGCTACTATGCCAGAAAAGACGATGACTGAGGGCTGCTTCTTGTGAAATATGGTTTAAGTCCTACATTAGAGCTTGCAAAATGTACTCAGAGGGCGTGGCTATGTTTGGTGTATGAAGAGCACATGCGCCGTGGATAATAGCAGCACACCCCGGTGGCGCTTGAGCCAGGCATACGTAGAGCTGATGGTGCCTTAGCGCCGAAATGATCAAACATGTTTGATACTCAGCGCCAATGGTGCAGTGCGATCGGTACTCAAAAAATGCTCTTGCACATGAGATGCAGCTAGCGAAATACAGAGTGCGGATGGTGACTGAGCACCAATGGCGCCTCGTGTGCGCTGAGCTTAATGTATGGTATTGACCTTTTGCACGTGACGTCACCACCCTCATGGGCACGCCCCCTCCGGGACGCTGGGCGGCAAAAGAACCACTTGTCTGTATTGTAACCATTGAATCTCGTACAGTGTTAAGTCCTTCATCTAATCAATTATCTCATAAAATGGTCATATGCTGCTGTGTGATCGGTTGTACAGATAGACAAGGGAGTAAACCAAATATTGCTTTTTTTAATCGCATACCCACTAATGAAGACAAAAGACATAGATGGATAGCAGCAATCAACAGAAAGGACTGGTATTCACGGATTTGCAGCGATCATTTTTTGCGAGGTTAGTAGATAAAAGTTCATACATTTTACTAGTAAACGTACACTCTAATAACAGAGGTGTCGAATTACGCGTTTCAATTCACATTAAGCAGCCAGATAGTTAGCGTCCACTCCAACTGCACGTACACACATCTTAGTTTTACTATGTACCTTCTTCAAAACTATGAAGTGCATTTGACTGTTTAATAATGGGGGATTTCGTCTTTGTGCTTGGAGTTTTTCCACTCTGGAGCCGGCCGATATCATATTCAGGAAATGACTGCATAGCTTGCCACTACGATTTTATCCCATGCTGGTCAACATAACATCATCACAGCGTTTCAATACAGAACGAAATGTGTCAAAATAACTCAGTTAGCATGATCAACAAGTTTTACCTTTGCATTACGAGGTATATTGTTCCCCGGTGTGAGCGTAGCATCTCGTCCCAGAGACAAGCGTTTAAATAAGCTCCGGTGTAAGGAGGAGAGCCGGTTAGACACCGGCATTGACTACATAATGATATAGGTCGTGCGCTATGAATTTCGGCAAAATCAGCTATTTGAATGACTTGGTAAAAACAGAAGGGCTGTTTTCAAACTAGCGATCTCCAACTTAAGCAAATATCGCGCTCTATGAGTCCTGACTAAATGTGCCACTTCAACTGACAGGCGAACTTCGGTTGAAGTAGTAGATTTCATAGCTCGATGGGCAATAATAACTTTTCATTTGTAAAATAACAGTCGCCAAGTCACCAAGTCGCTCCGGGTCACGTCCACTTCCTGTCAACAATCATTTCCTTCGGCCGTGCAAATGGTCAATAGTGCAACAAAAAAAAAAAGCAGCTATTCATATCGTGTGTATAACTTGCTTAAATGCCACAATTAAGTAGGTAGTAACTATTGTAAACACGTCTTGTTGTAACCCACCCATCCAGCATTCTGCCACTTGTGCAAAATTACAAACAATAATAATTGGATGTAACACAATTTAAGAAAAACAGCTTTTGATAATCCAGAAGATAAGAGTGTATATATTTATACCCACCTTAATTTTTTTAATGAATAATTAAATATAATTAATTCAATTTATTGTCCAGCCCTAACCTGGAAAGAGCCATCAAACTCTCATGCTGCAATATAACTTTACTAATAACCAAAGTGTCATAGTATAAATAGATTAATGGTTTAACTGTGCATCAACTCACCGCTGTTTGCTTACTGTGTCCATGTCCACGCAAACAGTAGGTACTTTGCTACTGCAGTGCTGGTGAAATTTGTATCCACATGTCTGACACCTGAAGCCATTAAATAAAAATTTGTGGCAAAAATCACAGTAAGCCAACTTGAAGAAAGTTTTCCGTACCTGTGCAGATTAAAATTAGATTATTATTTCTGCAGCAAATAAACATTAGTGGGGGAAAAAATGTCATGAAAGTATAAACAAAGAAATCACGTATGTCTATTACTGTACTTACAAAGTTGTGCATGGTCAGAGGAATATCATCCAGGACCTCGACTAATAACTCCTCTCCAACCAAAGGAGTAATGTCCGTGTCCCAGTCTGTCAGTCTTTTACGACTGGAAGAGTAATTAAAAGACAATAACAACATGATTGTGAAGCCCAATTAAAATATATATGTTGGTGAAAATTCATTATGTTAAGTTAAGAAAGACTTGATGAGGGCTGCAGCACACTAAAAGTGAAGCGGGAGAACACCGAACACTTGCGCGGTGTGTGGGGTTCTGCCACGACATTTCATGAGTGGCAGAGTCGAGGCCACTTGTTTTGGGGCGATTGAAAATATGAATCGCAATTGCACTATATGGAAATGTCGCAGATATGCTCCAATTAAATGCACAGAAGCTTTCACACAGGTGTCACATGACCGGGCTAAGCAAGTGCAGCACAACCGCGGTCCGCCAGGCAATAGAAATGCAGTAATACAGTATTACAAGTACAGTATAAATGTGTTTTACAAAAATGTTTAACCATATTTATAATTTCATATGTACCTGTGGATGGAATGGTGAAGCTTGAGCTAAAATTGTATGCAAGCGATTCAATTCAAATGAATGGGAGTGCACCCCGCCTTATAGTACATCCACACTTTCCACTTTATTTCACCTCTACCCTCTATCTGTAGCATTCTGCATCTTCCTTGACTGACACGGTCTCTTTATGGCTTAAAAAAGGGATAAAGGCCAACATATTGTATGGAGCCTGAGAACACAATACAGGAAGTCCAGGTAGTGAATCACCCAATTAGCCGGGATGTGTAGTCAGTTGTCATTTTTCACCATGGTCGGATACTTGTAATGTGCAGAAGAGTGATATGACAGAACTCAACTGCACACTCGCAAAGTGGGCAGGGTTCTACCACAAAATTTCACGAGTGGCCAAGTCTCCACCATTGGTTTTGCGGCGTGTTCTCATTCGTCATCAGTATGCTGGACTCATGGTTGTAGAGAGAAATTAATGCGTAATTGGTTAGGTGAATATATTACTTTTTCCTTGACACGGAAGTTCTTCTGCAGCTCCTACCTCTTTGGCCACTGTTGCTGCAGCAGCAGCGTAAAAGAAAAAGAGGTTGAGAAAAGTTGCACATCAAGCATTGATTGAAACCAAGACTAATGGTCAGTTTCTCTGGTAATCATTTATATTTTAGTACTGAATGTCATTTACTAGCTTTGATTGTAGTCCGCTGACCTCGAAGGAAAATCCCCTCCATGCCAAGCCAGAAGTGTTGTGCTGCAATAATTGATGGTATGGCTTAACTTTAGTACAGTATAACTGCACAGTATAATACAGCAGAACACTTGAAATAAAATGGTAATGTGAAAAGGAGTTTGCACGATTAACATGATAACGATGATGATTAAACACTGTAGAAGCCACGGAGTATTTGTCTTTTACGTACTCGATTCGGCTTAGTTAGCCTAGTACCGCAGTGAAGTCGTGAATTTTATCATCTGCTTATCAATTAAAAAACGCAAATAACCATGCACATCATGTGTCTCTTCTTAAATTCATACTTTTGACTACTGTTGTTTTTTCAGATGGCACAACGTGGACAAAGCTAGGTGTGGGAAGACTACACTAACTTGAAAGTTTTTGGTTTTGTTCTTGTTGAAAATTGCTCAAAAATATTACATGTACTGTGTATTAATAAGCGTTTTTATTAAGGAGGGAGTGCGGCAGAAATTTACTTAAACGATGCATATTTTGCACTTTATACGTCTATATTTTCTTTGTTCTTGAAAGTTGTAGAATAGAAAAATAAAAGCTTGTATGAACAATGTTACCTTCATCTTGCAATTCCCTGTTTACAAGTTGTTGTTTATTAGGTTGTTCTACCTGCACAATAATCTACCTCTAATTCAAGACAAGTGGTATTTTTGAACTCATTTATAAATTGATTTATTTTCATTTTCATTCATTTCCCAGAGGTTTAATGGCTTTTTTTTTTATTTATGTTTTTGTACTTGAAAAATCTTCTGTCTTAAGATGAAATACTGAAGAACAAAATATTGTAAAACAAATGTTATCTTTAATTCATGTATTTGTCGTAAGCTCCCAAAAAAGTTATTGTATTAGTTCTGTTTGTTTTGTTTTTTAAATAATTAATCCACAGATTAATTGGTAAACCTTTTTTTTCCTGCGAAATATCAGCATCTGCCTAAAAAAAAAATCCATATCGTTAGGGCCCTAGTAGAAATTGCCATCCATTGGATTAAAGATCCATTGCATCTTCAAACCAAGAGTACCATCAAGAGGATTTAAAAAAAAAAATCACAAGTGCTTCATGAAGCTTAATTTTCCCATTCCTACTATGTAATGATGGAACAATGACGACAAGATTACAAGATCTCATAGAACGCCACAAGATCTCTCGTCTGTACAAAGCAGAGATCTATTTCTTTCCTTACGAGGCATTTTTTGTGCATCGTGTATCCGGCTCATTTATCATACACCGAAAACACTTGTTCATACCAGTAACACACGGTAAGCAAGCCAACTTCAATATCTTACTATACTAATAATATATAGCCATCAGTGCTTTGGTACCCTCTTATGTTGAAGTTGTTGCCGGCAGCTTGTCACGGCATAATGATGACTTGACTCGTCACTGATGTTAGAAATACAACATCGTCTTAAAATCAAGTTCAATTGATATTAATTACGGACGCTAAAAAAAAATCTACTTAATTACGCTGACATTGTATTATACGGCACCTGTTACAGCATGCAGCAAGCGCAGTAAGTCGTTTGATTACTTTTGAAAGGCGTAAATGACTTTGCGCACTTTGATGCCGACAGCCTGGCACACTTGCCGTGCTGATCACATTTTAACAAACCAGGCTTACTCAACAGTGCTGATTTAGCAAGCAAAATTGCTACTGTGGTTCTGACGTCACCTTGTCTCATAGGCCAAAATCTATGGAGAGAATTTCTAGAGATGAAAATAGTGTGCTGCTAAATTAAATTTAGGTTAAAAAAAACAAAAAACAAAGTTGATCATCTAAAAATGAAGATCAGTTGGTCGCTCATCATTAAGTAAAATGTGTTTTTTTTCCTTATGTTTTTATAATTTATAATTCTTATTTTGTTCTTAAGGCAAAAACTTTTTGTTTGTCCGAATACCCAAATATTCAATAGAATTTAGTAGGATATTCGAATACAAAAATATTTGATAGCTGCAGCCCTAAAACTATTCAGTAAGAGGAAAGATCTCAGTTGCAAGATGACCATGTAACAAAAGTGACTCTGCTGTTTATGTTTACATTTGCACTTTAGAGGTAGATCGTAAATTTTATTGCAGTCTGCTCAATAAGAAAACATTTTGAAAACTGGAAAATTTATATTTTTTATGATACATTTTGCAAAAATCTTGTGAACTCAATCTCGTGAGACATCTTGTCTCATCTGCTGTCTATAACAAAGTGTTCAGTCATTCTTGTGGTCAATCATTTTGTTAATGTCTTTCTTTATGGATGAAAGTTCAGATTCCTTTATGTCACCTGTGTCAAACTCAAGGCCCGCGGCACAGATGTGGCCCACACCATGTCATTTTATGTGGCCCGCAAGAGCTTAAAAGTTTTGAGTGTCTAAAAATAAATACCCAAAAATAAATTAAGAGCGTGCTTTGACCAAAAATGACATTTCCCACAATGCCTTTTGACTACAGTAGCCGCGGCAGTGTTTCCACATCCATGCCAAAGAGTGGAATTGAGATATAAATAATGATCCTAAAATGTCCAGAAAGAGAAAAGTTGATGCAGACGGAACACTGTTTCAAGAAAGATGGGAAGGTGAATACTTGTTTGTGCTTCAAGGAGAAAGACCGGTATGTATTTTGTGTTACGAGGCAGTATCGGTTATCAAAGAGTACAATCTGTGTCGACATTTTGACACCAAACACGGAGCTAAGTACGCTAAAGCAAAAGAAAAGCAACAAATTGCCCAATAATTAAAAGGCAAACTGCGGTCGCAGCAGAGTTTGTTCACGAAATTCACAGCCAAAAACGAGGGCGCAGTGAAAGCTAGCTTCATTGTGGCTGAAGAAATCGCCCACGCTTCAAAGTATTTTTCAGAGGGAGCGTTTTTGAAGCAGTGCATGCTGAAGGTCTGTGAGCAGGTGTGTCCCGACCAGTTACAGACTTTTAAAAATGTCAGTTTATCAAGAAACACCTCGCGGACCGAGCGAAGGAACTAGCCGGAAATCTTACAACACAGCTGGCCGAGGAGACACGCATCTACACAACTTTTTCATTGGCTGTTGATGAAAGCACAGATAACACGGACACAGCGCAGTTATCAATTTTTATTAGAGGCGTAAAGTCGGACCTATCTATCACTGAGGAGCTGTTGGATGTGGCTGCAATGCATGGGACCACGAAGGGACAGGACATTTTTGATGCGGTGGAGAAGTACGTAAGTAAAAATGCATTGCAGTGGGAAAACTTGGTGGGATTAACTACAGACGGTGCACCGGCAATGTGTGGAGGGAAAGTGGGCTTAATTGGACTAATGAAGGGGAAAATGCAAAAAATTAACTGTCACACGCCTCTGATAACGTATCATTGCATTATCCATCAAGAAGCTTTGTGTGGGAAGGTGCTGGGGATGGAGGACATTGTGACCAGTCATGAAAACAGTGAACTTCATTCGGGCGCGTTCCAGCAGTTTTTGCTGGAGATGGGCTCGGAACAAGGGGATGTGCCGTACCATACAGAAGTGTGGTGGCTGAGTAGGAGCAAAGTCCTCAAGCGATTTTTTGAGCTCATTGCTCTTTTTATGCAGAGTATAAGGAAAACTCATGTCTGAACTATCAGATCCAAGGTGGCTGTGTGACTTTGCTCAGTTGTGTGACATAACCGACCATCTCGCCCAGCTTTTTTCCATAATGAATATGAACAAAAACAAGCACAGATCACGCCTCACGGATTACAACCTCCATGCTGTTCTACGCACTGCCTCAGCACAGGACCTAAAACCAGACATTGACACACTGGCAACGGGAAAACGGTGTCAGGCATCTGGTCAGAAAACACACAGGTAAGCATTTTTTTTTTTTTTTTACGTAATTAAAATATAATAAAATGTAATTCAACCAAGAAGAAGAACAGTTAAACTGTGTGCAATTTGATGATTGATTGTGCTTGCATTTTGTTTTGTGTTTATCATTTTCAGAACATGATCAATCGATAGTAGAGAGAGAATCCACTTGGTGTGTTCAAGGACAGGCAGCATCTCCTCATCAAAGACTAACCGAAAAACTTGACCGATATAATTGTGAACTGAGTCAACCTTTATTTTGGTATTTTTAGTTGATTACATATTATTTATGTGTAGCTGCTGTTTTAATTATTTAATGTTTGCAGGTCTTATGTGTGTATGCAGAAAATTTGTTGTCATCAAATCATCAGTTTGATGCAAGGCTGTGTGCAGCCTTTTTTTGTAAAATGCTACATGTGTCATATATGCTCTTTGCAGCTCAGTTTTATGTTATTTTTCTTTATTCACTTGGACAGTTTGAACCTTTATTAATGGAGTTGTGTGGGTTTTCATAAGCTGACAAAATTTTAAAGGATTTATGTTAGCGCAACAAGCAAACATGTTTTCTATGCAACTGTAATTGTCATTTGAATAAGTTATAATAAATAATGAATTATTTAACATTAAGGAGTAGTTACATTTATTTTACATTACATTCAATTACATTTAGTTACATTTATAAGTTACATCTGGCCCTTTGAGGACAGCCATTATATGCTGATGTGGCCCTCGGTGAAAATGAGTTTGACACCCCTGCCTTATGTCATAGAAGCAAAACCTGTGACTCTGGACTGTTGTTGTTTTTTTTTTGTTTTTTAAGTACGATCCATTTATTTATTTATTTTAAAGGCATTTTATTAATTATAAGCAAATCTGTGTTATGGAGTGTAGCACACCAATCATCAAAGTGCACAATGGTTTGTGAACTCAAAGAACAGATTAACACTACTGCTTTCTCAGTGCTGGTCATCTGTGATCTATTCACCCCTCAGGATGCGTTACTTTTCAGTCGGAAAAGCGCCTTAACTGTCACAAATTTTATCTCCTCACCATTCTCAAAAACAAATGTACTGTGCACATCAAATTAAATTATACCAGATGAAATAGTATGGGGTGGGGCAGGGGTCGTTTGGGGGGATAGATCCCAATTGTTGAACCCTTTTCCCCCCCAGATAATATAGCCAATGGCACTCACTCAGCATAAATAAATTGTGGGGGGAAAAAATACAGATAATCAATGTGATCAGAATCTGTATCGGCCGATCTTACTCACAGTGGATCGGTATCGGCAGCATAAAAGCCTGATCGAAGCATCCCTAGTAAAAATATTTTGGGGAAATTAGGTGACAGTCCTCGATCTCCTCATTTCATTGAGACGTCTACAGAAGATGACATTGCGTCATTGCTGGTGATGAACCGTCTGCAGGGCTGAATTTCCACTATCGCCACAAATGTCAACTTTATGCTTCATGTTTCAAGCGTGATTAAATTAAAGACAAACAAAAAGTTAACACAGTTACTCAAAACAGCTTTGTATATTCACAGATGAATGTCAGTAGTCTCCCTTCCAAGCACTCTCCCAAAACCCGCGCAGAGTGCATATCAGGCTTTTGGTGACATATAGATTGAATGCGTGCGGATGAGTGTTCAGTGCAGATGCATCGCATATATCCGATTTATATCCACATAAGAAAGAGGCCCAGATTGGATTTGGAAAAATCTGAATTGTACTGTTCACACTGCAAGACAAAAATCAGATATGTGTCGCATATGGGCAACAAAAAAAAAATCTGAATTGAGATGCAGTGTGAACGTAGCCAATTGTCTGTTGAATGATGAAGATGCAACTTCAGTCACTGCTATTTTGCAGTCCCTTCCATTTTCAAAACCAAATATTACATAACGTAAAGAAGCGCAATGTCATAAAATCAGGCAAGCTGCCATAAAATTTTTGTTGAAAAATAAAACCAGAAGATTTTAATGTTGTGGCGTAATTACTTTTGCAAAAATAGTTTCTCATTCTTTCTTTTTTCCCCACAATATTATTGTGTGCACACTGCATGATAATAATGATAGCTCCAGTTGATGCTGGAACTTAAAGTGTTCCTTGAGGTGCCCTTTTTTGTAAATAATTATTAAAAGGTATGTCACATGTTCCATGCGTCCCCATTCCTCTCAACACAACATTCTGATAAATATTGCACCAATTTTTATCCATCTCAGGGGATGGCTTTTTTGCCACTTGCTGTCAACTGAAAATGACATCACAGTGTCTAAGGGATCAAGTAACAACCAATCACCTATTTTCTGGGTTTGGTCATGTGACTTCGCAAGACGAGTTTCAATTGTTTGATCTAATAATTACTGGAATATTGTTGTTAGTTGCTTTTAGTTCGTTTAATTATTTCCTAATGTAGTAGTATTTGTTATGCGTGTTCACCGGCTTCACCCACCTCATTATTTTATTAATTTTCCATTAACTGCTACATTTAATGTGGTTCAGTACGCCACCTGGTGGCAGCTGTGTGGTACTGCTGTTGTAAGTAAAGGTTTTTCTCCAGCATTAAAATTGCCTTCTGCCATTCTTATTTGCCATTATCCTGCAAAAGAAATGTAAACATTTGCCTAAAATAGGTTAAAATGACGATAGAAACGTTCACAGAGAAGCAGCACAATAGAAACTTTTCTATCATCTCTGCGATATACTATGTATTGCCGTATCTTCCAGCTCTGAGATAAATGCAGCCATTGGCTTGGGACATAATGTACTAATTGCATACTTACTTCAAACAAACACATTTTGTATCCGATCTTGCTAATATTAGTAAAACTTAAGTAGACAGTAATGCAAGCTTACCCTTCTAGAAGACGGAATACAGCACAGCAATCTTGGCTTAAGCCTCTCACTTTAAGTGCTTTATCTAGACTCTCATACACCGTCTGTCCTTGCCGAACATTCACCTGTGAATAGGAGATGACTCTTCAACAACACTGACCAGTGAGAAATATGTCAAACTTTGTACGAGTAATTGCACTTCATACCAGCAATATTAGCCATGTTTTTCACTGAGAATCACCACCATAATATAATTTTAATAGATGCACAAACACTGATAGATTTTAATAAAGAGCAGCATTGAGGACTTGTCTCACCACAGTCCTTTGCTTGTTGGGGAGATAGACTCGGATGGTCCCACCACCTCGTGGCACATCCTCCGGACTAGTTTCTCCTGAGGAGGAGTAGGAGGAGGTGGAGGACATGATGAGAGGACGCAGGAGGGGGATGCTATACTTGACACCAAAGCCTCAGGAGAGTGTCATTGGCCGTTGGATCCAAAAGAGTAAACTGTTTACTTGCAACCTGCAACAAAGTTAACACGCTTCATTTTGAGGATATGCAATAAGTATACATGTTGAAAAGAGCAAAAAAGCAACATCGGCCGTTGAACATGAGCATTTGAGAAAGGCAAAATAATGCAAAATTCAAATAACTAACAATGTAAACAACAGGGACGCTTGCCTTCGCTAATGGGCTGTACTTTGCATGGTAGGAATAACAGTAAATATGCATTTAACACAAGGGTGGTTATCAGAATGAACCTCTTATGGTGCAGTGTACAGTATATTGAATTTGACAGATGGCATGAAGTGCTAGTCAAACAGTAATTTGACAAGACACGAGAAGTCCACAGCAATGATATATTATTAATACTCATAATTAAAATCGCATACGCCACAACACTCAAAACAGTCACCGTGTGTGAAGCAAAGAGAGTGATAAATGCCAATACACGCGGAAAGTCTAAACTGCAAACTTATAGAAGTCATAGTTGAGTGATGCTAATGCTATGTAACGTTAGCCTCTTAGCTTAGCGTGGGATTTGTCTACGACTGTATGTGACATTTGGAGTTGTGGGAAGCCATGTTTCTCTTCACTGTGCCACTTAATCGACTTTAAACTGCCTGGCCAACTAGTTTAGGAGGTAATGGCAACTAACAGCACACTGACGATATAATTCTGACATAAGTCAGTGTTAACTCGAAAAAGCAGTTGTTACCAGGCTAAACTGTGCCCGTAGTGTTTAGAGATTATGTAGCTACCCTGTGGCTAGCCTACTTTTTAGCTATTCGTAGCCAGCCCAGTTGAAAACGTTAGCGAACTTCGAGGGTTTTACCACTGCGTCGGCTCCGCTCCTGACTGCAGTTGCTGGTCGTTTCTCCACTTCGTCAGCAGTGACTCGTAACATCGCCGTCCGAAACATAGCACGGAATAGTTGTGCTGTGTTGCGTCTATTTCTAGAGCTAAGATATAATTCTAACAACGCCAGATATTAATTAGAATCTAGATATAAATTAAAACTCTTACCTGTGGCAGCCATCTTGAACCCTCTCAATCTAAAGTCGAATCTGTCAAGAACTTCAGGGAAAGCGGAAAACCTCTGAATTGCTCATTTTCATTGGCCACTTCCTGAAGCTGCGTTCTTTCATTGGACACCGCCAGTTGGACATAGCAGAGATGGGCGTTAACTTACCTCTGTCATGTAAATGAACTCTACTACGTACTACAAGTACTCCAGTTTGCGTCGAGCTGCAATCTCAGTTTTCAAAACGACAGCGAAGCTAACAACGACAACACTAATACCAGAGAAAATGTCTAAACCCCTCCAATGTATATGGTACTTGTTTTGTAATTACATCACCACTTCGTCGCAATTGCAATTTTTCATTTTTAAGTATCGTGGCTGTTATTCAAGATTCAAAAGAGGAGCAAATACAAACCAGGCAATGTATTTTATTAAAACGAAAATATTGAATAGTACATGCAAGAGATGTGCGTCTACAAGATATCATCACTTGTCAAATACTGACATCTACAGTGGACATATTGAAATTGTACTGTACTGTTTTAATGGTAACTCGCCAATTAAACATACGAATTAAACAAAAAAAGAAAAAGAAAAAGAAAAAAAAGAAGTCATTCTATACACAACCGTCCAAAAGTAAGATTATAATAAATATTTATTATAAACCTATTGAACACTAAGAAACCTCCTTTTCTTGGAAGTGTGGGTATATGTGTGGTGTCGCCACTCAACATCTGCTGTGTCCTCATTTTCCAAGGTGCCCAGTTTGATCATGTATACTAAAAACAGAAAACAGGATCGAAGATCAGAGAACATCTACACATGTAAATGTCAAAATGATTACAGGACACAAAAATGAACCGCTTGTGTACTTGAACTGCATTGGTTTGTCCAGGTTTCAGGCCTTTGGAGTTTCATGACTCAGACCTGCCCACTTTAGTTTTAATGACAATGTATAATTTTACCCTTATCAGTGTATCAATCGCTATTGTGGTTCTGACGTTACTTCATCTCATAGACCGAAATCTATGGTGAAAGACTTGTCAAAGTAAAATATCACTATTGTTTCTAGAAACAAAAATAGTCTGCCACTAAGCACAGTTTAAATTTCAGTAAAACATGTTGATTATCTAAAAAAAAATCAGTTGGTCATTCATTAAGTGGCAATGTGTGTGTGTGTTTTTGTCTTCTGTATTTATGTATATGTATCCTTTAACCAAGCAAAAGTATTTATTTTTTATTTTTATGTGAATACTTGATTATTCGATAGAATTTTCAGCAGGATATCCAAATACCAACATATTCGAGAGCTGCAGCCCTAATTACAAGTACAACATTTAAAAGCATTCTAACAGAGTTAAAGACATTTAAAAGCAAAAAAAAACTGCTTGCAAAAGAGTGCACAATGCAAGAACATTATTTTGGAAAACATGATTTTAAAAATGCTTTGTTTTTTAAAAAAAAAACAGGCTTTTAAAGTTTTTTTTAAACTTTACGCTGATCTGATCGACTTGATCGTGATCAGCCGATGCTGTAGATGAGGTTTTCTTCTGAAGACTCAAACACATTTTTATAAGTATCTCTTGATAGAGGAATAGTGTGTGTAGCACAACACCAGTGTCTGCCAGCTCTTTCTGGGGGATCGTGCAATCAAACGTGGGACCTGACTTCCTGCAAGTTGTTCTGTCTGATATTTTTCTTGGTCTTCCATTTATTATTGCTTTAACTGCCACTATTCCTGATGACGGCCATTTCTTAATTACATTCCCAACAGACAATATTGGCATCAGAAAACATTGTAAGTATTTCCAGCTACAGTGTTCAGTTGTTCATGTAGGCTTCTCCTGACATTTTTTTTTGATGGATATAAAATTCTACTTTTTTGACATGTTATATAAGAATGTCTCATCTTTATTTTGCTGCATTTGAAACAAAATTTCGTTCCTTGGCTTGTTAATGGACAATATAAACTTTTACCCAAACCTTTCATTTCCCATTGTAAATAAAGGCAAAATATAATGTTTTTATTTTTTTAATTCCACCCTGAACACAACCCATTTTTATTATTTTATTCCTTGACCCAACGTGAATACATAAGGAATTTGAACGATAAGCAGTATTGATAATGGAATTGTAATTGCAGATTTTTTTTAATCAATTCCCACCCTTGTATCCACATGAAGCTGATGATTAGATGAATAGCCAGGTCATTTGCATGCTCAACTGTGATTCATTGCTATACATTCTGTTGTAATTGGTTGTTGTACCATTAATGATAGAGACCTTTTTTTCTCTTCTTATGTGAATACAGACCCGGCACAAATTCAGTTTAGGGATAAAGTCACATTTTAGATTAAATTATGCACTTTGGTTGAGAGTTTCTTCCCAAAGTTCTAAATCGGGTTCAGTTTATACTTACACTTCATTTCAAACCTGGGCCCCACTTCTGTCAGTTCTATGTTCTTGTGGTCTTTTTTCTTGTAGGTGTGATGTCTGTTTGAAAAAAAAAAAAAAATTCTCTCTTCTTAACGCACATGATACAATGTGGTCTTTTAAAATGAGAGGGCACCAATCGACTGACCTGAAAGAGATGAAGTCCTCTTGGTTTGCAAATGTGATTACACGCCTACTGTCCTCTTTCGGCACTGGAAAAAGATACTTGAGGATATTGGATACCTGTGCAAGAAGGTTTAATCAGGTGAGCTAACGGACAAATGGTGAGAGACGTGATCAGTGGCATGTGAGCAGAGCACGGTTGAGTGAGTACTCACCCGCTTGCCAAGCCGTGAGGTGAAGTTGTGAAAGATGAGATGGGGGAAGGCCTCGGACATGGTGCCTATGTCTGGGACATCGTGCCTCATTACCACATTATAAAGCGTGAAATAAGCTGTGGGCCCAAACGGCAGGTGGCACACCACTAGGCCATCTGCAAATATGGACCAACAAACAATGTCAGCCTGTACTTTCAATCACACGCCAGTTTTATTGAAAACCTTATTTTACAAATGTGATCCTACTAGTTGTGCCTAACAGCCTACTGTCCTTGGTTAGAGGGACTGTTGAATGTAACATGGAAATGAAAGCAGATAATAAACAGTGATGGAAACCGATCATTTTCATTTACTATGAGTTACTGCCATATTTGCCAATTATAAAAAACTTAAAACAGATGCCGAGGCTAAATATTCCCAGCATCTAATGTACAAAAATAAACCTATAGCTAAGCTAAGCTATAGATAGATTTTGTTTTTTGGGAAGACCAGAGAGCAAGGCATTGCAATAATTAAAACGACAGGAGATAAAAGTATGCGGTACATCAGCACCGCCATGCTAGCATGAGAGAAAAACGGGTGGTAAAAAAATTAACTATTTTAGTTTTTTAATCTGTAGAATAAAATGAAGTAATTCAGTAATAAATAACGCCCCCATTTTTTTACACGTTTAAAATCTTGCAGCTTTTGAAACAGTTTCTCTTTCTTGCCTTCAAGAACAATTACAAACTCGGTTTTGTCCTGGTTGAACTGCTAAATTCATTGACATCCATGACTTCATATAAAAGACATTATGTGTAAGTTTTTATGAATCTGCATTATACCTGATGTCATTTAAAATCTGTAAAATGATTGTCTCTGTACTTTGGGTCATCCTAAAACCAGACTGATATCTCTGTTAAAAAAATATATATATTTCAGAAACAATTTAATTGGTTAAAAAAAACAGCTTTTCTAGTATTTTATTTGTAAACATTAGGTTGGATACAAGTCAGTAACTTTAAAATGTTGTGGTCTAGATTACTTTTCAGAAGGGGCTTTACCACTGCCGTTTTGTAAGCAGTGGGAGACAGAACCTTCACTGGAGGGAGTAATTTACAACATTTAAAATCTGTTCCTCAAAGAAGCCATATAATGTTTTTTCAAGTGATCCGAGAACTTGGTTTAAGAGGCAGGTTGTTGGGATTTTGGTTCATCTTGTGACATTTTACGTATTTCAGAAAGAGCACAAAAACAGCCAAGTTTTTCAGAAAATAATGGAAAATAGTTTCCAAATAAAATCTGCAAATATGTGCATTCCCCCCGTACAGTAGGGGTGGTACAATTCTCCAAATCCTCGATTCGATTTGACTTCGGATTTTAGGGTCACGATTCGATTCTCGATTTCTCCCTTTGTTTTCACCTTTTGTTGCTTTTTCTTACAGCACAGAGGCATGTGCCATTTTTAGACTAGTCAACTCTACGACCATTTCTTTTATTCGTTAAATTTCGTATAGTAAATATTACAATAGTTGAGTCCATTTGCCATTTCAAAAGATGGGCTGCATACAAGGGAGGCAATTCCCATTATTCTTGTGTAATGTGGGTCACATTAGGCACTGTTGGTCAAATTTACAATCCAGCTGCATTAAGGCATTGACAATGTTTTGGCATTATCTGTGGTTACAGGTATGGTTGTATTTTGTCTGTCCAGTTTCCATTCTAGTAGTGCTTACTTTACTATTTCTGACAAACGATCACTTGTATATGATTCATAGATGTGATGTTGCAATACCCCATTATGTGTTATAACGGTCATGTAACTCTCAGTTGCTGGTCCAGCCAGCTGTTGTTAAGGCAACTAACTCAGCATTGCTCACACCCCGCTCCCAAAACTTTTTCTTTAACGTCTTCATGGAGAGCAACACTTTTTTTTAAGATGTTGGGCATAGTGTAGCGCGACTCAAGTAAACTAATTTAAAAAATTTAATCCAGTGTTTTTCACCACTGAATAAGGCTGCAGATCGATAAATATAAATAGTGTTTGTTTGCTTTTGCGCGAGCTGAGTTCTGTGAACGTTTTATTGCAACTGAGGATAGTTACCGGGATTAGTGATAGTGTTTTCCTAGTTGTCAAAACGACATCATTATGTCATTCGGCGCACATCAAAGCATAGCTTACACACTGTCGTCTTTTTGTCGACACCATAAAGGCAAATATTTCCACACTGGTGATTTAAAAGAAGCAGGAGCGGCTTCAAGCTCAGGTGGCGCCTGTGACAGTACCTCGTTTGAACGGAGAATTGGTTTGCATGTACGCGGCATCCTCTTCTTCTTCAACTTATTTTCTTTTTCGCTTATCTATATTCACAAGGCATCTTGGTCTTTGTGTTAAATGAACTACTACAAGCACCGTCCCACTCGTTACGAGCCTCGCTTGAACACACTGATTTATGTGTGGCGTAGGGCTGGGCAATAAATCAAATTAATTCGATTCACCGTCATTTAAAAAATCAAATGGTTGAAAATTTGCTAAATCGTGAAATCGTTTTTTTTCTTCTGGATGATTAAAAGCTGCTGTTCTTATGTTCTGTTACATCCAAATGTTTTTGTGAGTTGTAATTTTGCCCAATGCTGGATGGGTGGTTTACGAGACATGTTTACAGTAGCTACCAAAAACTTAATTGTGGCAGTACAAACTATGAAGGTTAAGTTTATGTTAAAACTAATTTAGAATCAATATACATTGTCTGAACATTTTGCACAGGAATTATTTTTGAATAAATGAAACCTTTGAATAAATGTTTCTAGGGTTTATTAGATTAAAATGGTAATCGTCCTGAATTACTGCAAAAATCGAGATTTTATTTTTTGGCCATATCGCCCAGCCCGTGTGGCGTTTTCACATTATTTTCTGTCTCAATGCCACAGTGTGTATTTGTGTATCAGTGTGTATATGTGTACAGTAAGTCCACGCTTCTGGTCCGCAACCCACCGGAAATAATCGAGCAGATGTAAACAGACACGATGATGCAGTAAAAAAACACACTATTAGAGCGATATGGAAACCGATTACATGATTTAGCGTGGTGAGTCACATAAATATAACGTCTTTTATTAAACGTAGAAAGTTAAAAGCTGAAATTAGGTCCTTTTATGCCACTTCATTGTCTGTACGTCGCGCTTGCCAACGGAGCATTCCGATTCAGCACAATGACCATATATACGGGCGTAACTCTGTCTGCCACATAAGTGAACAGGTTATCTCGAATGTTTCAGAAACCGCAATTCTGACCTCAACGCGAATATTGACTGCTTGTAAACGTAGTCAATATGCTGTGTGACCTGTGTCGTTATGTGCTCTTTTTTTGCACCTGGGAGGAGGGGGAGAGCGGGGGCGGGTGGATCATCGATGCATTATTTGATTTCGGGGCTCGAGATCGTGACGTAATTTCGATCGATTTCAATTAAAAAAATCAAATTGGGCCACCACTACTGTAGTGTGTCAGAAATGTTCCAGGACTGCTGTCACAAAAGATATATTTCCTTTTCTTCAATATCGGACATGATTGGATTCTGCTGTTTGTTTCATTCAGTGTGCGGGGAGAGGCAAGAGTTATGGCAGAACAACTCGTGGCTGCATCACCATGACAACGCTCCGTGCTCACAACACCTTGAACATCTGACAGAACAGTGACGCGCTAGAGCAACTTTCCTACTCACCCGACGTGGCTTTGTATGATTTTTATTTTTCTCTTTCCAAGCTCAAGTGGGGTCATCAAGAGGACCCATTTTACTCAGGAAAAATAGGCAATGGATGACATCAATATGGCCACTATGACTGAGCTATGGAGAATTCCCAAAGATTATCAGAGTAGAGCCTAAATGCATGACAGAGAAGGCTGGAAAAGTGCACTAAACTACAAACAAGATTACTTTGAAGGATAAATCTTGTCATTTAAAGTTTTGATTTAAAATATACCTTTTGTGAAACCAGTCCTGAAAGCTTTCTGAGACACCCCTTACATTGAATTCTGAAGAAATTATAAACAAACCTGGCTGTCCTCTGGTTTCATGAATGATGACTAGGTCACTGACGTTGTTGGCTTTGGAGGCTCGCACCAGTGCAGCAATCTCATGGTTTCCCCTGTTCATGCGTTGAGCTCCAGGAAACATCAACTTTACCTCCTGTCTCGGAAGAGGGGAAGGTATGTATATTTATTGAAATGCAGGTAACCCCAACTTCATTTTTGTGAAGTACAGCCCCAAAAAAAACAAAAAAAAAAAAACGCAACAATAATATCGAGCAAATACAATTCAAAATCGACAACTAAAAAAATACAACAATATTTGTTTTTATCAGTATCTACCGCAAAAGAGCTGATATTAAGACACAGATTTGACACCGTAAATGCCATCATTAGAAGGATAGAATTTTTCATTAACATATCAGATATTGAACACTGGAATTCTCACTACCTATGATGGTTATGGGTCTGACACGTTATGTTAAGTAGTTTGAGCCAAACTGAGCCAAACCTTGGCAAACATTTTAAGTCTGGAACTCGGGTCTCTGGAAGTGGTGACCATGACTTTTGGATCTTCAACTCCCGCCCATTTGTACTCATCATCCATATGTGAGCTAACACCTGGAAGACACACAGTGTTTTAATAAAAATCAAGGGGATACATATTGTATAAGCCTGAGATATTGGTTATTAGCACTAACATAACACTAACCCTCTGCACCGTCATCGTCGTACTCCAGAAGTTTCTGGAGCTGTAATGCATCTTTGCGTACCTCAGTTGGAAGCAAACAGTTTTCTATAGGGAGGGGAAAAAGCGTGAGGTCGATGTCATAACTACACTATTGCTATTTATGTGATGAGCATGCCATCCATACCATCGAGAGCACCCTTCAGCTTCTGTTTCTTCTCTTCAATTGTTCGGAGCCTGTCTTCTTGTGCCTTCCTGTACAAGTACTCCCGCCTCAATCTCACCTCTCGACGAAGCTATCATTCAACATCACATAACAAAGCCATCACATTAAATGTAATCGACATCATAAAATATGTCTAAACCATCTCGTGGCGCATTCTTAGATGCACACAGGGGGGAAAACACAAGTATGCCCTTTTAGCTTTACAAATAAAATTTACAAAAAACGTCTCTTGATTATGATGCCACTTAACGACAAAACAAGAGTCCTAAAACTGACTGGAAGATATGTGTATCAACTACCTGTAAACATGCACGCGCGCACAAAGTAATTAATTTCTGTTATATTACATGATCAATATTGTTATGGCTGAGTGAGTAGCCACACTGCAGTTACATCAGAAAGTTTAACATCTATTTTTGTGGTGCAGTGAGACTTTTACAGACAACACTAAAACATACCGACAGTCCGACACACTTTCCTACTAAGCCAGTGTAAGCAACAGGTTATTGTTCTACAATATACTTGACGTATTTGTATAAATCGTATAAAAATCCTTACCATGTTTTTACGTTAGTTAGCAGGTAGCAACAGCTAGCACTTCCACTTCTCACATGGAAAAGAGTCGTGTATACAACAGTGCCCTTCATTGGCCAACATTGGGGCCAATAGGAGCATTCGATACAAGCATATGGAAAATAATTCCAAAATAAGACCTCCGGATCGTAAAACGCCGTTTTAAGTTGTAATGTTGGGTCGATTCAAGCAACGTTGTGTCTTGTAAGACTTTATTAATTTTGATTTGCTAAAATATCACATCTATAGTACACATACAATAGTGTGCACGTGAGGGAAGTTCTTACTTTGAAGTTCCATGCTCAAAAGGCCTTGTTTCCAGGGAGGACCCTGTCCTTGTATAAACGAAGTGCGCATTAAGTTTGCGCAAGCGTGAAAATCAAGTTTAAAAAAACAACTACCAAACAAAGCCGTCATTTTAATGGTGGCGAATGGAGCGTTGAATATGTTTGCGTAACTGCACATGTTAAAGCTTGCAACCATTGTTTAAACGACTTTCAGCCTTAAGTGACAAAATGACAGGTGCACTTGTTGCCACTGTCCTAGTTTATCGGCAAAAAAAAACATTGCAAAGGTGAAGACGGAAATGTACGCTTGTAAACCTCTGTTCACGCTTCCCAATTTCCAGACGGAAACGAAAGATCCAAACAGGGGAAAATACGAGGCTAAAATTGATTTTTTTTTAACTTTTTTTTAAAAATACATTTATTGTCGTGTCCTCGGTCCAACTACCGGTAAAGTGCACACATTCAGTCAAATAATAAGCACTTAAATAGGCTTAACTGTCGTGTCCCGGCAGAGGGCAGTCAGTAAGGACATGCTATGCACGTTTAAAATAGATTCAATAAAAAACAGCAACTTCCAAATCAGCGCTTGCCCCGTAAGACTCCATACGTTATCAATGACAAGTTGGAATTTGGTAGCAGACAACCAGCCGGCCTACCCATAATGCACCGCGCTGCCACGATGCGCACTTCGTTTATTCCGATTAGAATGAAACCGAATGACCAAATTGAATGAAAAATTTCCATGTGTGGACAGTAATTGGAATTAAAAAAAGACCGAATTCAAAAGTAGAACTTTGATAACTAAAGCGGGAGAAATTTACAGGCTGCCCTGCTCTTCATCTTTTTTCCCCCTTTTTTTTTTAAAGAAATAAAACACTACGTAAATAATCTGTAGGAATGAAAAGAAAGGGGTGGGGCTGTGGTTTAATTATATGAATTTTGAGTTTTCCGAAAACACTTTCGAGATTAACCGGATAAACGTTTTCTGAATAATCCAGACTCAAATTTGGAACTGTACTTAATTATATATATTTTCAAAAAATTGGTGGTTGAAAGTTTCTTCTTGTTATGTAATTATAACATTGAGGGTGATGGTGGGACAGGGTGCCTTTCCGGGGAAGAGAAAGGGTGGTTAAAGTTCTTGAGAAACACACTCCCGATTAAACAATGGTGCTCGGTTTGCTCTGAAGTGCGTGCTAACTGACTAATGGAGGATAGGAATGCGCCTGACGTGACGCGTGACAAAGTAGAAGACGTATTATTACTACTACTTGCGAAGGCTATGGCGACTTCACACCAGAACCTGTCTGCGATGGCAGTTTGTGATAAACTGCTTGAAACTTGTTTCTATCAAGATGTTACGTTAATAAAAGTTTAATAAAATAAAATATAATCTTAACAACTGTGCTAAATAGACGACTAAACTATAACTTTATAAATCATGTAGCATTTACATCGATATGCGCAATCAGGTCACTGCACAACATTCCTAAAACATTTTTCCTAGGTTAATTGAAGACTATCTGTAAAGCTGTTAATCTCTTGTGCCCCGTCTGTCCCTGCCATTGGGTAGTGTTAGAGTAGACAATATCTGTATCCTACTCTTTGCGTGTTCAATTAACTGAATGGTGAGATTCTGGTGAAGAAGTCCCTTTGCAAAGGTATCAAAAGCTTTTGATGACAACAATTGACGACACTCAAACCGTGTTCTGTTCAGATTGTGTGTCTCTCCTTCTGCTGCACATCATTATTTATTGAAAAGTGTGTGAATACGAAAAGTCTCCTCCCATCAGCAAGTTCAGCAAGTTCCCAGGAATACAAATCAGATTAGAGAAAAACAATAATACATCAGCCTGTCTCTTCCGACCAACTGAGACCGGTACTAGACTATACTCCCTTCAAGATAGCAGTGGAAGAAACCCGTTGCCCTTCTTTTCTCATGAGAGTGAGACAGATAAGAATACAATACTATTCATTGAGCCATACTGAGTTAACTAAATCCAAAATGGCTAAAATATAAATTGAAACTGAAAAACAATGTTAATAATTCATCATTCCCTCATTTGAGCTCATGAGAGCTCAACACATTAAAACATTTTTTTTTCTCAATGGTTGTGTGGTGGAAATAATTATCATTAAAACATCCCTTTAGCAGAAGAGGAGGTAGTTTAGCAATCATATGACATTAAAAAACAATTTGATACATTTAAAAGATTTTTAGTGGAATAAGCATAGCATATGTGAGGCTTAACATAAAATGTTGTTCATTAAAAAGTGTCGCAATGCAAAAGGCAGACGAATATGTGTTCTTTGAAGCCATCTCGTGATGAAGTTCTTTGTTGAATGAGAAGATGACGTTGTCATCTTTTTGCAGAACCCCAGAATAGATTGCCTGCAAATGTGATTCTCGTGATGATTGCCCAGGAAAAGGCACTTGACTTGATCCGTTGAATGATGTCAAAACGATGTCCAAACGGCCGCTCCAGAACCGAACACTGGGTCAGCTGACGTGGCTCCCAGGTCGGAGGTGATAAGATTGATGATCATCAGTTGATGAGATAGCCGGCAGCCTTGTAGACCAGTTGTGGAATTTCGTCTCTCCTTTCCGTCATCAACCTGAGAGCGGAATATGTTTAGTCTTCTCATAAACCCACATAAATTTTATTTGGAGGAAAAACCCTGATAGTTTTTGTTAGTTGGGATTAGTAAATGTTATTTGGTTAAGATCCGTAGGTCCTGTGCTGTTGGAACAGGAAAAGATCTATTTTTGTGACATTGAAATAGAGCCCAGCCTTTGATTGAGTTGAATGACATTCGCTCATTCATTAATATAAGACAGAGCTTGTAAATATTTATTTTTCAAATAGGTTTTGTTCAATAATAGGTAATTTTTTACCACGACTAAATTTGTTCTAAATTTGCATAACTGTGCAATTCACCATCCTGAAAGGAATCATTTTACTAGCATATCATATATTCTCTTCCCAGAATCCCACGACCGGCCGAATCGTGATGATCCTGGAAAAAGCTCACATA
Source organism: Leptonotus elevatus (assembly GCF_054856555.1). Taxonomy (NCBI): domain Eukaryota; kingdom Metazoa; phylum Chordata; class Actinopteri; order Syngnathiformes; family Syngnathidae; genus Leptonotus; species Leptonotus elevatus. The sequence goes on from NC_141243.1 coordinate 24,520,404, forward strand.
TATTCATATTATCTATACTCTTTTACAAACACTGGGCTCCAAACATTACATTTTTCTAAAATAAAAGATATAATATAATATAATTACCTTCATCCGGCGAATATGCATTATTGTCCTTGCTTGCTTCAGACTTACTTTGCTCCGCTCGATTTCCTCTGGTAGATTTCTTCATATTCAAACTGTGGATTATCACTTCAAAACCTTTTCATTTTTTAATCTACTAATTCGTCTACATTGGTTAATTTCTTAAACATAAACTCCCTCATTTTGACAAAGATCCACTGATTTTTTCAAACACGTCAAGATAAAGGGAGGATAAAATAGAGACCTCATAACTCAAAAGACGTCGTAAATAACTCAACCCTCTAAATCAGGCTATGAGGTAAACGAAAGAGCAAACTGCTAATCAACCTCACCTCTTTTACAGATTAGTGGGGCTCGTAAAAAACACAGCACACAAAATATTTCTGGGATTGATAAATCACAGTGCTGTGAAAAAAAAATAAAAAAAAATCTAAAATTAACCATCAAACTCTTAGTTAGTCTTTTACTTGTTACTACTCATTTTATTCTATAATTTATTTTATACTGTAGCTGCAGCTGGACGAAGTCCCAAAAAATTCATATCATATTAATAAAATTCCCATTGTACCAATTCAGAAACTGATTCTCCCAAAAATATAGGCAAAAATTTAGTAGGCTATAGATTGAAATAAATTTTCTCAATCCCTCATTTCAAATTCACATATGTCGTTATCAATTTCCTGAAATACCTTGCTATAGATCACAGTTCCCCATTCAACACATTAAAAATGCCTTGCATATACCGTGCAGCATTTCACCGATTGAAGGGTCGCATCCAAGTCAGACCACCAGCTTTCAAAAGTCAATGTTCAGGGCGGGGCTGTGTCAGACAAAGTTCAGCAGGTATAAGCAATGAGAGGAGACATCTCTGTAATGAGGCTTGTACACAGTCACTGGGCATTGTGGAAGTTGAGCATCATGTTTTTTTAGGCACAGGAGGAGAAGACTGTGCTCTGCGGCTTTTGACCTTTGATCTCTGCCACATTCATTCAGACGCTGTCTGCAATGTGGACCCGATGACACATTTTCGGTCCTTCCAGGCGCTCACCTCGACCAACGAATGCACCCGGCTGATCCAATGCACTACAATGCCAGACTGAGGAAATGGGATCATAGCAAGACAGTTCACTTCCTGCTTTCTCAAAAATGTTTCGTAAAAAACAGCCTTTTTTTTAAATACCCCTTCAAAATAGCTACTAGCAATACTTGCAAATACAACGTATCAGCAGCTGGGGCGCATCCCGTTCGCAGTTTGTAATCAGTGAAGGCCATCAAACCCTCATCTGCCTTGGAATTCAAACATCAGTTTCTGAAATGACACACTCAGAGAAAAAACAAATATTAAAAATCATTATCAAAAACATTTATAACTTCAACTCAATACAGCTCAAACAAAATACTATTATTTTATCATTATTCTTGATTCATTTGTCCCGAAAAGGGAAAGTTAACAAATTAACCATTTTCATCAATTATTAAAGTGTAAAAGACTCAGTCACTAAAAAAATAAAAAAAATAAAATAAATAAAACACTAATTTAATATTCTTCTACAAAAACTCAACAATATCTTTCAAATACTATTACTTATTTTTTATTGTGTATCATTCCTCTCTTACCTAAAAAAGAAAAAGTCCCATTACGAGGACACATTATGCTCTAACCCACAGCCCCCTCCTTTTCTTCTAACCTAGAAACGGGGGGGGGGGGGTCTTAACATTATACATCGCAAAACCTATTTTCCACATTCCCATTAATAAAACAAACGCCACTATCACACCAGTCTCATCTCACACAAAAACAACACCAAACTTAGTTAAAGATATTGAAGAAAAGTAAACAAAATCAATATACGCACATTTCTCACTCACAATCACCATAATAGCCCCCACCTTTTAGAAGCTAGGTCATACACTCAAATTCATACGCACACACTCTTTAGTCATTATAAAATAATAAACGGTTTTATTCTATCAATTCGTTGTCTACAAGTCTTATGGCATTTAAACCGCAGTTTTGTACGGTGATTTCAGTAAACGGGTTAACTTATTTCGAAGGGGAAGTTACTTTAGCACCAGCATCTATCAAAGAAAATACAAAAACCCTCGTACCATTTTGTCCAGCGACGGCTTTTCATACAATCGATCCATAGTTAGTTTTTTCATTTTTCATCGACGTTTTTTATTTTCCGCACGGCTGCGACTCCAAGTACAAGTCCCGACTATGAACCGGAAGCGCATTCAGGACAAACCATTCTGTATCCGGGTCGAAATCGCCCTCCATTTTGTTTGTAGGCTATTTTTTACTTTCGGTTTATATTCTACGCAAGTAGTATTAATATTTATCAATACAGTGACGTCTCACTTTTAGTATAATAGTTCAATAGGTTAACACATATGGCCACACAATAGACACACATAAGAAACACGTGACCTCTCGTTTATACACAGCGGTTATCCAATCCCGCTGAGCTAAACTGTTCTCCATATATTGCAAAAATTTTTGCAAGGCGCTCATTTTCAAAATAACTCGTCACGCGCTATCGAATTAAACCGTAGAACAAAAGGAATTCATACGGTAATCCTGACCCCAAAACTACAATCGTAGGAGCGCCAAAAAATAAAATAAATTCACGTAATCTCTCGATTGCAAATACAGTAACACAAAATCCAATTATTACTGTAATCAACCTGGACCCCTCAATACTGTTCAATTTCAAACAGGCGCTTTTTCAAAAAACATATTACGTGTAAATGGACGTTCTCACAAAGAGTCATGAGCAAATATGATACTAGTCCCCAATCGGCCAAACTGCTAAAAAGGCAGAGCGCACCATAATCTTCGCGATCCTTAGCAGAAGAAAGACTTCTTACGTCATCCGGCAAACCCTTTTATTCAATATATATTATGGTCTAAGGATTCTTCGTAGCGTGACAAAAAAAAAAAAAAAACACTACTTCATCCTGTGTAAAAAAAGCTTTATCTCTGTAGGTCTGCAATTGCGTCACTTCTAAATGCACCACCCCACGACGTGTTTAGTTCAATATCGTAGGAATTATCCCAACTCTATAACGACATCAAACTACAACTTGTTCACACAGATCTCATTTAAAATTTAGACAATTTGGAAGATGAAAAAACAGTTGCAGCGGACCCAAACAGACAGAACCTCCCTACGTGGATAAAAGTCTCCACTTACCGTACTTTATTTATTTAGGCCTAGAAGTTCCGCCCGTCCGTGAACGCCGCAGCTTGCTCTACGTCAAAATACCACCATCCGTTAGAATTCCACGTCGGAGGTCACCATTTGTTAGAGTAGAGAATATTTAGTATTCTACTCTTTGCGTGTTCAATTAACTGAATGGTGAGATTCTGGTGAAGAAGTCCCTTTGCAAAGGTATCATTAAAACAGAAGCTTCTGATGACAACAATTGAAGACACTCAAACCGTGTTCTGTTCAGATTGTGTCTCTCCTTCTGCTGCACATCATTATTTATTGAAAAGTGGGTGAATACGAAAAGTCTCCTCCCATCAGCAAGTTCCCAGGAATACAAATCAGATTAGAGAAAAACAATAATACATCAGCCTGTCTCTTCCGACCGGCTGAGACCGGTACTAGACTATACTCCCTTCAAGATAGCAGTGGAAGAAACCCGTTGCCCTTCTTTTCTCATGAGAGTGAGACAGATAAGAATACAATACTATTCATTGAGCCATACTGAGTTAACTAAATCCAAAACGGCTAAAATATAAATTGAAACTGAAAAACAATGTTAATAATTCATCAGTAGCGACCAGTAGAGCCTCTTTGCCCGAAGCGGTCAGACAGGTTCCAGCAAATTCACGACTCTTTGCTTTTGATTTTGGGCTAAATTGTCATCAAGGGATTTTTTTTTCACGCTATGCTACCCAACAAAATATCAGTATCAGTCCCATAATGTCACCCCAGTTGAACTTGGAAAGCATACTGGTCGGTCTGTGCCAACCACTCACAACTCCATATTTTCTGTCCACTTGTTTGCTTAACCCATGACTCCTTAAATCTAGATTATAGGCGATTGATGGCCCCTAACATTAAAACGTTTATATGAAGAAAAGAATTGCAGCTTATTAAGAAATATGTTTGCTTTTATTGGACAAACCAAACATAGTCAAACTCACACAGTGTAAAGATGGAACATGTCATTGGGAAGAAATGTTGCGAATGGTTTCAAAATGTTATACTGCACATTACATGCATTTGGAAGAAACCCGATACCTGAAGAAAAAAAAAATCAAAGTGCATATTACATGTGTTGTTATAACAAATCATCTCTTGCATCTTTCCAGCCTGTAACAATTTCATGGGAAATCAGTGATATTTTTCATATATTATTTTCATAATTAATACATTATTTTTGCTGTACATACAGGTTTCACGCTTTGCTTGAAACTGCTTTCAACATTTATCCTCAATTGCATGACGAGGGGTGGACATAACCAGGATCAATGCTAGGAAGTATTAGCAATGGAATTTTCAACACACTTAGTAAACCAATAGAGTGTAAACTCGGAGTGTGGGAGATGAGCTGGAAACTTGAAGAAATCTTTTCGTGCTCCATTTATTTGAAATACAGGTAGGCTACAGTATGTTGGATACACTGTCTTTTGATGATACATTTAATTTCTATCATGAGCAGCCATTCTGGCCTGCAACATACAGAAATGCATGACATTGCATGATTCCCTAAAACGTATAGAAATAAAACCCTTTAACAGGAGAAAAACATTGCACTGTAAACAGTCACATATGAAAAGCTGCATTGTGATTTTGAGCGTTTTCACCAAAATGTACACAAACACAACCATGCTATCCTGTAGCAAAACTAACAATAAGCAATCGGATCACAATAAAAATGGAAATGTTGCAACATGCAGAAACACAAACACAAAAGAACACAAACCAAAGGACAAAGTTTAGTGAGTCATTGCAATCTTACAGCAGGTTTTATAAATGAGTCTCACCAGCAAGGGTGCTATTCTGATGACAGATCTAAGATTATATTAAGAACACTTAAAATGGTTCATGATAGCGGCACGCCAATCTCATTGAAAGCTCTGTTAAGGCATTAAAATAAAACATGATCTGCTGTGGACAATGCCAGTGAGAAAATATGTAGCAGTATGTTTAACTCTTCAACAAACCACCGAAGCACGTCTGGCAGCTGCAATTTTGCTACATCCACAATGAGCAAATTTTTAGAATGATGACAGTTAATTCTATTGGTTGACAGTTTATGTAAGAAAACGCTGCAGACAAGTGTGTGTGAGTAATCGCGATCTGGGAAATCAGGATTAATTAGATGACAGACATAAACTTAAAAAAAAAGTTGCAACAAAAAACATGCTTCTCTGACCTTTGACCGAAGCTACTACACACCTTTTGACCTGGATATCATTTAAAATCTAAACAGCTCTTACAATAAGTTACAAAACAGATTGATGATTGAGTCATTTTTTCTTGTTGTTTTAGGTCAATTACATACTACGTATATCACCAGACAAGATGAATAGAATGCAATTTCTTTCTTCTAACTCACCATGCATGTAGAGTGGCATGACAAAGACCAGCTGGAATAACTTGATGGAACGTGCTGCTCTAACTAAACAAGAAAAACTCCAATGTTTAGCTGTCAGTAATCTGGACAATATTGGCCAGTTTACCCCAATGGTGGAACGGAGAAGGATTTTGCATGAATGTACAGTACATTTTCATTCCAAAAGCCTTCTCTTCATGTTACCTTAAAAGTTGTAAACCGGAAGGGGTGTGGGGGGGGGGGGGGGTACCATTACAGGCCGAAGCAAAACAGTACAATGGCAGAGAGAAAAGGGGAGGGAGGCATTTGTACTTCTAGCAGGCCTGGCAGACATAATTTCAACCACACAAGATTCAAACAGAATGGTAATCTTAAATATATAAACTAACTTGTGGTGGATTTCATGAAGAGTATCAAATATTCACACAAAAAAGAAGGGGGGGGGGGTGGATTATAGCTATACCAATCGTCAGTTTGTAGTCTCCTTGCAGTTTCTAACTGAATGGAATGAAAGACACCCAATAAGTGCAGTCAAGGAAAACTTGATCAGACCCAAAGGAACAAACAGGACCACATCCAGAGCGTCTGATTTTACCTGGTGCTTGTTGGTAGCCTCATGTATTGCATTTTGTATGGCTTGGGATACAACTTTGTGCACATACATGTCAGGGAACCAGGTGGTGATCTCACTCCTTGCCACAGTTGTTCTTAGGTTCAGTTTACTAATAAAAGGTGACATCTTATAGTTCTTCATAATCGCCATCATCTCTTTTGGTAGAACTTGATCCTCCTCCAAGAAAATCTTCCAGCTCATCTACTTCTGTTTTCTTGATCTTTGATTTCTTCTTCTTTTTCTCTTTGTCGTCAACAGCTTCATCTTTTTCCTTTTTCTTGTGTTTATGTTTCTTCTTACTCTTTTCATCCTCCTGAAAACGGAACAGCATTATTGACTCAATTGATTAAACTCAAACACTAGCAACCTTTTACGCCATTACGCAAATGTGAATAATTCACCTCTTTACTTTTCTTCTTTTTCTTCTTCTTGTCTTTGGAGGAGTGCTTGCTTTCTTTCTCTGAAATTGAGAAAAATGCAAATATTAGTTGTGAGATGTACAAGGCTAGTATCCATTGACACATCATCCTCTTGCACCATTCAATGCATGTTTATTTTGTGTTTCAATTGGCAAAAGATGTGAAGGATACTGAAACAACTTATCGTTTTTTGCTGTAAAACGTTAATCTAAACACACTGCAGTTGACTTAATTTTTTTGACAGAATTGCCACTTTGGACAAAAAGAGCAGAGTTTATTAAACAACTATGGGGCTATTATTGTGCCCAAACTATTTGCAAATGCGTATTTTGAGCCACAAATATGGAAAAATTATTTATACCCGTAACAAAGTGTAACAAGAATGCCCAAATGTGTACCTGAAGTCACAAATGTTTAATGAGAACCTACAAATGTGTGACAAAGCTGCAAACGCGTACACTGATTTGAATGCCTAAACAGTTGAATGTGTATATACAGGTGCTCGTCAAAAAATTTGAATATCCTCAAAAAGTTGAATAATTTCCATAATTCCATTCAAAAACTCAAACTTTCATAGATTATAGATTCAGGGCCCTTAAGTGATTTCAAGTATTTATTTGTTAATTTTTACATTATTTGGGCTTGCAGCTCATAAAACCCATGGAATTACAGAAATTATTAAACTTTTTGAAGATATTAAAACATTTTGACGAGCACCTGTATACAGTATATGACCTGTAAACCTGTGCTTTGATTGGCTGTATTCTTACATGTGACTTTTGTCACAGTCCTGCGTTGCAGGAGTCACAAATGTGTGTGTGTGGAGAGTTGTGTGGCTCCGACCACCAGGGGACGCGAGCGCCAATAATATCTTCGGAGTTCGTTGCAATCTAGGCCATAGCCAGCATTTGTTTTTTGTCTTTCGGAGACCAAGGGCCTCTTCAGATTCTCGTCTTTACAGAGGAAATTTAATTTCCTATCATATCCATTGACTTACTTATGAATAGTCCATTCATATTGAAGTCTGTGAACCTATCCGAGCGACATGACCCAAAAGTACTCAATCTCCATACACGCATTTGCAAATCGCCACACGCATTTGTGAGTCCTGCATGGCAAGACTGTGACAAAAGTCACATGTAAGAATACAGCCAATCAAGAGGCCCGGTGTTTATAGGTCAGATTGATTTGCATGCGTAAACACATGCATATATATGTGTATGCATTTGCAGATTTATGTCACACATTTGTGCATTCTAGTTATACATTTGTGACTTTAGTTACGGAAACATAATTATTTTTACATATTTGTGAATTGAAATACGCATTTGTAAATCATTTTGGCACAAAAATTGCCCCACAAACAACCACATGCCAAGGAAGAAGGAACACTAAAGGTTAGATGGATGTCCTGCATTGCCTTTTCTTTAGTGTCTCAGACACCATGATTTATGAGACACAAGCGGAGATGCAAGATAGATCAGGGTTTATCTTTCCACACCTTAAAAGGTGCTTTGTGGAGTTTGTCACTTTTTTTTTTTTTACTCTCGATTGCCACCTCTGGCTTAAAGCGTAACTGCAGCCTCTGTGTCAAGCTTGTGCATGGTGCGTGTAACGAATATTGCCTGTCACCCTCAATTTTTCCATTTTATGTGCCTTTTTGGACATTTCCCTCTGGGGAATGTGTGTGCGTGTCTTAACTCTGTTTTCAGTTCAAAAGGACTCTTTGAGTTTCTCTCCAGCAGGGACTGGACTTCGTTTTATAACCCCCAGGAAACGCATATCACAGCTCCGACAGACCTGAAATCCTGTCCGATAAGCAGTCCCCAGACCATCTTTTATGGTCTGGCCTATCCACAGGAATTAGCCATGTGTTTTTTTTTGGCAAACAATATCCCTTGGAAGTTGTATGGTACAACAGTACCCTCCAGCGGTCACTATCGGTTATCTTCAAGAATCCTGCCGCTCCTAATTAATCTGAAGTCTACATAATTCGGGACATACACGGACTCTATGTACTTGACTGACATCAAGTAACTCCTGTTGTTTATCTTTGTACACAACCTGTATGTCTATCTCAAACAAATGATGTGTGTAATTTCTGTAGCCACCTAAGTTTAGCTAATTAGTAAGCTTAGCGGATTCAATAACTTTATGATCGCGGTAATGTTTGAAATGTGTTCAGAATGACAAATGAAGCATCTGGCTTGTCAATTCTGATCCCAAAATGATCAAATACTATCCCAAAAGCTTGGTCTCAGTCGACCAAGTCTGCTTCATGCGCACGAAAGGGGCGTGACTACGGCCCAGCCCCCCCGTCACTACGGCCCGGCTCCCTGGTACTACGGCCCGGCCCCCCTTGCTGACACGGTTTTAAAAACCAGCGTGCGAAGGAACTTCTCTCTCTCTTTTCCTGCAACTCTTCCCCTCTCCTTTGCCCTATGAACTGCTCAAGGACTCTCTCTTCCCTGCAACTCCTCCGCCCTCTCTCCACCTCATGTCTGGCCCCATGAACTTTTCCTGATCATCACGAGAAATGTGGTCGCTGAGAGTGACCACGCGGTTTCTTCCTTTAAGCCACAACGCGCGTCCCAAAGCGCGCATCAAGCAAAGACTCGCAAACACCCTGCGCATCCCCACGGCGCGTGTGTCTGTTCCAGCCGTGAGTACGAGGCGCCCCGCAGTGCTCACACAAGGACCTGCTGCGACCTCCACGCCACATGGGCATCACCGACCAGCAGCCAGAGACTCCCGGGCAGCATTCCAGCTGGACATGTGCCAGCCAAGGACCTGCCACGGCCTCCACACCGAGCATGCACCTCGCCACCAACCGGAGACCTGGTGCAGCATTCCAGCATTCAACCGAGGATCGACGCTCGAGTCTCTCTCTCTCTCTCTCTCTCTCTCCCGTGCGACTGAACCAGTCTACTCTTTTTTTTTTTATCTTAGTTAGTTAGGTTGTAAGTTTTCTTTTTATCCTTGATTCACATTGTTAATCCGTTTCATTAATAGGTTAGGCTGTGACTGATATATGTGTGTGTTTACTAAATCAATTTGTTGTCTAGAAATTCAATTTCTGCCGAATCATTTGTGTTTACTGAGTGGATTAGTAATTCTCTTACGAAAGCAAAGAACTCCATGATTAACTAAAGTAGCAACTTCAGATTATGAATACTTGATAATAGGATTTTTATCGTTTATTTTGCTCCTACAAACAAGCAAAGTCAACGTGGTGCCCCAGAGGTTGCTGAGGAAAATACAACTCCCCTCAGTACCGTCTAAATTTCTCATAAGCCATTACGGCAACCCAAATAATCGCTACATGCGCGTGTGAGTACATGCGCTCGAGTAAACATTTCGTTTTTTTCAGTTTTCTTGGAGTCTGACTGAGCTGAAGTTTGGGCTGTGCTTGAAGCCGGCCTCTTGACTTAAATTTTTCAGTTTCCATCCCAATTGTGTCGTACCATAACGCTAAATGTCCGCGGGGACAAGCATGACATCACCCTCTACCACTCCAACCCTCCCCATCCCCAAGAAACTGTGGAGTGTTCGCCCCAAACACTCAACACTGAAGGGAAGATGCAAGCTAATAGGCAAAGTCACAGTTAAAAAGTCAGGGATCTTTGTACTATTCTGGGCATTAGTGGAGCATGCATGAATGATGATGTAGAAAAATCTTTAACATTAACATTTTAAGCATCTTTAAAGTGAACAGCTGATGTGAGAAAGGTGGTAATTTGCAAAAAATTTATTAATAATTACTATCGCAGAAAAGTGCCTGTATTAAAATTTAACAAGCCAAAGTTCCAATGATATTTTGCACATAAGCAACAAGGCTGCAGAAGCTCTGGTAACAACAAATAGATACATTTGCAACATCTTGCCTTCTTGCTCCTCACTGCTCTCTTTGGTTGCTGAAGGGTCTTCTTGGATGCCAAGGCCAAAAAGGTCGGTAACATCATTTTGTTTAAAGGAGATCACATTGGGATTCACAGGATTTGGCACCTTGGCCGACTGCACATCATCGTCTGAGAGGTCAGATAGAAGTTCATCCATGGCAGGGAATGTACTCTGAGGATAACAGAATAGAACTATGTTTATGACCAACAGAGAATGGAATTCTTTCTTTTGGATTAAGTAGTAAAATATTTCCTTGTAAAATATCTGGATTTATAAGTACTGTATATAATTCACTGAACAAGCTTTGTTTTATTTTTCAACTGCTGAACCCAATTCACCATCACTTTTTAAAGCTGTAAATCGACTGTGTTTGTCTGCAAAGTCCTGCCCGCGAATCATAAAAATAAGCTCTTTTGAGAGTCTGTGGGTGTTTGCAGTTTTATACAATCATGCTCTACTGTCAAGTATGTTCTACTTTTTACCTTTACTTTTTTTGGTGTGTCTGATGCTTCAGACTCAAAGTCAGGGTCATCCATAACAAAAGAAAGCATCTGTTGGGCGACGGGGCCCTCAGGGTCAGTATCAGAGTCCCCAGCAATGGGTGAGATTCCTTTCTGTTTCCCTTGCTGCTGGGTGGGCTGCTCTTCTGTTGGTATTAGAGTGAGTAAGATGGAAGTTGCAGACTGGTCTCTGGGCTCTGACGCTTTAGATGCCACCTTTGGTTTAGTGATGTAGCTGAAACAGAGATATTTGGGACAATAAACTTTCAAATACCTCACACCTACATGGCACTATAGTGCTAAAGTTCATTAAGTTAGATAGAATGTTAAAAGTTGGTGGCCCAACGTGTCTCACAATTTAGCAACTAAGGAGGGAACAAAATCTGTGTCCCCCCCGACAGAGTACAAATACCTTTTTTCTTTCAGAACACAAGTCCCACTTTCTTTTCATAGTTTCTCTCGTCCTGCGACTTATAATTGCGTGCGACTTGTATATATTAAAATTAGAGCTTTATAAATAAAGTTGCGATAAGCTGCTATAAAGTAAAGTGCAGTACTTTATACTATTTGTAACTATTATATTTGATTTGATTTGTATAATTAAATTTTAATTGCTGATTAAGTACATTCCCATTATTCTCTGAGTGTAATTTTTGTATTTCCGGAAAATTTGCTTCCAGGCAAGACATAAAACAACCTGTATTAACATGCTTTATTTCCAGTGTTGTTCAAGTTACTTAAAAGTAAAGTTATAGTTACTTCTCAAAAAAAGTAACTAATTACTTTACTAGTTATTCAATTATTAAACTAACTACGTTAAGTTACTTTACTATATATATATATATATATATATATATATATATATATTTATTTATTTATTGAGAGAGAGAGAGAGTTGTTCTGTCTTACAGTAAGAAAAAAGACAACTCCCTCCAAACACTATGAAATGGAACAATAAAACGTGCATCTTCATTTTTATCAACTTGCCTTCAAAACAAAAGTTGCTGCAATATGAAATAAATAAAATAATAATAATCAACTGAAGACATCGTCAACATTGACAAAGCAAACTATATAAATTTACTTCACATCTGGCCATTTTAAATAAAATAAAAAGATGGATGAACATAAAGTGCTTTCAGCCTCAATAAGCACATTGAGACGCTTTTCAATAAGGCTACTGTATGTGCCGAGGTATTTTAAAAAGAGAAACCAAAAAGCTGGCTTAAGACTTACAATACTCCAAACGCTTTACTCCAGTACTACTCGTGGTGGTATAATGTATTCTCTCTCTCTAGCTCCCACTCTCCCCATCTCTCTCTCTGTCTGTACCCCTCTCCAAATTCCCTCTCCTCTCCATCTGTCCATTTCTCCCTTTCTAGCTTTCTGTTTCTAGCGTCCTTTATCCGCAGAAATTCGAAGTAGTGCTTGTATTTCCACCCTGAAAAGCCTCCACTCTCAGTTTAATGCGCACTTGCCATTGCAGCATGTTGGTTATCGTGTTACCGGAGTTTTGTATGTGTGCATAAGCTGTGTTTGTGTGTCTGTGTAGAGTACAGCCATACAAGTAAGCCTACTTTGTCAGGCTGTCTCTGATTGGCTTACCCTCACATCTTGCCCTATGTTAACCAATCAATAGCCTCTTCCGGGACGTGCTGTGTTCACATTAGAGTGAGAAGGACCATGTGGACAAGGCTTGTATGAGAACACAGTACACCACACGCTCTCATAGAGCGCAGCGGAGACTTCTGTAAAATGACACCTGCTGCAGGGGGAGACTTTTCACTTCGATCACGTAACATAAGTAACTTGGGTAACGCTTGTACAATAACTATAGGGTCATTGTAGAATGGGAAAGTGTAAAGCGTTACGTTAGAAGTTACAGAAAAAAGTAGTTTCTTTATATAACGTAACAAATGTAAAGGCGTTAGTTCCAACACTGATAATTTCATTTGACACATCTGGTGGCGCGTCAATACTTACGTTTTTAGTTCAGGTTCACTGTCCAGCTCCTGATCCTTTTTCTCAGAAGGGGCTACTAGCGTTTGGTCCTCCTCATCACTGGTCAGAATTATGTCTTTACTGGGAGGCAGAATTTTAGGCTGTGGAAGATTGGGCTCCGTGTCGTCAGGATCAAGCTCATCCTGGAAACCAGACACCATGGGGTTTCCTCTGTATTCACAATCACTAGGATAGAAAACAAAATAACATATACTGTATATTGCGGATGTCAACACATTGTAATTGGCTTGTCTATGTAGCTCACTAAACAAGCTCTACATCATAATCAGAGGTGTCTATAATATGTTTTAACTCATTCAAACCAAAAACTGTGTAAACACATCTTTTAATGCTTTGTCCTTCACTCCCCAAAATGTATTTACACGTTTTTTTTTACGTTTTTTTTTTTGTGCAAGAGCATACAATAGGCTTTGATGCAGCTTTTGACATGAGGTGGCTTAAAGCAATGGTAGTTTGTTAATAAAAATGGCCAGTAGGTGGCAGCAACAAGCTCTTTCTGTCAGCGTTTTCACCAGGTATGTGAATATTGATTAAACTAATTGCTGCAAAGCAGCAACAGATAGAAATATACTTTTCCTGATGAAAGAAGAGACTCTAATCTTTCTTTTGTTAGGTTCCATGTTTTTTATAGCAATAGAATATAATATTCTGTGGGCCTTGCAAAATGAGTTAAAATCCAGTAAAACAGCCGGAAGCGAAGGGGATTGCTTCAGTGAAAAAGGCTGGGAGTGAATGAGTTAATGTACATAAATTGTAATATCCCCAAGCAGTATCAATAAAGCCATAATATTCTTGCAAAAGCAGATTTTTGTGATCCAGATAATCCACATACCTTTAATTGTGATAGTGTACCGAATTAAATTGCTCAATAAAAATGCAATGTTGGTTTTTATTATATATTTTTTATTTATAAAAGTAATTTAAATAATAGAAAACAGTAACAATAATATTTAAAGAAATAAAAAATACTGTGCATACACAACTAATAGTACCCCAAAACAGTAATTTTGAAGCGCCCACCTGTCGCTGTCCACTGCTGGAGCTGGCTGAGGCACCTTTGTCTTTGAGGGAAAACTGTCCTCGAGGAAACTCTTGTCCAGTCTATCATCTGGCACAAAGTCATCAACGCTTTGTACTAGTGTAGGACACACTGGTGCAGGGAGGTCCTCTGTGGAAAACATTGCAGCTCACTAGTAATCAACATAATAAACCTTTTCTTGATGTTGATAATGCTCAAGTTCAATCGCAGTGCAACTGTGTTGCAATCTTCCTGTACCAAATGTGGCATTGAAACAGTGACATCACATGACATTTTAATACCCACAAGTCCTGTGAGTATTTTACAGTCTCTAAATTTCTTAACAGCTCAGACTCGAACCTTGTGACTGCTCTCTACTTAATACATAAAGTCTACACACCCTAGTAGAAATGTCATGTCTTGTTATATAAAATAATGAGACCAATATAAATAATTTCAATATATATATTTTCAAGTGGGGAAGTAAAAAAAATAAACAATTGAGATATTGCAGTTACATGCAGACCCTCTTAACAGGGGATGTGGCTGTATTAACAATGAACCACATTAAGTGGGAGTCAGCACACACCCATCACCATTGGATGTGCCTCTGATTAATGGCAAATAAAGTTCATATGTTGTGGCATTAATTTGTTGTAGTCACATCTGCAAGCAACAGTAAGTCTTCAAATATACCATGGAACACAGTTAAGAAAGCAATCATCTAGTGGGGGTCATGAGCAAGAATAGGACCTCCCTCCAAAATGAATGTAAAAATGAGGAGATAACTGGTCAGGGTGGCTGCAAAGAAGCAGACAGCAAAATTGAAAGGGCTGCAGAAATTTACTAATGTACTAGTAAACACTAGAACATGTCAACTATATTAGGGGTTGATCAGGGGTACATTAAATGGTGACATATGTACTGACTCCTATTAAACATGAGTTTGAATGCCAATGAAAAAGTTCTGAAAATGATCTTGGTCTCATTTTTTATACCATAAAAACTAAAAACCTGGTATTTGAACCGGGGTGTAAATTTGGTATAACCATGATATACACACATGCACACACAACATAAGTCTTTTTAAAAAAAAGCATGAATGTGCTATTTTCCAATTTTCTTACGTCCATCAGATCTGTTATGTACAGTATTGTATTTCAAGTGTACAAAAATACTATTGAAACTTTTCATCCAAGATCTAATGACTTCAACATTAAACTTAGCTTTATGAATAAAGAATCCCTTAAAATAATCTTTTACCGTGTCAAGTAATATTCTGCACATTTTGACCACTGGTCAGCTGTAATATGCAAAAAAGAAACCGTTACAGGGGTGAGGTGTAGAAGAGTCATACCTGATGCACTAACAGAAGCCTCAGTGGCAGGTGATGAGCCAAACCATCGTGACATGAAGCTGCGTTTCTGTGGGGCTGCTACGGGTGTTACGGAGGACTGAAGGTGCTCTGGTGATTGAGCTGAAGACTTTAATTCAGCTGAAGGCGAAGCAGCTCTCTCCACGGCTGCAGCGAGAGCTGGAGCCGAGGGAGCCGACACAGAGGGCGACTGTGGAAGTGGCTGGGAAGGGATTGGGGGTTGAGGAGTGCTTGGGCTGGAACTTCCTGTGGAGGCACCACTAGGAGGAACAATGGGGGACTGGGAGCCTGAGGAGGGACTCTGACCGTTGGCTGGACCAGGTGAGCCATAGCCCTTATTGCGGGACTCTAAGTTCTCCAGGAAACTATAAACATTTGAATAAGTTACAACAATGCCATTATCAACTAAAATAACATGAGATGAGCAAGGAAGATAGGTTGTACATTTCATAATTTTGATCTTCTGTCTCCTGCTGCACACAAAGCTCTTCTAGGGTGGCATCCATGTCCAACTGGTTTGTCTCCAGTTGCCTCAGAAGGGTCTCCCTCTGAATTAAAAAACAAAACAAAAAAAACACACCCACACAAAGATTTGGATCTGCAACAACTAAAAAAAAGAATGTTAAATGATTCACACTAATAATAAGAAGATTACCTGGAGTTGTAAGAAGGGGATGTTAAAAAATCTGTGCAGGTATTTTAGGCCAAAGCCGTTCTTCATAGAGGATTCAGCATAGTGGATGTAAGATGATCCCATTGGTCTGGAAAACACAATACTTTATAGTTGTATTTGGAGCCTTCAAATTCTTAAACGGACAACCCTAACCCAACCCCACTGTGTAATACCTGCATGATCATTTCATGGAAATCATGAATACGATTTTTTAAAGAAGCATTCAAATCTGTTTCTGCAACAAGAAATAAATAAATAAATTCTAAGTGAATTTCTTTTTTATCCACTAGGAGGCAGTAAGCCTTAACACAATTACTGGGACTAATCATTTATGAGGGGGTGACAAAATTGTAATTCAGCCTGATCTGATGTCTACTAGGCCTAACCAGTAAAATCATACCATAATTAATATAATTAATGATTTGTTTGTGTTTTCCTTCTGTGTGAATGCAAAGCAAAACGAATTAATACATTAGGAAAATCTTCATATTTATTGATCTCAACCTCAAATTTCTGAAGAAAAATATGCAATTTGCTTCAGTTTATCACCTACATGTTAACTGATCAGCGATTTACTATTTAAAAAAAAAAAGCACAACGAAGTAAAACTGGTATTGCAATTTAAAATGAAATCATCTTATGATAATGTGAAAATTATTTTAACTCCATTTTTTTCCAAGTCATAATAATTCTCAAAATCTAAATTGAATACCAAACTCTACAAACTAAAAATAACTATAAACTAAATGTTTAATGGGGAAGTCAAGTCAAAAATTGCTTTTAATAATATGTTCTATAAGACTTGGTATTTTATTAATATTACATATGTGGACTACAAATTACAGTAATTTCTGGACTACAAGGCGCACCTGACTATAAGCCGCGCTAGCTAAATTTGGGTAATACTCGAGTTTGTTACACCCGACTGTAAGCTGCAGGTGTTTTAATGTTACCGCACCGGATTCCCGCTACTTTATTTTCCATAATGAGGGCGCAAATTGTCTCGCTCTTGTTCTGTCTCTCCTACTGTATTTGGGCTCACTTGGTTTGTTTTGTTCTGCCTGACACTCTTGCGCTTCCTTTACAGTGCCCTCTCTTGTGATCTATCTGATGGCTAAGCTGCACCTTTGTATTAGCCACAGGGTTGAATGCAAGTGAAAAAAGTAGCGGCTTGTAGTCCAGAAATTACTGTAAGCATAAAAAAAAACCACACATTTTTAGCCATCTCAGGGGGTAGCCATTTTGCCACTTTTTGTCACCTGAAAATTATACCACAGAGCCAAACGGCTCAACTTGCTAACAGCACATCACCAAAGCCGGAAAACAGGTGCGCTGTGATGGTCCCTTACTGAACTGACGCTATTGTTTCGTGTTAAGAGATATTTACCTGTTTAGTCCAGCAATTAGCTCCCTTATGTCATCAGGGAGGATGACCCGATGCTCACCCATGTCTCTGTGGTTTCCCAGAACACACACTGGTACATGAGTGGGAACTTTGGGAAGTTCCCTTAAGATGTAGTTAAACGTCCTAAAAACATATTGCAGACACCATTCAGTATAATTCAATTTCAATTTGCCAACCAAACAAATCCAGTAGTAACTTATAGTTAAGAAATTTCTAGACCTGGAAGCTATGTCAAAGCGGAAGTTAATTTGACCACATGTATTTGATGAATAGGCTCAGAAAATGGATGGATGGATGAAGGAAAATTCAACACATTAGTGCTGTTCAGCTTGTCTACACAGGGCTCATTTCAACCAAAATGCAGTTGGCTGGCAACTAGAGATGTAACGATATACAAACGTCACAATACGATAAATAACACGATATGAACCTCACAATACGATAATTATCACTATATTGTGGGGAGGATGGCCTAAAAAAAAAAACCTCACGATACTGTATAAAAACTCATGATACTGTTAAAAAAAACAAGCTCATACGAAAAACTCATTAAATACATAACAGCAGTGACAAAGAAATAGGCTTGGTTGCGTCATGTCACATGGTCAATGTAGTTCACAATGCTGTGTTTGGCTGAAAGTAATGTTTTTTGATGGAGATATTGACAAATATTTGCTGGTATGGGAGTGATAACCGTCGCAGTGGCCAAAACATTTCTAATTAAAAATAAACTGCACTAATAAACTAACCACCATAGGGTGCTAGACGGTAAGACCTGCACAAATGGAATACAACCTCACCTTTTTAACAGATGTGCTGCTTTTAATATCGTGGTAGAATGACGACGATATTGTGGCAATTTTGATATTGCAATATCGCGATATTGCCGATGTCGTTACATCCCTATATAAGCTTATTATAAAACTGTCTGAATTGCTTGCTACTCAGGCCGCAATGACTAGAGATCTGTTGTTATCACAAATGCACAGCTGAATTGATTCTGGAATTTTGTCAAAATTGTTGCATTTATTTGCTTGCCGTGTTAACCATAATTAGTTTATCATTTGTTATTTTAATGATTCTTCTCAAACAATACCCACAGACTTGGATAAAGACTTTATCGGAATGAAACGTAATGCTTCCACCTCCATGCATATTGTAGCATGAGCGCTTAATTAAGGGAACAGACAATACAACACACAGAGCTTTCTTACCACTGCTTAGTAATGTCAAACATCATGATGACGCCGTTGCAGTTCTTGTACACATCCAAAAACTCTGCATCAAGGGCTACCTCGTCTGACTGCAACATAAATATTTTGATGATGAAATGATAATACAGTACACACGAATAAATGCTTCCATTTAATATTGTTAAAAGCATGGCAGCCTCCCCCCATCACTGACCCACATCATATGAGTAAGCTATTTGTTCTTAACACATGACAGTCACATGATATACATTACCTCTTGTGGCTCATTCTCTAGTTTCAAATTGTCTCCACGCTTTTTGCCTTTGCCTGAAAGATCAATATATCAGAAGCATTACGTTTACATAAAAAAACAGTACACTCTTCTAGTCAGGTTAGTTCATGAGTGGAGCAAGCAGAGCAGGAACACTTTTCTGACAGAAATGCAGCTTACAGTTTATACATTTCAGCACATTATGCATTAAGTACAGTAAACAAACATCGCTATCAGTAAGCTTGCTCAATGTGTCTGGGCTACTATATAAACACAGCAACAACAACAACAAAAGGCAAATGTAAATATGCAGCCAAACAGCAAACCTTGAGAATACTAATTCTCAGATAAGACTTGGAAGACAGTGTAATATACCAACTGCACACAACAGTGTTGAATTTCTACACACTACAGTGACGCTCACCTACACCTTCAGGAAGAGGATATTTTTGGCCTGAGATGAGTGCGAGGGGTTCAGAAAAGAAATGATGAGTGAGGACAGAAAACAAGAAAACAACCACGAAATGGAGTCATGAGATTCAGCAGTTTGATGCGTGGCGATGAGGTCAGACAGAGCAAAAGCTTGATACCATGACACATTTTTGCACCAACACTCACCTTTATCGACCACGTCCCACACCTCGACCTTGACCACATCATCAGTCGCTGAGAAACACGACACAAATGAGGAACAAAAATTAGGTTTAATTATCCAAGTGTTGTGTTACAGAGGAAATTTATACTAATACAGATCATGATGATACTCTCACACCGATTCAGTTACTGCTCTATTATTTAGCACACTACAAGAAGAGCAGGCGCTTTGCTAAGTACAGAAAAGCTAACAATGGACTCACGCTAAATCTAACGTTTACCTTGATATGGAGCCACTGGAATGAATAAAAAGGCAAATGTAAATATGTACACATGAGCAAAAATATATAACTACAGATATACTGATACAATGAACAAGCTTTAAAATGTCTGTTTAAAGAGGTTAAAAAACACACCCACTTTTGTAATTCCAATGAATACTTGTGGCTTGGATCTCCTGGGTGGGGATGTACTCTTCCACAAACTTCTTCCCCTGCAGTCGATACCATAAAGTACTCTTTCCAGTGTTCCTATCTCCACGGATGACGATTTTCACTGGAGTAAGGGAATTGGGGGGAAAACATATTTACCAGTATATAAAGAGTTTAAATATTGAAATGATGGTGCTTATGCTTTTATGCTTTGACATTTGTTCTTTAAAAATCTAATTTACATTAAACTTTTAATTTAAAAAAAAAAAAAATTCTGTGACTTTTGTGCACCTCAAGAGGAAGATGTTCATCTTTCTACAATTTTGTATCGATTAAAATTAGGATTGCTTAGCCATATTGGTGGTATAACTTATAAGTGAAAAATGTTTGTTTGAAATCTTACTATTGTATTGGACTCCCTTAGCGAAGCGTCTCTGCAAACTTTGATTCATGGACTGCAGGCCTGCAGGAATGTTCTTGTCCCTAAACTGACCCGGCTCAGATCCCACCAGCTTTTTCAATGCCGAAAACATGTTTGGAATTTGTCAGAAACTTATGATATGACCTATGATATCACTAAGGTGGCAAGTGGGCTTTCCAGAAACACACTCTGATTTGGTATGATCTGCTTTGCTATATTTGAGCTGTTGTGTTTTCCGGTCAGCTGGAAATAGAAGTGGTCATGATGCTGTTTACATTGTCATCTGTGGGGGAGATAAGAAAAAAACAACAGATTATCAACAGCGATGCCTTTATCTTCAGGGGTAAAAATTTGTCTAATATATCGTAAATAAAAAATAAAAGTAATATTTATAAATGGCGGGCCTTGCTGTGTAGAAACTAAACCAAACCAGCTTCCTCCTCCCACATTCCGAAAACAAATCTCTAAATTGCCCAAAACTGCGAATGTTACTTATCTAGGTGCAGCCTACAATTGACCTTCAACCTGTCAGGGTGTGCCCCACTTGTTACCCAGTCAGATGGGATTGGCTCCAGCTCAGTCATGACCCTTTAGAATTCGCAAAGACAATTGATGGGTTGCATAAATGGTAGATAAAAATATGAAAAACTGTGGTTATCATCAAAACTATATTATGAAGTGTGTCAATTTTTTGAAAATATGTAATATTGCATTTTGGAATGTGGGAGGAAACCAGGGTAAAACCCACACAGGAATGGGAGAGAACATGCAAACTCTGCAAAGGAAGGACAGAGCCAAGATTTGAACCCCCCAATCTTGGCAATGTGAGGCGGATGGGCTAACCAGTTGACCACATGGCCGAAACATACATGGCAGGTTAATTGAAGACTCTAAATCGGTGTGATTGAGACTGAATGGTTGTTAGTCTATTTGTGCCCTGCGATTGGCTGGCGACAAGTTCTGGGTGTATCCCTCCTCCCGCCAAAAACAGCTGGAATAGGCTCCATTTAAAAGTGCCTCACAATACATTATACATGCACTCACACATTCACACTGGTGGCAGTAAACTACATAATGCCACAGCTGCCCTGGGGCAGATTGACGAAAGTGTGGGTGCCAGTGTGCGCCGACAGCCCCTCCGACCACCACCAAACATTCGCTCCATCCGCACACCAGTGTGAGCGGCACTGGAGGTTACTGAACGATGTTCGATTCTTCTTTTTTTTCAGGCTGATACCATTATGAGTGCATATACCCAACTTAAGTAGTTACTGACACGATACCACTAGCACTTTTAATGTATAAAAGTTCCTCCCAAGAAAAAAATGACAGATCATTCTAAAGAAACACCTATGTGTCTCAATACAAAATCCACCTGTTTTTGTCCATCTCAGGGAGGGTGGCCATTTTATCACTTGTTGTCGAGTAGGGCTGTGAAACAAAGTTGATCAAGTCGATTGGGTCGACCACAAGAATTGGTCGATGATTTTTTTAAAAACATATTTGCGGCACCCGGAAGTTGCCGGAACCAATATTTTGCGTTTCCGCAAAGACATATGTTGCTGATGGACACACAAAACCACCAGCAAACCCGAATGCATCGATTCATTGATGAAATAATCGATAGGATAATCGATTACAAAAACATTAGTTTAAAAAAAGATTTGATTAGTCAACCGAAAATGACATCATAGCTCAACATAAGAATGTCACATGACCAAACTCAGAAAACAGGTGAGACGTAATTAGTTGTTACCTGAGCCCTAAACAACTATAATGTCATTTTCTTCTCATTTCTAACTCAGTAATTTTTAAAACATAATGTCATGTGGCACTTCATTCATTGAAAAGGCTCCAATGCGTACATTATCTATGACATCATCTGCAAAGTGCATGTATACGCGCGTGCATAAGCGTTTACGGCTATATTGGGAATGCCACATTTTGCCACTTTACTTTTAGAATTACAATATTCACTTATAAAATTCAAAGTAGCTGCAGAGCTCCTTGTCAACGTAAACACCTAGCATTAGCTTTCTGGACTGTTAGCTGGTTGTACACAAGACGATAAGGATTAGAAAATGCGATGATTGAAAAGAGTACGATCAAGCGTTACTCAAACCACGACCAATTTTAAACAACCCCTTAAAAAGGTAACGTTATCCCCAGTCTGCGTTTCAAATAACAAATGTTAGTGACACAGTCCGCACTAGCTTAGCTTTCCCTCTGCGGATGTCAATGTGTAGCTACATTGGATGACGACTCCTTAATGGCAATGGGGGGATACTCACGGTTGTCAAAGAAGAGAAAGTGCAGTTCCGACATCTTAATTGTCAAACATACATCCCTAAAGAAATATTGTGGCTACATTCCTTTACAAGGATCTTAGTGTCGCCTATCCATCTGTAAGAACGTCTACAATATATCCGAGATCCGACTTCCCTTTACTCTTTCACAATAAAGCTTGACAGGATACGAGCATGGTAACCGGGTGCATTCAACATTCACCTAAGAAACGGATTGTGTTTGACAGGGATACTATTGGAAATTGAACTAACAGCACAGTCATTGCGCATATGTTGGAAATTGTCCGTAGGGAGGACTAAACATGGTTGTATTGTCTACTTGACTAAAAATGAGAGTCCTATTGACAACGCTTATACCTTGTAGGACACTGGATTAACATGTTCACATAAAATTAAGCAAAAAGAGAGGGCAAAGCGGACATCATTGATGAACACCTCTTTTTATATCAAATCTAAAATATTTAAGTTTTACTGAACGGTTTGCATTGTTGTTTGAGTAGCATTACAAAATAATTCACCAAAACCAATTATCTTCTCTAACGAATGAAACAGATCTGCGAGCAACTATAATGCATGGGCCCTCACATCCCTGGCATGTTGGTGTCAGGGCTGAGTAAAATTCAGAATTTGAAAATTCAATTCAATTCAATGGATGAATTTCAATTTGAATTTGAATTGACTCCACCCCACACCCACAGGATGTTCAATTGAACTTGAATTGCAGGAATTCAAATTTAATTAAAAGTTTAAAGACTTAGATAAAGAAAGAAAGATATTCTGGTATGTTTGCAAACTTTCATGAGTTTGCAGCCAGATTTAGACACTCAAAAACAGCACATTTTTTCTTTGCCACAGCAACAGTGCGACAAAATAAAAAGCTTTCACCCAAACTTTGAAAACGTTCAGATGATCTCTATAAAAGGCAAAAAATAACGCCAAATTCCAAAGTAAGATGAAGATGTCAGGTTTAGGGTATTACTCGAAAACACTTTTTTGCAGGCCTTAGGCAGTTACATATGCCTCCCAATTTTCGTAGATATAGGTTTAACAAAGTACTCCTCCTTTGTTAAAAATTTAGAAGGGGCACACTAAGCCATTTTAATAAACTGCTCAATAACCTTCTAAAATGTGAATGTCTTTGCCAGGCCTGATCTCTGCACGAAGAAGCTTCATGAGTTTTCACCTATTTTTAGAAATTCAAAAACGGCATCATATTTCTTTATAATGGTGCATCGCCATGGCAACAGCCTGCGACGGAATCAGAAGCTTTCAATAGCTTTTCATCTTAAACAGCTTTTGATAAATCACCCAAACTTTGAAGACATTCTGATAAATTATGTAAGAGAAGTTCATTCAAATATGACCTCTTTGAAAAGCCAAAAATGGCAACCAATTCCAAAATAAAGTAAAAATGGCAGACATCCTGTTAGGCTTAGCATATGGCTCCAAAATACTTTTTTGTAGGTCTTGAGCAGTTACATATGCCTCAGAATTGTCACAGATCAAGGTGAAAAATATACAACCAGAAATGCTTCAATAAAAATGTGTAGTGTGTGTGTGTGAGAGAGAGCCATTTTTTTGAAAATCGCTTATGAAATCATTAAAATATTGATTTTTATGCTCAGGTTTGATGCATCTGCAGTTTCATGAATGTATGCCTATGTTTCAACTCGCAAAAACAGCATAATTTGTTGTGTAAACAGTGTATCTCCACGGCAACAGCGTGTGACGAAATAAAATGCTTTACAGTAAATACCTTTCCATCTTAAACATCTTTAGATCAAGCATGCAGTATTTGAAAATGATTTGATAAATTCTCCAGGAGGATTAAAAAAAAAATTACCTTAAAATAAAAAAGGAAAATAACATGTTTTTTTCTAATTCTGTGATTTCCAAGCAGTGTGCCATGGAAAATGATGAAATTTCACTTAATTGGTCAGTATTTGATCAAATAATATATCTTTGTTCATCTATGAATTCAGTTGAATGGGTCTAATACAGAGTGTCTTGTGGGCAATACAATAGTAAATCACTTCATGTATGCTGATGATCTGGAACTTTTTAGCCCATATAGTGCTGGGCTGCAACAGATGTTGACGATGTGCTCCCACTATGGCATAAATAATGATATTATATATAATGTTAAAAAGAGTCATGTAATGATAGTTAAAAGCGCTGGGGATAATAATTTTTTTCCCCCAACATTTTATTTATGTGGAAACCAAATATCTCGGTCATATCATATCTGAGGATTGGATAGATGACAAAGATATCTCTCGCCAGCGCCGTAAAATCTACTTACAGGCTAATTTGCTGATTAGAAACAACATTTGATGCACTGTTAAGGCAGTTGATTTTTAGTTGTATTTGTCGGCTAAACAGGTCAGAGAATTACATAATAGAAACCTTGGTCAGCCCAATAAAAAGCTGTTGTAGATTTACCTCTAAGGTTAGATTGCATTGATGCACTACTTTGTGTAAATTTTAACTTGTATAGTTTAGTATATTTTTAATCGTTATTTTTCTTTTTTCTGTGAATGTTTTTTTTGTGTTTTTGTGTGTATCTGCAATAAAGAATGACTTGAGTATCTATGCCAGTGACTTATAGTGACAGACAGGACAAATAAATGGTCTTCTATGGCATAAAGTATGCAATTGACATCACTCCACTTTTTGTTACATTTTTGTTTGGTGCTGTACCATAAGATGTTTAAAATTAAAATGATGTGCCTTGGCTCAATATAGGTTGCAAAACACTGTTCTAATTTTAAGACGTAAGCAGAGTTCTGTTCACCTTCTTCAAACCATTGCTTTTCGGCACAATGAAAGCCCTGTCCACCCACTTTTTATATGCACCTCATCTAAATTTTCTATCAAGTGGTACTTTAACTTTATCAGGGAAAAGTTGATTGAGCAAGGAGATGCCTGAAACAACATTTTGTTATTTTATTTGACTAATTTTAGCAAGCTTATTCACATAAACCCTGGTCTATATATACATGTCAGATTAATTTAAACATTTGCTATTTGATCCAAATTAAATTTATTAAACTTACAGTCTCCTACATTACAACTTTGTACAATTTAAATTTAGGCTTTGTGATCACTTAAGGCGGGGCATGGAAAAATGTTAACTGGGGTGTTAGGGTTAAGGTGTAGGGTAACCCTAACCCAATGCGAGAGAGCTGAGTAGTAGTACTGTATAATTATTTTTTTTACTCTATAACTTTAAAGTATCTGGGAATTTGTATCTCCATTCTCCATTAATGTATCAGTTCAAATCTCTCAGATCAAATCTCTCCGGAAAATGTTTGA
Organism: Leptonotus elevatus; assembly: GCF_054856555.1. Classification (NCBI taxonomy): domain Eukaryota; kingdom Metazoa; phylum Chordata; class Actinopteri; order Syngnathiformes; family Syngnathidae; genus Leptonotus; species Leptonotus elevatus. The sequence goes on from NC_141243.1 coordinate 24,546,518, forward strand.
AATATGTTTTTATCTCTAAGTAGCAATGAAATCCCAACCAATATGCTTTGAGAAGAGTTTAGACAACAAATACTTACATTCAATCTAGCCTATATATCCGAAAATGATTGAACGTTTTCTAAATCTGAATCGTAAACGAGGTAATCAGCTCAAGGCGCGATATATGTATATTTTTAATTGAGAAAAAAAGAAAAAGAAGAGGAGAAGAAGAAGAAGAAGAAGAAGAAGAAGAAGAAAAAGAAAAAGAAAAAGAAAAAGAAAGGTTTCGGTTGGCCCAACCCACATCCATCTTCTTTATACTACTGGCTCTTTCCTGTTGTGCTTGCTCCGCCTCGCGGTCGAAAAAGAAAGAAAGAGAGAAAAACCCCGAAAAAACCCGCACCAGTGAACACAGCATCCTCTAGTGGTACTTATTTCGGGATTCCATTTTTTACGAGTGTCATACTATGTTTTACGTGTTTTTGTGTATGGAGGTATTTATTTTGGTTACGTAGTACAGTAGCAATGTGTGGTATCTCGACAAATTACGTATCCACTTTTAGCAGTGTTTCCTACTTTGCTTTCTTCAACACACCCCAGTGAGTGAGTACCCCTATATTGTTCAAAGGGAATAATGGCTGCGCAGGAGCCGTCTCCACCATCTTCCTTGGAAGGAAACAAACCAGGCTTCCCAAAGAAAATTTTAGCCAACAACCTCGAGGACAAGCATTTGTGCAATTCTTGCCTGAAAATCCTGCGAAGGCCCTTACAGGCGCAATGTGGTCACCGCTTTTGTTCGTTCTGTTTCAACAAAATAGTGAGGTGGGTGTCATGGTTGCTGACGAGCTAGCAGTCTTACATTTATTTACAACCACTAATGGACGCTTCTGTGTATATTGTCACATGCAACGAATAACATGTTTAATTGTAGCATTCACGTTACAGACATATACTCTAAAATTGGCGTATGAACATAGCACATTTCATCATATCAATCAATCATAACTTTATCCATTTTAAAGGACTGGGCTTTACAATGTCGTCATATTCACGTTGACTGTGATTTTGTATTGAGTTGCATTTGGATAACTTATCTAAATAGAGTAATCATAAAGTGTTACGGTACATTATTTGTATATTCACCGATTAGCTGGGCAACGTTAACCACAGCAATTTTGGGGGGAGTTTGGATGACATTGGTTGTGGTGCATATAACGGTACTAACGGTGTTCTATTATGCATCTGCTTATTTAATTAAATATGCTTCGTACTTATACTGTCACAGAGAAAATTGTGTTTGTTTTGTTTGTATCTACACTATTAGTGAGTAATATACCAGACTTTAGTATAAATTGTTGAAGAAACAATACAAAACCAATTAGCAGCGGTTTATCAATATGCTATAAAAAGCAAAATGACCAAACTTAGACTGCAGTTTATCAAATATTACTTTGCATTGGTTGTAAGTTAATAGTATTGTAAGTTATTTTTGCTTTTGCTTTTTGTACATGTTCGAAAACAAAATAATCAATCAAACATAATCATTAATTTATTCTTAGTGCGGTGAAGGTGTATTGTATGAGGTTTTGAATGAATTTCCACACCTCACGAGCTCCATAGAATCATTTTAATAATTTGTGATAACCTTTAAGTTGTAACATTATTATGAGATTTGTCAATCTAGCTGAAATACATCTGTTGAAATTAAATTCCTATGTGTACTGTATATGTAAATGTAATTTGATTGATACTACAAGGCTGATTCCTACTTTTTTCCCATATATCGTACAGTATTTTGATACCATTACCAGGCATGTGATTTGACCAAAGTGAAATAATCTGAAAATTTAGCTGGGGGTCTGGGGGCCGCAGGCACCCAGCTAGGTCCAGGGCAGCGCCCCGGTGGGGGGGCCAGGGGGGCGAAGCCCCCCGTAGCTCATGGGTTTTCCGTGATTTTAAGTACTTTCAATGCACTCAGATGACAAAGAAATAGACAAAACAACAGCATAAATTTCCAATGTATATTGAACTATCCCATATAAAATTGCAGTTTTAGTCAACTCAAAATCAGTCACATTCAAAAATTATTTATGTCATAAATAATGTTTTTCTATTTTTTGCTCATTAAAACATTCAACATATTTACAGGAATATACAAGTGTTCATTCTTGAGCACAATCCATTCACATGACACAAACACTACTTCCTCCTAGACTTCATTGCTTTGGAATGGGTCTTTCTAGCCTGCTTCTGTGCAGCTTTGATGGTTCTTCTTGAGGCAGCCTTGCTCATTTGAGTGTCCTGTTAATAAAAAAGTAAGTAAATAAAGTAAAGGATTTAGTCTAAACTTGCATGCACATTCACATGTCAGAGTATTTATTATGGTAACAAAAAACGTTGCAAATTAGCTACAAAATAATAAATTATCTTTAACCATTGGAAATAATATTTACCATGCAATAAATCATTTAATCAATCATTCTTAATTTAATACATAATGCATAACAAAAACATAAAATACCTCATGCAGCAAGCTCTGGTAAAAACACAATCATTTCGATCATCTCTGTACTAACTGCATACTGTAGACAGTCAACATATTGAAAACTGAAAGTGCTAACATGCAGCATTCATTTGAGTTTGTGGATTAACCATGTTAAATAGTTAAGGCCATTTTTATTACGTTATAATATTTTCGAAAATTTGATTCCGATTAATTTGAAAAGTTTACCACCTACCTCAAAATTCACGACTCTATCAGCAACTGGTGCAGGTTGTTGGGGTGGATCACGTCTCTCCATTACCGCTCCCGATTGTGATGTCAATAAGGGATGGAGGCCATAAAGTTTTGGAGTTTTCGTTTGGGCACCAAAACTTCCAGCGATGGAATAATTTGTTGTTCTTGACTGGAGTTCTTTTACGTGTTTTTTGCTGGTTGCGTGACTTTCAAGAGCTTTGAAACCTCTCCCGCCATAGTCAATGGTATCACGGCACCAAATGCAAAGCGCTTTCCCGGCACGATCGATCTTCCGAATGAAGTCACTGAACAAATTCGTCACAGTCTTTTTTCCAACATTTGTCGATATATCCTTCTCTAACCAGTCCCAGCGAAACTTGTTTTTTACGAGTTTGTCAATTTCCTTAACTCGCGGAGCATCTTTGCGTTCGATCACGGACATCTTTCTTTAAACACTCGGCAAAAACGTGTGCGAAATGAACAACGGCATACTCTTATACCTTTATAACAAGCGCGTTTATTGGTCAACAAACAATGGCATACTCCTATGCCTTTATAACAAGCGCTCTTATTGGTCAACACGGAGACTTCCGCCAATCGCAAGATCGGTTTCATTTCAGTTGCGGAAACACTAAAACGGAATGCTGTAGAGAGACGAAATCGGATTTTTTTTTTTGGGGGGAGATAAAAAAAGCGGAATTCCGCGAATTAGCGGAAAAATCACATGCCTGCATTACATGTCATTTAGTCTAATACAACCAAATGCATACAATCGTATAGGTAAGCTTAGTGCCATGCTCTGAATCCTTAGTGTGACACAATGTACTAATGTATATAGTTTGACAATAACAATAGCACAAAATATTTGTTTGTGGAATAATAATGTGTTGTCATTTAGTTCTGGACCCGAGAAATGCAGCGCTTGCATCAAAGAAGAATTATTTGAGGAACCCACCTCGATTCTCAAACTAGGAGGTGTAAGTACATCTTTACCTTTAACGTGTCTATTAATTATAGGAAATTAATAGGGATGTAACAATAATGGCAATATCGCAATATTAAAATTGCCACGATATCGTCATCATCTTGTTACTATAGTAAAAGCAGCAAAAATCATCACTTTTCGCCTGCTTCAGCCGAACACATCACTATAAACTATAGACTATGACGCTTTGCGCCGCTGATCCAATAGGAACACATGACAATAAAATGGATGGCCAAGCATATTTCTTTGTCATTGCTGTTGTTATGTAAAAAAAAAAAAAATCAATATCATGAGCATTTTTCTTTCTTTTCTTTGTTTCTTTCTTTCTTTCTGCAATATTCAGAGTTGTGTGAGCTTTTTTATATCGCCAACCTTACCATATTGTGATAATTATCATAGCATGAAGTTCATAATGGGATTATATTGTATTGTGAGTATTGTGAGGTTTGGATATTGTTACATCCGTAGAAACTAAAATAATTTAAGTGATGAAAAGTAGGAAGATAGTGATACTGTAAAGAGCACTGCTGCATCACTTTTAATTTAAAATTAAAAACACAACAAAAACTGTCTGCTTACTGCTAATGGTTGGTATCTTAAACATCTTCATGTATTATGATCCTGAGGAAACTGCGTCAGAGTAACACAACCTTTCAAAATGTATCCAAAAACATACACACCAGCCTTCTAATGGACAGCTATCCCCTGCTCTTCACTCCAGGCTTTTCCAGACAATGCAGCTCGGAGAGAAGTGGAAGCCTTGGCAGCCGTTTGCCCCAATGAAGGATGCACGTGGTCAGGGACTATTAAAGATTTTGAGGTGTGTATTATTGCAAGGATTTAACTAAATACAATTTAACTTGTGATGAATGTAAAACCTTATTTTTCCCTCACTGGTAGACTCTTGTACAGTGAGTCAATTACATCGCCGGCATCAGGCCAAAACCTTCTACGTTATCAGAAAGGAAAGCTTAAGTTTGGTTTAAATAGAGAGCAGGTGTTTGCCTTGTGGACTGTGTCAAGAAGATGATTCCACAGGTGAGGAGCCTGAGACCTAAAGGCTGAACCTCCCATCCTACTTTAAAAATGTGTTCAGAATGTCAAGTCGTGGTAATTTTAAGCAAGTGGGAGTGTATTGTGAGTACGAATGGTTGTTCGTCTATGTGTGCCTTGTGATTGGCTGGCACCAGTTCAGTGTTTATCCTGCCTCCCGCCCATGGACAGCTCATTTCTTAAGTGCCAATGAAATAATTGATCAAATTTCCGTATTAAGCCCGTATCTCGCTGAACGGCTTGCGTGGGTACGCACACATAGCAGGTGTTGCTTTTTTGGCAGGCTGCCTTTAGTGTTGCAAAACGTTGCAAAGACACTTGTCAGTCTCTCTCAAACCCTCTTTATACTCAAATCGTTTTTCTTGTCGCCATCAAATTTTTAACAAGCTCAAAATTTCTCTGCGACAAGAAAAACGCTTTAAGAGCATGACGACACCTTGAGAGAGTGTAGCAAGTGCTTTTGCAATATTTTGCAACATTGAACAAAGCCGGCTAAGCAACACTTGCTACGTGCGTACCCCCTCGCAAGCCTGCGCCGCTCTGTGAGATACGGGCTTTAGGATATTGTGATCAATACTACAGTCAGATCTAACAGGACAAGTCTTGACTTTGACTTCTGTCTTTATTTTCCCCAACGGGAAATTCTTTTCCACGTCCACAGTGCGTATTTGACAGCAGACATAGACAAGACAATAACAAATATAAAATAGACAGAGCACACTCAGCCTCGACCTGCTGTTCAAAAATTCAATGGCTGAGGTAATCAGGCTCTTTCCAAACCGTTATTTGTGTACTGTCTGTAAAGAAGGGCTAAGCACACACCTATGTGGCGCCCCAGTTCAGAATTAAGACCTTTGTCTGAAGCAGCAAGGAGGTCGTTGTAACTTTTACTAGTACTGCTTCAGTACTAAAATGTGTTGAGACGCACTTCGACAGTTACACACAACTCTAGTGATGATAATTGGTACCAAAAATAGATGGATAGCATATACTGTAAATACATGTGGACAAAATAGTAGCAGAGATAAACTGCCGAAGAAAACATAATCATATTAAAATTATATATTTGCCATTCTTTACCTGCTCTTTTATCACATCAAAACTTGAACAGAAATTGTGACGTTTCAAATGATGCAGTCTTTTAAATCCCTGTTCACTCATTTCAAAACATTGTTGCTGATTCCCTGCAGGCTTGCCATGAGGGCCACTGTGACTTTGCCATCATCTTGTGCCCTTCCTGCAAAGAGCTGATGAGAGCCAACGAACAGGAGCATCACGATGAGAGAGAATGTCCTGAGAGGACACTCAACTGCAAATACTGCAAAGAACCATTCCTTTTAAAGAACATCAAGGTGAGATGTTCTACCATGCTCACTATAGGTTTGTAGATTTTTTGTTTAGGAATGTTATGCTATTGTAAGAGGAAGTTCTACTCTGTCGGTGTAATGGTTCACTCTCCTGACCAAAGTGCAAACAGCGTGGGTTCACTTGAGTTTACACTCAGTGATCGTGTAAATGTGAGTGTGAGAAGTCTGTCTTTTCCTATTAGTGGTTGAATTGACTAGTTGACGTGTCCACCATACCACTGATGATGATAGCTTGAAGTCAATTAATCGGCAGTCACGGGTTTCGGCATTTAACACCACGAACATCTTGCTGAAATGAACAGGCCGGTTGCTATGCACAGATATATACTGTAGCAGCAGTACCTCAAGCATGTGGAAATATTTTAATAGACTGGTAGCATGATCACTTGCAATGCTTACTTACTTACTGACTGCAAGTGTATCCTTGTCACTAACCCTAGCTCATGAACAGCCAAAATCCTTACATCAGGGAATTCACCAAACACCCTCCAAAGATAGACCAGACCATATGCTGTAGCATCTACTTACAAGACAAAACAAAGACAAGTGGTTCATCAATAAACTTTTTATTGTGAAAAAGAGCGCTTAATATTGCCAACAATTATTTTCAGTGAATTCTTCATCCCGCACACATGCTCTTCTTCAAACAATTCACATAAAAAAACTACATGTTTGATACAATGCATTATTGCAAATCCTTCCTTCTTGTATTTTTAAATACCGTTATTTACTACTATTGAAACTGAAGCAGTTGTGTTACATAAATTGTTTTTAGTTTTACAAGTTCCAACTGCATAGGAGGCCATTAAGCTATCTGAATGTGTTTAGACCCGTTTTCACTGAAGGCCACTTCAGCATAATGATATTTCACAAGACAACCCCAAGGCATTAGCAACTGAATGAAACATAAAATGTAGTGTAAAATAAAATGTAAATTTAACTCAGAATAAAGTTATAAATATTACATAATGCCTCTACATAGGTACAAACCTAATTCCCAAATAGTTGGGACACTATACAAATTGTGAATAAAAACGGAATGCAAATATGTGGAAGTGCCAAATTTTAATATTTTATTCAGAATATAACAGAGAGAACAGGTCAAAAGTTTAAACTTAGAAAATTTATAATTTTAAGGGAAAAATATGTTGATTGTAAATTTCATGGTGCCAACAAATCTCAAAAAAGTTGGCACAGGTAGCAATAAAAGGCTGGAAAAGTCAATTGCACAGCTGGAAGACCAGTTACCACTAATGAGTTCCATTGGCAACTTAATTGGAAGATAAAAAGAGCTTCTCGGAGTGGCAGTGTCTTTTAGAAGCGAAGATGGATAGAGAATCACCAATTCCTCCAATGTTGCACAGAAATATAGTGGAGAAATATCAGAAAGGTGTTAACCAGCGAAAAATTGCAAAAAGGTTGAAGTAATCATCATCTACAGTGCATAACATCATCCAAAGATTCAGAGAATCTGGAACAATCTCTGTGTGTAAGGGTCAAGGCTGTAAAATCATACTGGATGCCCATGATCTTCGGGTCCTTAAACGGCACTGCACCGCAAACAGGAATGCTTACTATAAGGGAAATCACAGAAAGGGCTCAGCAATACTCCCAGAAAACATTGCCAGAAAACAATCCACGTGCCAGCCGCCGTTGCCAGATGAAACTCTACAGTACAAAGAAGAAGCCATTTCTAAAGCAGACCAAGAAGCGCAGGTATTTCTCTGGGCCAGGGGTTATTTAAAATGGAGTGTGGCAAAGTGGAAACCCGTTTTGTGGTCAGACGAATCATGATTCGAAGTTCTTTGTGGAAAACTGGGGCGCTATATCATAGTGACTAAAGACGACAAGGACAACCCAAGTTGTTACCAGCACTCAGTTTATAAGCCTGCATCTGTGATGGTATAGGGTTGCATGAGTGCGTGTGGCATGGGCAGCTTCTACATCTGGAAAAGCATTGTCAATGCAGAAAGGTATATTCAGATTGGAGAACAACATATGCTCCCATCGAGGCATCATCACTTTCAGAGAAGATCTTGCATTTCTCAACACGATAATGCCAGACCACATGCAGCACCAATTACAACATCATGGCTGCGTAGGAAAAGGATCCGGCTATTAAAATGGACAGCCTGCAGTCCACTTCTTTTACTTTTTTCACTTCTAGAGCACATTTGGCGCATCATAAAGGGGAAAGTGCAACAAAGAAAGCCCAAGACAGTTGAACAGTTAGAGAGACGCGTGTTAGACAAGAATGGGACACATTTCTATTTCTAAACTTGAGAAACTTGTTTCCTCGATCCCCAGACGTTTGCAGACTGTTGTAAGAAGAAGAGGGGATGCCTCACAGTGGTGAAATTGGCCTTGTCCCAACTTTTTGGAGATTTGTTGACACCATGGAATTTAAAATCAACATAGTTTTCCCTTAAAATTATGCATTTTCTCAGTTTAAACTTTTGACCGGTTCTCTGTTATATTGTGAAAAAAAAATAAAAAATTGGCACTTCCACATAATTGTATTCAGTTTTTATTCACAATTTGTATAGTGTCCCAACTTTTTTGGAATTGGGTTTGTAAAACAAATTTAAAAAAAATACTGGTACTTGTTGCTCTGTTATTAATTTATAACATAAATCCTTTCAAATTGTCAGGTTACGAAACCCACATTTCTCCATCAGTCAATGTTCAAGCTATCACAAATTAATGAAGAAAATATTATCAAACAGCTGTTATAACATTAAATAACATTTGTTACATTTTTTGTCATAGTTGAGAAGAGCAGTAAAACCAACATTTGGAAGCTGCTAAGAACATATTCCTGGCGTCCGGACGAAACCTCATAAGTCACTATTTGGTCAAAACTATGAATGAATACATGTGGAGTTATGTACTAATGGTACAAAAAAAAAAGGTGAAATAATTGAAAACATGTTTTATATTCTATTTTCTTCAAAATAGTCAGTGATGATTTTTTGCACTCTTGGCATTTCCTCGATGAGCTTCAAGAGTGGTCACCTGAAATGCTTTTCCAACAGTAGCCTTTTGAAGTTCCCAGAGGTGAGAATGCCACGAGTGTGCAAAGCAGTAATCAGAGAAAAGGGTGGCTATTTTGAAGAAACTAGAATCTAAAACATGTTTTCAGTTATTTTACCTTTTTTTAAAGTACATAACTCCACATGTGTTCATTCTTAGTTGTGATGCCTTTAGTGAGAATCTACAGTGTAAATCCTAGTAATGAGAATAAAGCAAACACATTGAATGATATGTGTGTGTGTCCAAACTTTTGGCCTGTACTGTATATACTATTAGTTCGTCCACATGTGTAAATGTTATTTTTACAAACTATACTGACCAATCTAAAGTGTTGAAAATGCCGCTTCTGGTGCAAACAGCATGTGCACCTGGTTGGGAACTACCTATTCAGACCTTCAGCATGCACTGCTTAACGCACTGTGTGAAAAAAACTTAGAAGCTCAGGTGAATTATTCAGCCCTAATAAGGCTAGCATTGTTTTTGATTATGACTTTTGTGAACAAATAGTCAAATTCAAAATGACATTGCAATGTAGTCAAATGAAAATTTCTGAACTTAAAGGCTACAATTTGTGGAACAAGAACTCTTTCATTTTGGTCTATCAGTAGGCTTTATTCTATTTTTGTATGTGTATATATTGTATTTATTTATTGTCTCGATGAGTTTAGTAGTGGACTCCTCAGGCTCTATTTTTGTAGACTGGTGCCCGTGCGCTCGGCATTAACTCATTTGCTCCCAAAAACGTATAAATATGTTCTATTTTAAATGTTTCAAGTGTCCCAAAGACATATTTATAGTTTTTTAAAAGTTTTTTTTAATTTATGCTATAGCATACAGAAGGCTTTGATGCAGCCTCTCAACTGCAAAGAACGGTTGAAGAAATGCTAGTTATTACACAAACGGCCAGCAGGTGGGAGCAGAGCATAGGAAATGAACCAGGCCATGTTGAAAAAACCATCAGTTACTCAGAATTCTAAATCGATTTGTGATTAATGATGGAACTTAGCTATATTCTAATGCTAATTGCTTCAAAACGGAAACAGATAGAAATATACCTTTTTTCCTGATGAAAGAAGAGACTTTAATCTTTCTTTTGGTAGGTTTCATGTTGTTATAGCAATAGAACAATAGTCAAAATTCAGTAAACAGTCAGGAGTGAAGGGGATTGTTTCTGTGAAAATGGCGGGGAGTGAATGAGTTAACGGGCGGAACTTCATCTTGGTACCAGGGGAATTCTGGCCTAGTCTGTTTGGTGTCGTCTTGTGCCTCATTGGGTGTTCCGGTTCACAAAGCTGCTTCGCCTCAGGCCCACCTGACAATTTGGCCACAGAAATTAGACTGCGCTCGACGTCAAGACAGGGGAATTTCATTAATCAAAATCTGTGGCACAATTCCTCTGACTCATAGTAGAAATTAATTAATTGAACAAATTATGAACATTATCACCTTAATAGCACCGTAGTGACCGCGCGGCACAACTGTTGTGGGGGGGGGGGGGGGGTTCACTCATGGACGTATAGTTGTGAGTGTAATTAAAATGTTTATATGATGATATGTTTATATGCGGCTTTCGCACAGTCAAAGCACTTGATTGATTATTGAACATATAATAGAAAGAACTAAAAGGAAAATAATCAATAGATGTCATAGATCAATGCAGTTTACATGTTCAAAGGGATTAGGAAAAAGTACAAGAACTTATCTAGTCTTTCACATTGGATACGTTATTCACATAGTTGCACAATCACACTCTGGTGACAGTAAACTATGTAAGCACCCAGAGCTGACAGAGGCGTGGCTGCCATTGTGTGCCGACGGCGTCTCCGACCACCACCAAACATGCGCAACAGCCATACGCCAGTGTGGGAATTACTGGAGGCAATGTGTGTGAAGTGTCTTGCTCCAAGGGCACACGACACATGATTTATAGAGAGCTCTAGCTTTGGAACCACGGCCGCCACTTCTGAGCAACGGCCACCACAAATAAGGAATGCCGCTACGATTGGCCAAGAAAAGGATTTGTTCCATCCCACAACAACGCACAACTCCGCCAACGCTCAATTTTACCTGCGCAAAGTCTAGGAAAATACCAAAAGAAAGAAAACTCCACCCAATGCGCACAGTGAGATTTTGCGCGAGACTTGCACTAGGGATGAAAATGTGTTTACATATCATTGTTTCAAAATGTTTACATATTATTATTTCACGAAACATGAACTGTTGAAGTGATAAAGCCACACATTTTTTAAAAATTATTCTTGGAATCCGATTTATGACTTACTTAAATTTACGCCACACTTTTTTGGTAGAGTTTTGTGAAGTTGTCGTCGTGAATGCTAAAATTACAGCAAGTCACAGTGTTTAGTAGTAACTGAACTGTAATTGAGGGAGATTCAGTAAGTAAATTTGAATATTAATTCATGGTTCAATTGCCTTATTTTTTATATGGGTGTAAACCTCACCTGTAAAACCAAAAGATGTATGTAAAATAAAGCTGATATTGTTTGTTGTAGTAGAGATGAATTTATTGGATGTGGCCCTCTGAATCATTGTAGAAATCTGTTCATTGAATGAATTATCTTTAAAATACTTAAATATGCTTATAATAGCGCCCTCCTGACCGTGCAGCAAAACTATGGCTTGTGGTGGGTGGGTGTGTTGGTCAGGATCACGGGTCACACTTGGAGGCATCGGGGGTGCTAGGCGGTCTAGGCTGCTGCTTCAGTTGGTGCTTAGTCAGTGTATTTTTTTAGGCTTTGCATCATAAAGCACAAATGCGGAAGCACACATCGAAAGGTGTGCATCCGTCAATGATGGGCCTGTTCTAACAACGGTTTTGCCCAGCTCAGGTAATTAAGATAATATGTCTATTAGTATAAGAAGTATTGAAATAATCATTATAGGATACTATGACTGAATTGTTCTTTTGTAATTTGTTTTTTAGGCTCATGATGAAATTTGTCCGAAGTACCCAATGATCTGTGAAGGTTGCGCAAAGAAAAAGATACCCAGAGAAAAGGTATCCCGAATATGGTCCTTAAGTTTTTTGTTTTTTTTAAATTCACAATTCTCTTCTCATTTACTCTCATTTAGCTGGGGATCCAACTCAACTAAATAATCTGTAGATCATTCGCTTCTTTAATTTTTTTGTTTTGCAGTATGTGGACCATATTAAGTTCTGCAGTAAATTTAAAGCACCATGCAGATTTCATGTTGTTGGCTGCAATACGTCTGTAAGTAGACATTTTCATCATAATTTGCTGTGTGTGACACTCGCTCACGTAATAACTGCTGAATAATTTTTCAATTTACAAAATACAACATGATATTAACACACTGGTGGCTAGCCATAACAAAAGTTTCTTGGCAATGTGTAAAAATGTTTACGATAATTGGAAATAGTTATTCTTCAACAGTTATTACAGATTGCTGCCAATATACTGTACAAAGAATAATTTTTAAATTGTTTTAGTTTTTTACCACAACTCTTCAAAGACGACATGAAGCAATAAAGACTTGTGATGCTAAACTACACGAAGTAATTTTACTTTAAAGGTCAAGATAGGGTACTGAGAAACAATCATTTTACTACCTTACCAATTGTTGTCACAGCATGCCAAAGAAGACAATATTAATAATTAACACTACAATTAGAACAAAAAAGGAAAATGAAATGCAGTATACTGCCTGCTCGTTTACGGTTTTCTGCCTAATAGATTAGATTAGACTCTTTAAAAAAAATAAATAAAGCATATTCATTCAAATTTAGGGGCATTTCATGACAATTGACTGCTGCATACCCCATAACACTGGTGACACTTGTTAGCACATTAGTGGTACAGTAGACCTGTGGGTGGCTTTCCTACTCCCAGTAAGCAAATTGGAGTTAAGTTAAGAATCTAAAGCCTGGTACACACATAAGGATTTTTCAAATCTTAAACGTTTTTTTTTTTTTTAAATCTTTGTCAGACCCCACACACAAGGATAAAAAAAAATCAGGCATTAACAGTTTTGGTCTTATTGTGTGTGGGGTGCTCAAATAATCTCACCACAGATCCCCACACACATAAAGATTATCTTCTACCACTGGTCAAGAATCCAGTCTTCCGAGGGAACGTGACTTTACAAACACGAAGACGACCAGACACTTGCATGTATGCACTTGTATGCGCCGGTGATTGCCCAATGTTTCCGAAGGGGACAGGATACCGGAGCAGTAAGGTGTTAATGTCTGCAATGAAATGCTTTGGAAAGTAATTTCTGCCGCCTGGGGAACCTACGTTTATACAAAAATGACATTGGGTAGGCCGCCCTCAGAGCATGTAAGCTGTTGTCATGAAATTGTAGTTATAAAAAAAAAAGAAAAAAAGCAATGGAACGGAGACAGCAGGATTCGATCCCATGACCAAGCGCTTGCGGGGTAAAAGCATTAACTACTTGACCACAAGATAGTACTGTACACATTTTTACACGCAGAATTGCTACTTGTAGTTATCACGCAATTCACGGGAAAGGCGCTTGTGGCTTGTTTTAACCACTCCGTATTCAGAAAATGGATGGATGCACTTCGGGTAGGATATTCATTTGTTTTATGTACGGGAACTTACTCGTTCGTCATGTCAGAGAGGTAATTTGATTAGCTACATTCTGCTCGCGTCACAGTATGCTGAGTCACCTCCCTCGGGAGACCTCGACTTCCCCCACTCACATAAAGATTTTCGTCGTAACTATTGAACATGTTCATTATTTAAGCTTGTCAGCCTCGAATGGTTTTGAACCCAATTATCGGGACATATCCACTCTTAACACAGTTCACACATAAAGATAACCTTATAAGACATAATATTGTTGGCCGTTTGACGTCCTTGGTCGGGTAGGGGCAAAATCGTGACAAAAACAGCCCGATTGTCTTTATGTGTGTACCTGGCTTAAGGGGCACATCAGCCACGAATGCCCCTGAACCTTGATCACAAGCTGCACTTAATAATAATCACCGTTGATCAAACACTCCGACTGGGATATTGTTAAGTGTCATTGAAAGTAAATTTGAATAAATATGTCATTTAATTACATTTGAATTTTTTTGTACCTGTAGTTCAGTGTCAGTGTAATAAATTGAACATAAATCGGTGACTCTGGTGCATGTATACTGTATGCTTAAAAGCTCCATTATTTATTTGCTGTGTGCTTGTGCTGTTTTTTATTTTATTTTATTTTATTGCTTACATACTATACAGTATACATCATCACCATATTGTTTATGCTGGGATTGTATACCTAGGGGTCACTCACCAACGTTGTGCCCACAGGCAAAAGGGTGCCCCCAAGGACCACCTGCAAGAAGCCTGCGGGCCTGTTCTAAAAATACTTCACATAATGGGATATTGTGATTTCTTATGAATGTTGTAGGTGTGATCATTTGAAAATGTAAACAATTTAGATATAAATAAAATGTTATAAATTGATGTGTACCTCTTTTCTACTTTAACTCATTGTTGGTAATTATCATGAGAAATCATTGCCATGATCAGTGTGATTATACAGATGAATAACATTAATTACGAATCATAACCTAATTAAAGGTACTTTGAACAGATTTGTTCTAATTTCAGAATTGGGTATCAAACTGGGAGCACTTTGCATTAATCAGTACCCAAGAAGTAGCTCTGTTTCAAAAAGGTTGGTGACCCCTGGTGCTTTCAATAATGACTGTTTGGTTCTTAATGCATGATAGTTTCTTCTTCAATATCCAGGTGGAGAAGGAGAAGATCCATGACCATGAGCGTCAATGTTCGTATGAACACCTCAACCTGCTTCTGCATTTCATCATGGGTATCAAGGTGAGCCTGGAGAGCCTGCAGCCTCAGAGCCTGGAGGTAGCAGGCCACAAGCTGCAGGAGCTCCACCAGTCCCTAAGAGACTTAGAACTCAAGATGAGCCAGCTTGGTGGAGGTGGCGCTGCAGCTTCCGTGCAGGGTGCATGTGCACAGACCCTCACCACCTCCTTCACGCCACTGCCCAGTGCTGTGGGTGCTGCCTTGGAGCTGCAGCTTCAAAGTGAAAAGACCAAAGTAGTCGAGCTGAGTCGACGCTGCCAAGAGCTGGAGCTTAAAGTAAATACATTCGAGAATATCATTTGTGTCCTCAACCGAGAGATGGAACGCTCCTGCACCACCATGGAAGCCTACAACCGGCAACACAGACTGGACCAGGACAAAATTGAGATCCTCAATAACAAGGTGACAAATTAAACACTGAAAATTTATTTCTATCTGTCAAAATGTTGATATTGTATTTTGTATAGGAAATGCAGTGTTTTAACTAGGCCGGAGCGCACCGGTAGAGAGCTGCGGCACTTTAAAAAAATATCCCTTGAGCGTTCAGGTACTTCTCAACATGCAAAGAATGCACTGTCAGCGTTCCTGTACACTTGAATGTTTTGATCTTTCAAAATGCTGCTCCGCCACGCACCGCTCATCACATCACCGAGCGCAGGCTTTCTGTCATCTGATGGTGCATTTAGAGCTTCTCCCATACTTATTGGTAAAACCGTATGCCAAACATTAAAGGTAGCGTAGCTCAGTGGTAGAGTCGTCATCTTGCAACTCAGAGGTTGTAGGTTAGATCCCATGCCATTATGACCATGCTGCGTCATCAGTTGCTGAATGTCATGAGTAGTCGAATGTAAAGCGCTGTGAGGGCCTTGTAAGGTGGAAAAGCGCTGTATATATGAAGTACCATTTACCATCTTGCCGAGACTCCCATTACCCATACAATTATGTACTTTTCGAGAGGAGTGTGCATGTGTCGTTCAAGTCGCCCACTGTAAATATGATGCTAGCTGACCCAAAAGCGTGTGTATGACTGTAGCTCTTGAATTAACAAAATACAATAAAAACGGTATCATGCTGCCCTGGCACAAAGCGTCAAAAAGAACAATGTCAGAATCAGAGGTGGATTCACAGGCTGACACAGCACGGACGTATATGACAACCTGGACTGCTAATGCTGAAGCGAGAAGTGAAGCCATCACGCGTAGCCAGTCGCTTACAGTAAGTTGAATTATTATTTTTTAAACGAATAAGTGTGGGAGAGGCTCTAAATGCACATTTGATCAGTAAGAAAGTGAATATAAATGTTATCTATGGAGACGTGTCTATCCACAATGGTCAGGTGCTGGTGGGCAGCAGGAACTCGTGTATAACAGCCAGCAACAAGCTTCAAGAGTTTATTTTAATCATTTTTCCAAGTGCTACTCAAAGATTCGTCTGCATCGTGTTTTCAAAACCATCAACAATGAAATGTAAGCAAAGCCCATCAAGAAAAAAAAAGAACTCACTGATAACAATGTTTTCAGCAGGGGGGGAAAACAAACAAAATTTGTCAATACCAAACAGGTTACTGAGCATGATTGACCAAAATTGGTCCCAAGCACAAGTTCTGTGTTTTCCCCAAAGTTACACGGGACTGATAACTGATAATGACACAGGACTGATACTGATGATGACACAGGACGATACGCTAATCTTGCAAGTGAAAAGCAGCAAGCTAAGAGTTTTTGGAGCACTCTCAAAATGAACTCAGTTTTCTTTTTTTTGCATGTGGTTTTTGTACTGAAACAGTTTTATTTTTTTAGATACATAGAATAAATAAATACAATTTGCAAATAGCCTACAGGAACTATTTCCATGGCATTTACATTATTTGAATGTTAGCTTTAAACACAATACACATCAATGTGCAGGGTGCAGGGTGCTTTATAAAAAAAATATTTTCATTTATTTGTTTGATCACGTGAATGGCACCAATTTGGTGGAATCACCCATATAAAGCTTTAACGCGGAATGAGGGAATCCTCTATTTTAGTCCATTTGATTAGTTCAATGGTAAACAACACATTTATATGGTCATTTATAGGCTTGCTAAAATGACGAGTCAAAGCAGTGACTTCTCTCATCTACAAACTTGACACTATTGATTTATGACCTTGTTAAATGCCACCAGTGGTGAACAAACTTGCTTGTCACCAAACAATTTCCACTTGTTAAACTCTTAAAGTTACGTGGTTTGGACTGTCATAGTTGCTAACCTGTCTGTGGTGTTATCAACTGTTGCCATTTAGAGAGGAAGCTGTCTTGATCCGTATTTGTTTGGTTTCGTATTTGGTTTTGCTTCATGTTATGTCTTGTGGTTCATGTCTTTCTCGTTATGGTTTTGTGTCCACCTGTTTGCCAGCCCCTGTGTCTACCAAACAGATCCCTCAGCCACTTGTCGTGTCCAGCTGTTTCTCATTGTCTCGTTGCTCTGCTTGTATTGAGGCCCCGTCCACATGAAAGCTAGTTTTAATGTATCCTCACAAGTTCTTACCGTTTAGGCCGTTCGTCCACACGATGGCGCGTTTCGGAGCTTGAAACCGATCACTTTTGAAACCGGCCTCCAGAGTGGAAAGATTTCAATACGCTGTGGGCCTCCGTCTAAACACCATATGCAGGATACTCCTCCAGTAATGATGTAATGGTCACAGCTTGATGACGATGCATTGTCGCAGGTTGATGACGAATGCTCCAATTCTCGCGTGACTGCGCGCGAACCGCCAGTCTGTCAACAACAATGGCGATAGCCGTGTCATAGTCGTTTTGCGCAGCCTCCTTTGCTTATGCTTTTGCAGCAAAATATTTTGCTTATTTTTTTTTCCCACGTTCAACAAGCGGTGTTGTACTTGAATCACCCGCCATTTTCACAAAGCCATGTTTGTTCTGTAGATTGCAATAAAGTTAGAAAAAAAAGTATTCGTCTTCTTCGCTGATTCTTCTTCTACGCTTTCCGATAACTCCCTGTGGCTGCGCTACAGCGCAGCTCCAGACTTGGCATATACATTACAGCTGTAAAACGTCCTCAGCGTCTTTTTTTGGACAGTCTTGAAATGCTTCTGTGTGTACGAGATTTGTTTGAGGAACGAAGGCCTCAGTTCCTGGTTTCTATTCAGTTCTTGTTTGATCATTTTGTTTGCTTCAGCTCTTCATCCTGTGGTCTGTTTCACAAAGCAGGTTTAGTGAGAACTCTGGGTCAAGAAACCCTGAAATGTGGGAAACTCTGCGTTTTCCGTTTCAGAAAGGGAGGTAACTGAAACCAGAGGAAAAGCGGTAACTCGAGCCTGTTTCATAAAAAGAGGTAATTTAAGCTCTCGGTCAGTTACCATAGTAACATGTTCCATGAACCAAACCTGGTCGGTTGCAGTTTTTTTTTTTAACTTTATTGCAATCTACAGAACAAACAAGGCTTTGCATGTATCAAAACAACATGAAAAAGACGAACACAGGAGAAGTGACAATGGCGGGTGATTCAAGTACAACACCGCTTGTTGAACACGTGGGAATAAAGACGTAAAAGATTTTGCTGCAAAAGCATAAGCAAACTAAGGAGGCTGCGCAAAACAACTACGACACGACTATCCGACATTGTTGTTGACAAACTGACGTTTTGCGCGCAGTCTCGTGAGAATTGCCGCATACGTCATCTATGTGCGACAATGCGTCGTCATCGAGCTGCGACCATTACGTCATCACTGGAGGAGTATCCTGTATATGGTGTCCAGACGGACGCGTATGGGGTGCGTATTAAAATCTTTCAACTCTGGAGCCCGGTTTCAAAAGTGATCGCTTTCAAGCTCCGAAACTGCGCCGTCATGTGGACGAACGGCTTAAACGATTAGAAACTTGTGAGGATACATTGAAACTGGCTTTCGTGTGAATAAATACAAGACAACGAGAGATAACTGGACAAGACACAAGTGGCTGGGGGAGATGATTGGATGACATAAGGGAACAGGTGAACACAAAACCATAACGAGAAAGACATGAGCCACAAGAAAAGACATAACATGATCATGATCATGATACAGATCATGACAGAGGCTTCTTTATATCAGGCAAGGCAGACTTAGTATCTTTCGGCTTTCTTTTCCCTCCAAGCAGACAAACAATCCGCTCTGCCTCTGAGTAGGAGGCGTGTCTGTGGGTGCACGTCATGTGTGTGTGTGTGTGTGTGTGTGTGTGTGTGTGTGCGCACGTGTGTGTTTGTGCCTGCGGCTCTGTTATTCTTGTTTTCCTTTGGGCTTTTCCCTTCAGGGGTCGCCACAGCTAATCAATTGTCCTCTGCATCCTCTGCTCTCACACCAGCTACCTCCATGTTTTCTTTAACTACATCCATAAACATCCTCTTTGGTCTTCCTCTAGACCTTCTGCCTGGCATTTGGAAACTTAGCATCCTTCTGCTAATATACTGACTATCTCTCCTCTGGACATGTCCAAACCATCTCAGTTTGGCCTCTCTGACTTTATCTCCAAAGCCTCCAACATGTGCTGTCCCTCTGATGTACTCATTCCTGATTCTATCCATCCTTGTCATTCCCAAAGAGAACCTCAGCATCTTCATCTCTGCAACCTCCAGCTCTGCTTCCTATCTTTTCCTCCAACAACATGGCTGGTCTTACCACAGTTTTATAAACCCTTGTATGTTTGATTTGGCCAAAGTTTTACGTCGGATGCCTTTCCTTTTTTTTATTTTTTTTATTTTTATGGAGAGCTCAGTTCATTCGGTAATTTTACTGATTTGACATGTCATCATCATTGCTATTTTTTTTTATAAATTTTGATTTTGTATGTGCGTGTGTGCGCGCATGTGAGTGTGTATGCATTAGTTCACCTAAAACCTATTAAAAAATCCCATACCGTTCACCTAAAACGAACACTTCAGAATCCAGCCAGAGTCGTGAGGCCGTCAGGAGACCCGAGGAAGGACCAAAGAAAAGAAAGTAAAGGGAAATCCAGCACCGACCAGACAGCACCCACCGGGCCACCAACCAGAGTCCTTCACCAACCCCAGAAACATCTAAATTCCAACAAATCAGGGAGACCTCAAAGAGACCAAAGGACAGACTGATGAAAGGAAGGAAGGACAGACGAGGCAGAGTGAGATCTACAGACACCAGCCTCCACCGATTCAACGACCAGAGGAAGAATCAGATTGTGTCTGAGTTCCGATAGATGCTGGTGTGGTGGATCTGGCATGCATGGAAATCTCCACCAAAGAGGGGAGCCGTCGACCCCCGCCAGGACAGAGCAAGCGCAACACTTCAGGGCCCCCCAAGGCCACGGCAGCGCCAAGGGACAACCCCCGAGCCCCGAAGGGGCCACCGGCCGTAGCGCAAACCCATGAGCAGGAGCGCCCCCCACCCCTACACGGCCCGCGCCCCCAACCCAACGCAGCAGGACGGGGCACTGCAGGCCCGCCAGGCACTCCACCGGTTCACAGCCCCCGCTCCCCTCACGACCCCTAACTCTACCCCTACACCTTGAATGTGACCCCACCCAGTATATATACAAGTGTGTGTGTGTGGTGCATTAAAATTGGGAGCAGGTGAGCCGGAGCAGAGGGAAATGATATCCCCACGCTCCGATCCACCTGCCTCCCAATCATGTCAGTGAGTGTATGTGATGCATTAAAAGAATAAATAGGTGGGGTGGGCGGCGCGGTGGGGACACGGACAGGGGACCACAGCACTGCTCTATACTGCGGTCTGCCCCCCCGCCTCCCTGTTGTGTGGTGCATTAAAATTGGAGGGGAGTTGTAGGTCGAAGACGGTGTCCCCCCCCCCCCCCCCCCCCCAAGTGTGTTATGTGCCCTATATGTCTATAAACAAAGTGTATTGTGCAAAACTAGGAGACGACAAGAAGGGCAAGGGGCAGCGGCAGGGCCGAAGAGAGAGGGGGAGAGGAGGAGAAAGGGTGACTAGGGAGAAGGGACAGGGAGGCGGAGTACGGGCGGGGAGAGACGAGGAGGGAGAGGCAGCAAGGGGGACGAAGGGGGAGGGGAGAGGGAAACACGGGGCACCCCGGCGGCCTACAGGCCCGAACCACGTCGCCGGGCCCGGAGCGACGGACCGCGCCAAGGCGGCGCCGTCCCGGACACCAAGGAGAGCCCCGCAACGCAGCACCCCCCAAGAGACCCAGGAAACGGCCAAGACGCAGCCACCGCCCAGCAGCCAACAGAGGGGCAGAGCCGCCCACGCCCAGCCAGGGGGGGACAGCACCTATAGAATTAACCCACTGGCATGCAGTGAATCCGAATATTAACCCTTGGTGCCCATTGGAGGTGAATCTTGAGGAGTTGGTGATTAAGGTGTCGTTTGATGTAGTCTGCTCGATCCTGCTGGCAGCAACTGGGTTCCTGACTATAAAAACACAACCATTAGTTACAAATTGCCAAATACAGCAATGTAAGTTATCACGATGTGGTGGCTCTCGCTAACAGGCAGAATTAAGTAACCAGATTTAGGTTGAAATATTCTATATACGTAGACCATGTTTCTATAAATTTTGATATTTGGTTTTTATTTGAGGCAGATATTTTTTCCATTAAAATGTGATTTATGAGGAGGTTAGACCATTGGTCGATATTCAGAGTTTGTTTATTTTTCCAGTTAACAAGAATTCATTTTTTGCGATAGTAAGGGCTACAAGTGTAGATTGAAATTGTTTATGTGGTAAGTCAGTTGTTGTTAGGTCACCTAGCAAACACAAGTTTGGAGATAAAGGTATCCTACAGTCCAAGATAGCGGAAAGTTTTTCTAAGACTTAAGTCCAGAAACACATAATTGGAGTGCATAACCATAAAGCATGAAAGTAAGTGTCTGTAGTGTTTTGTAAACACTGGAGACAAATGTCGGAGTCTGAGAGTCCCATTTTCTTCATCATATATTGAGTAAATTGTATGTTCTATGAATAATTTTATATTGGACAAGTTGTAAATTTGTGTGTTTTGTCATTTTAAATACGTTTTCACAAACTTTAATCCAAAAGTCTAAAAGCTATAGACAAGTCTGTCTCCCATTTCGAGATGGGTAAAGACATTTTATCAGTATATGAAAGTAACTTATATATTTTTGAGAGTTTTTTTGTTGTTGTCGGAGAAAGCTTGGTAATATCTTTAGCTAAAACAGGCGGTTGGAGCGTACCCCGAAGTGTTGGAATTTGTTTCTTTATCATACTTTTAACTTGCAGATAATGTAAAAAAAAATCTGTTTTTTATCTTGTATTTTTGGAGCAAGGATGAATATGATATAAACATATTATCTGAGAAGATATGGTGGAGATGTGTAATTCCTTTCTGCTCCCACACACCTAAATTAAACGATTGGTTGTTAAGTTGAAAGTCGGGGTTATGCTATAGGGGAGAAAGCCCGCAGGGCTCCACTTGGGCTTTTGTCATTTCTAGTGCCTTCCACCAGGCAGTCAGGGTGGCGTACATCATTGGGTTTTTAAAACAATTATGTCGCTTAATCGATGTTGTAATAAAGAGTAAATCGAAAAGTCTGAGGTTATTACAATCCTTCTGTTCTAGTTCCAGCCAACAGTTAGTATCTCTGTTGGGTTGTGCCCATAGAATGATATATTGTAGCTGGTTAGCTATATAGTAGTGCATAAAATTTGGTGCCTCTAGACCTCCTTTGGATTTACTTTTATGAAGAGTAGATAGACTAATCTTTGCTTTTTTTTTATTCCAGTAAAATTTTGTCACGGCCGAGTCCAACAACTGGAACCAGTTAGCTGTAGGTTTAAATGGAATCATTGAGAATTTTTTTTTTATTTTGGGTAAAACTTTCATTTAAATGGTGGCTATTCGTCCTATTAGAGAAATAGGACGATTATTCCAGCGCTCCAAGTCACTATAAATGCTATCCAGAAGTGGAGTAAAGTTTAAATGAATTAAATCAGTTAATTTAGGTGAGATTTTTATGCCTAAATATTTTAAATTACCTATACAAAATGAGAAGTGCGGGTCCTGGTTTGCAGGGTTCCATGAATTTTCTGTAATAGGTAGTAGTGTTGATTTTGTCCAGTTAATAGAATAATCTGATAAATGTGAGAATTTAGTTATTAAGTTAAATACTTCCCCTAACGAAATAGCAGGCTTTTCTAAATAAAGTAAAATATCATCGGCATATAGATTAATTTTATGTTCTGTTACCCCAGAGTGAATTCCTTGAATCCTTATTTCCTGGCGTATGGCTAATGCAAGCGGCTCAATAAATATTGCAAATAATAAAGGGGACAGTGGGCATCCCTGTCTTGTGCCTCTCTGTAGAGTAAAACTCTGAGATATAATCCCATTAGTAGTAACTGTAGCTTTAGGAGAATCATATAATACTGACACCCAGTGAATAAATGACTTCCCAAAGCCACATTTATTTAAAACAGCAAAGAGGAAGGACCAGTTAACTTTGTCGAAAGCTTTTTCTGCATCCAATGATATAATAACTGCCTTTTTATCATGCCGCTGTGACATGCTAATAAGGTTAAAGAGCCTCCTAATATTATTAGTAGAGTGACGATCTTTAATAAAGCCTGTTTGGTCGCTATGAATGATTGTCAAGATTACTGTTTCTCGTCTAGATGCGAAAGCCTTAGTGATCATTTTAATATCAGTGTTAATTAGTGGAATCGGACGGTAACTTGATGAAAGGGTGGGGTCTTTTTCTGGCTTTAATAAAAGTTTAATTGCTGCTGTATTCGTGTGTGGGCTTATGTAACCATTAGTCTTCATTTCTGTTACTACTCTTAAGAATAGTGGAGCAAGCATTAACCAGAAGTGCTTAAAAAATATAGCCGGATAACCAGGTGCTCTGCCATTAGGCGTACTATCTAGAGCACTGTACAACTCGTTTATAGTAAGTGGCGCATCTAACATATCTTTATATTCAGTAGTTAACTGAGGTATATTTAAGCTACTGAGGAATGCCTCAATATGCTCAGGGTTAGGCTTGTTAGTTTCTGAGTATAGGTTGCGATAATAGTTATGAAACATTTGATTAATTTCTTCTGGTGATTGTGTGCATTCACCAGTTGCCCCTTTAATAGCCGTTATAAGAGATTTTTCCCGATTGCGTTGAAGTTGGTTTGCAAGAAATTTACCTGATTTGTTATTATATTCAAAGTTGTTGTTTATTATATTCAAAGTTATTAAAACAGTTATCTCAATTGTTGTATTATAAACTCTGTCTTTTTAGATAGCATATCGTCTAACTGTATTTTTGTATTTTGTACGTCCGATGCCTTCCCTGACACAACTCTCTGTATTTATCCGGGCTTGAGACCGACACAAGAAGACACTGGCTTGTTACTGTCACCAATTACATCGCTACTTAACAAAAACAAACCTAACATTTGTACAATATAAAACTATTACACATTTGGATTATTTTGTAGCTTTGTGACCTGCAACAGTTGAATAAGAGGAGTATCGCACTTACTTAGGAAAATATTATTATTATTATTATAGGTAATTAATGTGTGTTAAAGCAGGTGTATTCCACTCTTTTCCATGTCGCTGTTCTGTATGAACGGAATGACATGGAATAAAAAGGTCTAAAGGAGAAAAAAAAAGTCTACCTGACCATGTTTGTTCTTCAGAGCCATAACAGAGGCATTGCACACCTTTTGTAAAGGTATTCTGCACCTCATAAGTGTGAAGTTAAACACACACACTCACTTTACCTGCCCTGTTGTGTTCAAAACAGTTTTCACTGTCCAAGAAAAATTGTATGTATCTCCAGATACTCGTGTAGATATCTGATTGTACAATATGTTTTGTCACTGTGTGAAAGCGCAGTTTCTGCAGTATCCCACATTGCTGGGTTTGGTTCTAAAAGCAAAAGTGGCTTCTTTGTAGCTTGATAGAGTTAACCTTTTACTTAAATACAGTTATATCTAGAAGACCTGAACAAGTTTAAAGATGATTTATTATTCTCGGAAGAACAACAACCATAGCTGTGTTGTTGTGCTGACAAGAAGTGTCAACACTCGTTAGTTATGGAACTTGTCTTGGGCTTCTCCTATACATTTGTAAGTCACATCATATGCTATGCTCTGATTACCATTTTCTTCTCAAATCCCAGAAAGATGGTCCTGTCTGGCTTTAATGAAGCAGTAACTATGTCCTAATGCAGTGCTTGTCAAGTTTTTTCTGTTAGGACCCCCAAGAAGAGGAAAACATTTTAAAATACAATGAAAAAAATTAAAATGGTGCCAGCGGGTACTATTTAGCCCCAAGATCAACTTGATAGCCCTAGGGGATGTTCTAAAATAGCTGACCAGTGATGGGACACTGTGACTTTCTAATAAAAATTACAAGAAGAAAGTGAACATCTATCTATCCATCCATCCATTTCCAAACTGTTTATCTTCACGAAGGTTGCTCGCATGCTTGATTTATTTATTTAAACTTAACATGGTACACGTTTCTTAATGTGCTAAATATTGTATATTTTGTGTAAAAGTGGGGGGGAAAACTTTTTATGTACCCAAATATTTCAATAAAATACATTTTATGACACTCTTAAAAAAAAAAAAAAAGTTAATTTGTTTCTGCTAAAATTTTCCAAATTAAATTAAATTTTTATTTTTACATCATGTAATTAAAATCATTTGAATAATAATTTACATTAGTCTATTTTGATATCTTATTTTTGTATGATCAAGGTTCGTCAGCTGGAGAGAACTGTGAGTCTACGGGACTTGTCCATCGTAGAGATGGAGGGGAAAATGAGGGAGATGTCAGCAGCTACATATGATGGGATCTTTGTGTGGAAAATCTCAGACTTTGCAAAGAAGAGGCAGGACGCTGTCGCTGGCCGAGCTCCTGCTATGTTCTCTCCTGGTAATGATCTGATGATTATTTGTATTATTATATTGACACTGATGAGTCTGCTATTTCTTGCAATGCAGTAACATACATTCTCATGTTTTCTAGCCTTTTATACGAGTAAATATGGCTACAAGATGTGCTTGCGTATCTACCTAAATGGAGATGGGACAGGACGGGGCACCCATTTATCGCTGTTCTTTGTGGTGATGAGAGGACACAGTGATGCACTCCTTAAGTGGCCTTTTAATCAGAAGGTAACACTCATAAACAAGATGAAAAGTGAAATGTCATGACAAGTTTAAAATTCATAGCTTCATTCACAATAATCTAGAATGTACACACTTGATTGATCTTGACTCATCAATCAGTGGGACTGTACCAATCACAATTTTATGCAATACTGTAACTTTTGAGGAAGGCTATTTTACACTAACATAACACGTGTGCACCAATGTTTGGATGAGTTTGTGACACACTTAACCTCAGACCCATCAAACACCTTAAAGTTTGGCCTCTGTTTTATCTACCCGCTACTTTGTTTAAAAAAAAAATCATATTAATAAGAATCAGGTTACAGGTGGAATTAGCCAAATAAAGTACCCAATGTTGTCTATTCAAGACAGAACTGGTGACAATCCAATAAGAGACCAACTCCACAATACATCTTTAAACTAAATTACAGCATAGTTGGTGTAAAAACATGGCCATCGATCAAAATGTCTTATCGACACATAGGAGGGGTGCCACAAATCAAATAAGAATAAACCATACTTTTTGAGTTTAGTCCTTTACTGTTGCTTATCTTGCATTATTAAACCATCCTCTGGTTGTTGGAGCCAGTTTCTTAAGTGCAGTTTATTGTTAAAAAAAAAAAAAAAAAACAACCACAATGT
>NC_141243.1:24580768-24593268 GCF_054856555.1 Leptonotus elevatus
ATGAAGTGTTGTTCTTATTTATTCAAAACATTGTGGTGATTTTGGGGTGGGCTGGAAGGGGATAGTGGCATTTTAATTGATTTGATACATGATAAATTGAGTTACAAGCTTGGACACGGAACAAATTAAACACTTAAGTCAATGTGTATATAAATAAGTATCCTTTTTACCACATCTGTACCCAGGTCACACTAATGCTGCTTGACCAGAACAATAGGGAGCACATAATCGATGCTTTCCGGCCCGACATCTCATCGTCGTCCTTCCAGAGGCCCGTCAGCGATATGAACATTGCCAGTGGCTGTCCGCTCTTCTGTCCCCTCTCCAAGCTGGACTCGAAAAACTCTTACATTCGCGATGACACCATCTTCATCAAGGCCATTGTAGACCTTACCGGGCTGTAGGTTTAAATCTGCCATTGTATTACCACTAACGTGACTTTTTTCTTTAGGGTCTGTCTAGTATGTTTGTCATTTAGCAATATGCAAGGGTATGAAACTGAACTGTCACTATTTTTCATAGTGTACATCATCAAATCAAACATGAACACAAATATTTATTTACCACCAAAGCAAATTATTGAGTGACCAGTGTTTAACCAGTCAAATTTAACAGTGACATTTTGGGCTTACTTCTTGTAACATAGTTGAAGCTCATAATAAGATTCAGGAAAAATAAGAGCAAGATTAAGTGTAGCTCATTTGAACACTTATTTGTGAGTTTTCCCCAGCAGATGGATATGATTTTCAAACTTAACTTGCAAATGACTTGTGATGCATTAATGAGACGACCAAAACAGGTTCCAACACATATGTGCTGTTCATTTTTGCCCTAACTTTCTCAAAATAACTACTGTTGCTACATTAACTTGCTTTGTTTGCATTTGGGCGCAATATGATACCATTTTATTGTAGCTTGTTCAACACTCGATTGCAGTGAACAACTCTGATAAGTTTGTGCTTGTGGATATTACTTGAATTCCATGAATTCTGAGTGCAGTACTTAAATCGCGAATGTTATGTAGCTCTCTGTGCGTGTGTGTTATTTTTTTATTCTTGAGTTTTGTAACAATAGTAGTCGAGCAGAATTGCCAAATTCCCACTAGATTAAATCTTTTTAACGGTATATGTGGCAATATCTCACCATTTATGTACTCCCGTTTAACAATGACCATTTTACTAATACAGTTACTAATGTACTAACAACCATTGGTATAATCTAAGGTTATTGCATATTCAAAATATACAGATATTAAAGTGGAAGTCAACCTTAAACATTTCTTGACAATATATGTAACCTCACTAGTCTAAACATGACATTCTGATTTGTGGAACATGAGTTCCGAAGCAAAATCCAGCTGTTTTTATCCATCTCGGGATCCATTTTGTCACTTGCTGTAAACTGAAAATGACATCAATGTTGATAAGGGCTCAGGCAACGACCAATCACAGCTCACCTGTTTTCTTGAGATGCACTGTGATTGGTGGTTACCTGAGACCTGACCAACATTGATGGCATCTTCAGTCGAGAGCAAGTGGTAAAATGGCCGCCCCCTGAGATGGAGAAAAACGGCTGAATTTTGCTGCTTAAGTCATATTCCAATAACGCTTTATTAACCAGAATACCATATTTACACAAGTGGGGCTGCATAGACCATATTATTGTCCCCCTCAAAAAAGGCGGCTGACTTCCCCTCTAAGGTCATTTGGGACTTCTGAGGATGCTTTTATTTTATTTAACGTCCACTAAAATATTATGTCAGTGTTTCCATTGATAATCAATTCTTAATATGGAAAGAGGAACTCATTAATCAATTGAAGTATTTTATCTGTTCGATCATAAAAAGTCGGTATGTAGATATTAATGGACATTCACCAAATAGTTGCTGTAGTTTCCTTTGTGTTTTAATTAAACAAAAAATGACAATAATTGAAAGTTGGAACCCATAGTTAGCTTGTATAAACTCCAAATCACCGTGACCCTTAACGAGGTAAGCGGGCAAAGATGAATTAATTAATATAATGGAACACTGATTCCTCTCTGTAGTGATTGTATAAAAAACATTTTTGGCAACACCATTAATAATCCTTATATAGATAGGTACATGTACACCTATTCAAATGTTCAAATGCTGTACATCTGCAGTCATATTGTGTGCAAAAAAAACCCTCCCAAAAACTGTCAAGTGTTGACCCAGTTCAGTACGTATTGTACCTTCATACACGATATTTCATTCAGTATGTAGACTGCTGTATTAAAAAGAGTTTTATGTCATTGTCAGTTTGAAGAATGCTTGCTGCAGTGTGGTGTCCATGACATGAAGTTAGTAAATGTTGTTCTGCCATTAATTCACCATTGATTTTACTTGAGTGGTAAGAATATATTTTCTTGTTTACATTTCCAAATGTATGGACTTTTTGCTCCTGCTTCATACACAAATGTGGAGGCTGGAACTGTAGAGCTGATGGCACCAAGGAAGGAGAGTTGTTCATAGTGAGGAAAAAATATGTTATGGTAGTATTTTTGCTGTTTTTAATGAACTTCTATTTGCATAAAAAGTGCCTGTATAATTGTGTTTACTTTTCCTTGAACTCACTGAATGGTGAATGTGCTTTTATAACAAACCTTTGAAATTGTTTTTGTGAATCTTCAATTAATTGTCATTGTACACTTTTATTTGCCAGTGGCAAACATTGTTTCAATTATCAATTGCAAACTTGAAACATGAATGTAATGAAATTAAAGTGAGATATTGTCATTTACATCTAAATCGTGTATGTATACCTGTCCAGTTTTTAATTAAACTCACTTAGTTTAACTAACTCCCCCTGGAAGGGCAGACAGGAAAGGCACGGCGGATACAACTCAACTGTTTATTGCTCACACGCACACATCAACACACTCACACACTACCTCACATTCTTGTTCACATTTTATGTAGTAAGTAACAGTAGTAGCAGTATATGTACTCGGCGTTAGCATTTGCATAGTATTAGCGTTAGCGTCCGTTAGGTCGTAAACCGTCGAGGCGCCCCGGTCCTGACATTCGACAAGACAGGTCCAGTGCAAACCATTCATTCATGATTAACCTTACTTCCTCTAATAATAATACATAATAGGCATTAGATATGTACACACGTGTAAACACAAAGTAGCACTGATAACTTCAGCATCTCAATTTACATGTTACCGCTGGGATCAAATATTCGCCGTCATTAAATAGCATTTCATTGTTATGCTGATGACACTCAGTTATATATTTCAGTAAAACCCACTGATTTTAGCAATGTATTGGTTTTACAGGACTGTTCAGCTGATGTTCAAAAGTGTATACCACTGTATTCCCAGAAAACTAATCAAATTTGACCTAAAAAGTGAATTAAGAAAACTTACATAGCACTTTATCAAGACCATATGTTTTCCAAAGCATTTCAAAAAGCCTAACATTGACTTATTTGAAAACGTATTATAATCAGCAGACACATTGGTCTGACTACGGAATACTTGTTTTTGGTTTCAAATGGCTATAAATCTCACGTTGCATTGTGGCCTACGGTTGAATCTTTGGTGTAAAAGAAAAACGGGGTGTTAAAAACAGCACATATCGTCCGCTTGTTAAAAAATAGTGAAATGTGCTATAGAAATCAAGTCACCTTGCCTTGCAACAGCAGAGACCTCCCAAAGCATTCACTTTTTTTCATGACAGAATTGTCTATGTTTTAACCGATCTTTTACTGTGTGGCTGCTTGGTCATGCAGAATAGAGGATCTATAGACTGCACCTCTTTGCCACAACAGGTTTTCTGTGCAACGGGAAAGTTTGACGAGCAACGTAACACAATTCTGTCAAAATGTCATGGAGTCTGATGGGACTAACCCCTTCAACTCGTGGACCTATAGAGATACTGTAGCTCCAAAATGTCCACTAAATCCCTTTGTGGTGATTTGGTGGGAAGCAATGAGTGAGTTACAGTATTGCCAAATGCACGAGAAGGAACAAATAAGAGAAAACAGGGCAGAACAATACTCGAGCGAAACCGATTATGACTACAAATCCTTTAATGGGAAAGCAGTGCTCCACCCGTGTGAAACAGCGCAGCTAATGAGTCAGCATGCTGTGGGAGTGCCTACACTCTAAAAGAGAATTGTTGAACCAATTTAAGCTCAAAAAGAGAATTGTTGACCAACTTTTTTTTTTTTTAAGCACTGAACATTAAACTTAATATATTCACTTTGGGTTAACTTAATTCAATGGTGTGTTACCAATTGAATCAATTGTATTATGTTGGTCAACAATTCAATTTGTGATCTTAAATTGGTTAAACAATTCTCTTTTTAGAGTGTAGATGGCACCTCTCACAACTCAGAGCGAGTGAAAGGACAGCTCAGGACGTTCACAGAGGCAACAGGACAAAAGGAGTGGCTGGCACCACACCAGGCTAAGAAATTCCATCAACATATGTCTATGCAAAGATGTGATCATGAATCATCTCTTTCTGGCATGCATGTTAGTCATCACACGTGTCCTGGTGATGCGGTACAATAGGGCGGACACGGGCTCATCCAGCCGTCCGGGTTGCCAACGGGTCTCCAGCAAAAAAACAACAACATACGTACACTGGCATTGTTGTTGAGCAGCGCACATTCCCGTCAGCATTTCGCTCTTGATACATTTGAAGGTGAGCGTACGCCACCTTTGTACAGCAGGCCTGAACCGCAAGGAATTGCTTCCCTTTGTGCTCATTGTGGAACTGTCAAACTTACCACATTTAAATGTGAAACGTATCACAACGTGAAACTTAACACATTGTTAATGTATAATTGTAATAACGCATTTTTGTTTGAAAAAAAACAAAACAAAAAAACTTAAAACCAAGTGCTGGGCCATCATTGTCTGATTTATTAATAAACCTTGAAACTTCATTTGTACAGTGATCTCTCTTTAACTACATTTGGAAATCAAAATATATATATAGTAAAATATTAGAAAATTAAGAAAGAAAGAAAGAAAAAAGAACGAATGAAAGAATTAAATAATTAAATTTATTACAAATATCATAGTAAAGATCTGTTCTCAATAAGAAATAATTAATTTATTATTTATTTTTTTATTTCTGAAATGACTAAGCTGATTTGTCCTAAACTATATGGTCTTTAAATGGTATTTAAATATACAATGCGTGTAATGCTTTTTTTTTTGCTGTGTGTTTAGTTTGACAGTCATCTGCAACTGTCACCACACCTTGCGACTTGAGTTGCTCGACAACGTCACACACGTTCCTGCAAAACAACAAGGTCTATTCTTTCGTGTGTGTGAATTCCCCTTTGCTGTGGAACGGGCAGTTTCCTGTCGAACAGTTCAACCCAAGACACACTTAGGACCGCAGCATGAAATAAATAAATATAAGAGCAGAGCCTTTTTATTTATTGATTGACGTTGAATTCTATTTATATATTATTATTATTTCCACATTTATTTTTATATTTTTGGGATCTCGTTTTTTTATTGTTGTATTTATTTTTTCAACTTATAATATATATATATATATATATATATATATATATATATATATATATATATATATATATATATATATATATATATATGGGATGCACCGAAATGAAAAATGCTTGGCCGAAGACCGAAATGCCGAAAATTAATACATTTGTATTAAATGTTTTAATGATATATATATATATATATATATATATATATATATATATATATATAAATAAAAACTATCGCGATCAGCGCAAGGGAGCGAGCGAGAGAGCGAGAGACAAAGTGAAGCTTTTCTGCGCCACTCTTTTCTCTTGTCTGACTTTCTTTACTTTTGAGAGTGCATTGTTTAATTTGTTTAGCTGTGTGTCGGTCAGCAGCCTGGCAAAGGTGGGGGAGGGAAGGCAGAGCGAGCAGAGAGCTAACGGCCGTCACGGGAGAGAGAGAGAGAGAGAGAGAAAGAGAGAGAGAGAGAGAGAGAGAGAGAGAGAGAGAGAGAGAGAGAGAGAGAGAGAGAGAGAGAGAGAGAGAGAGAGAGAGAGAGAGAGAGAGAGAGAGAGAGAGAGAGAGAGAGAGAGAGGCAGAGTGAGCAGAAAGCTAATGACCGTCACGGGAAAGAGAGAGAGAGACACACAGAGAGAGAGCAAGAGCGTGATGATTGTTTCAAAAATGCATAAGATCCATAATTCAGGCCTACCAAGCGGTAAAATGCAGGCCACTCCAAGTTAGTCACTCTGGGTCTGGCTAAGTCTCTACCAAAAGCACTTTAATTGTTGCTTTTGAAACAAACTTGCGGCCCAAAATAAACAACGCCTCATGGCGGCCAACTTGTCAGTCTGTGCCTGGCTGCACGTGTGCTGACTGGGACCAGAGGGCGGGAGCACATTACACCAGTTTTAAAATCGCTGCATTGGCTCCCCATGTGCTTCAGAATAGATTTTAAGGTGCTTTTATTAGTTTTTAAATGTCTTAACGGTCTTGGGCCATCTTATTTATCTGACCTGCTTTTACCGTATCACCCCTCTGGCTCCTGAGGTCCTCTGGCCTGAGGTCCTCTGGCAGCGGCCTTTTAACTGTTCCTAGGGTGAGGTATGGAGGTAAATATGGTGCAAAAGCCACCGTGGTCCTCACCTATGGAATAGCCTGCCGGAGGGCATCAGGTCTGTAGAGACTAGTGAAGTTTTTAAGAGGAGGCTCAAGACACATCTTTTTAGTTCGGCATTTAAATTATTTTTTTACCCCATTTCTTCCTCTCTTTCTTTTTAATTATATTGTTTTTTAGCTTTGTTTTTGCCTTTTATTCTGTTTTCTTCTAGTGTTTAACTGTTTCATTTTAGTGTTTAACTGTTTTTATTCAGTTGTTACTAAGTTTTTAGCTCCAGTGTTTCCTCATGGGGGAGCCTCCGCACTGGGAGGGATGGCTGGTCTTCTCCTGCGTGTGCGGGTTGTGGCGTGCTTCACTTTGTGTGGGGCGGGCTGTGGTCAATCTGGGCTGGGGATCTCTGGGATGACATTGCCCCCTGTGGTGGTTGGTAGTCATCCTTCACAGGGTTTTTCTGTGCCCTGCCATGTTGTGGTTCGTGTGTGTGTGTGTGTGTGTGTGTGTGTGTGTGTGTGTGTGTGTGTGTGTGTGTGTGTGTGTGTGTGTGTGTGTGTGTGTGTGTGTGTGTGTGTGTGTGTGTGTGTGTGTTTGTGGGTATGATCATGAGGATGTTGGGGAGATAGATGAGTTATCTTTTTATTGTACTATGGATGTTTTAAGTGTTCAGCACCTTGAGTGTCATTTTAATGAATGAAAGGTGCTTTATAAATAAAGTTTGATTTGATTAGAATTAAGTCACCATTACACTGTAACAAATTTCTGTAAAAAAAAATACAGCATTATTATTATTATTATTATTATTATTATTTTTACAGTATTTAACTGTATACTGCAATGCATTATGGGTAAAACAAAGTGCAGTAATTTGCGCCATAATTAGCAGGTAAATACTGGTAATATGTAGTAATCTCTCTCTCTCCCTCTCTCGCATAGTACCCTCCATTCATTTAGATGGAAAAGTGGAACTATGATAATCAGTGGGTATACATGTATTGTCTTTAATTTTAAATACTTAGGCATAAAAATCTCACCTAAATTAACTGATTTAATTAATTTAAACTTTACTCCACTTCTGGATAGCATTTACAGTGACTTGGAGCGCTGGAATAATATTCCCAAATTTTACCCAATATAAAAAAAAATCCATTTAAATCTACGTCTAACTGGTTCCAGTTGTTGGACTCGGTCCATTACAAAATTTTACTGGAATAAAAAAAAAGAAGCAAAGATTAGTCTATCTACTCTTCAGAAAAGTAAATCCAAAGGAGGTCTAGAGGCACCAAATTTTATGCACTACTATATAGCTAACCAGCTACAATATATCATTTTATGCGCACAACCCAACAGAGACACCAAGTGTTGGCTGGAACTAGAACAGAAGGATTGTAACAATCTCAGACTTTTGCATTTACTCTTTATTACAACATCGATTAAGCGACACAATTGTATTAAAAACCGAATGATTTCCGCCACCCTGACCGCCTGGTGGAAGGCACTAGAAATTACAAAAGCCCAAGTGGAACCCTGCGGGCGTCCTCCCATACTTCGGGGTACGCTCCAAACGCCTGTTTTAGCTAAAGATATTACAAAGCTTTCTCCGACTTTCGTATACAGATAAAATGTATTTACCCATCTCGAAATGGGAGACAGACTTGTCTATAGCTCCGGAATTTGGCTTTTGGATTAAAGTTTGTGAAAACGTATTTAAAATGACAAACACTCAAATTTACAACTTATCCAATATAAAATTATTCATAGAACATACATTACTCAATATATGATGAAGAAAATGGGACTCTCAGACTCCGACATTTTTCTCCAGTGTTTACAAAACACTACAGACACTTACTTTCATGCTTTATGGTTATGCACTCCAATTATGTGTTTCTGGACTTAAGTCTTAGAAAAACGTTCCGCTATCTTGGACTGTAGGATACCTTTATCTCCAAACTTGTGTTTGCTAGGTGACCTAACAACAACTGACTTACCACGTAAACAATTGACTAATTTAATAATACCGAAATTCAAACACAATGTACTTCTTCCTCTGGTCGTTGAATTGGTGGAGGCTGATGTCTGTGGATCTCACTCTGCTTCATCTATCCTTCCTTCCTTTACTCAGTCTTTCCTTTGGTCTCTTGAGGTCTCCCTAATTTGTTAGAATTGAGATGTTTCTAGGATTCTGGTTGGTAACCCGGTGGGTAGTAGGTGATGTTTGGTCGGTGCTGGATTTCACTTTTTTTTCATTTTCTTTGATCCTTCCTCAGGTCTCCTGACAACCTCACGACTAGCTGGATTCTGAAGTATTCGGTTTAGGTGAATGGTATGGGATTTTTAATAGGTTTTAGGTGAATTAATGAGCACACACTCACACGCACGCACATATGCACACACACACCCGCACATGCACATACTCATGTACATACTCACGCACATAAAAAAAAGAAAAAGAGAGTAAAAAAGAGAGAGCAATGATGATGACATGTCGAATCGGTAAGATTACCGAATGAACAATACTAAGCTCTTTCAGGAAAAAAGAAGGTATACATGTATTGTATAGAGATGGGACGTTTGACACTGAGACTCCGGAGCATGTGTCAGCCGAGTGAGACAGACTGCTCGAAACAATGTATCAAAAGCCCCGATCAAACCTCCGTGATCACGCGCTGATGACGTATGCGGCTTTATGCGCGCTAATGAGATACCGGAAATTACGTAACTGATTCAAACCTTTTGGCGCGGTGTCAGCTGTCAAAAGGAGACACCAAACATTATCCAAATCATGTTTATAAAAATCAAATGAGTAACAGGACATCACATTGAACCATAGTACTGGTACAGTGTCAAAATATTGCAACACTTCCATGTGTACCTGATGATCATTAGACAGACACAAATGTAAGACTGAATGTACTGGTGTTATGTTGGAATATAAATCAATCAGGCGAATCACTTTGAAGATTATAGCTGCTATGACTCCAGCTGACCAGATGTCACCGGTACGATCTATCTTATGGGGCTTTGAAACTTCTACTCTTTTTCCAAATCAATCAGCCGAAAGCCTCAAAAGCTTCACAAGGCTTCATTGTCCCATCTCTAGTATTGTATATCCCTTAGCATAATTATCATGGATATATTTGCAATGAGAGAAAAAAGTTGAATGTCAGTCCCATTGAAAATAAATGGGGAAAAGTTTATATTTAACATTAAACTGTGCAAATAGTGTAAGTAATGTGGAATCAGACGATAAATACCCCGGAAGGAGTGAATTTTTGAAGCAAGTTGAAATTCGAACGATGTAAATGCTTCTAGCATTCCCACAACTAGATTACAGTGAATTGCTGTTTTCTTTAAAAAAAAAAGAAGAAGTAAATACAGTAAGTTACTGTAATTCATATACAGTAAGTACTTGTAAAAAATACAGTAATTTACTGTAATAGATTTTCCCAGTAACTAAATGAGATTTGACTAGAATTAGCTGGCAACTTTTTTGATAGTTATTTCTTGTAAATTCTACAGTCAATTTGTTACAGTGTAAGTATTGATGAATTGCCTACCCCTTTCAAACTCCACAGAGGAAGGTTGGATCCTGCATTCGAACCCCCAACCGGATGTGACCCCTCGCCTGCCGGTTGTTATGTTTTGGTTTTCAGCTGTTTCTGATTTCTCCTTTGCAGTTGCTGGGGAAACAGCTGGAAGGCGGGTCCTGCCAACTCACCTGCTGCCCATTAGGTCATCAGACCAAAATAAAACAGAGAGGAATGTCGGGTTATTGCTCCGTGACGCTACTCACCATACCTGACGTTTTGATACTGCTACCTTTCTAGCGGCAATCTTTCTTGGTGTTGTGGACACCACTAGTAATTAGACTAGTAGCGTTTTTCCTTAATCAACTTTGTATGCTACACTCCTCTCTGTTTTATCCACCCTCCGGTGTGATTTCGTCGCCTTTTGTTGAGCAACCTTTTGTCCACGTGCTGTGCGCTTTTTGTTGGTTCATTAAAATTGAGTGACTTTCGCCCTGGCTGGATCTGCTCTTTTCTTTTGGGGTCCAACAAACACAACCCAGTCGTGACACCGGTGAGTTCAAGAAATCCAATTCTGGTGGAATGTCTTAAATTTGCCAGAAAATAAAACAAATCAAACTTTTCCACACTGACATTATGGAGCGTGTAGAAGTTGAAAAAAATAAAATAAAAAATCTTTCAGTGGACCACCACATATTTGTGGTTTGGCACAGATGGATTTGCATATTGGCAGATTTTTTTCCTCCCATTTTTCTTCAATATCTTAAGTTCTCTCCTCCCCCCACCACCACTTTTATGCAAGGCACATATTGAACGTTTATTTTCGTTTTTCGGGTCTGATTTTCAAATTTAATTCAAAGGGAATCAATTATATGCGGTTTTTTTTGCTATTTGCGGGCCGACCAGATCTCTAAACCCTGAAAATAGCCTTTGGGGGTGACACTTCAACTATTTCCAATTTGTTGCAAGGCTGTAACATAATGAATGGTGTCCAGATACGTTCCAGCCGCATGTTCTCAGAAGCTGGTATTATTAATTTACTATTATTATATAATTGACATTTCGGGAAATGTATTGGATAATGCATGAGTCTGTCATTAAGTGTGCCAAAACATCATGATTGGTCTTACTGGCCGTTGAGACAAACCAGTTTGTTCTCTTTGTAAAGCAACATTGGCCCTCATTGCATAGCCCACCAAGCTCTTTGTTGCTAGGTGGATTAAACGACAAAAATAATAAGTCAACGTGGACCCTGCAGCAGACATGTGAGGATTCCACACAAGATTCCATGTTCATGCGGTGTACTCTGCTGTTATCCAAGCGACTCAAGTAATTGATTAATTACAGTACAAGAAAATGAAAAAATGTGGCTTGACAAGACTTTTAGAATAGAATCTGACACTTTTAATTAAAGTTAATTACATTTCACACCTTAACAAGGGCCTTACCTTAATGTGGGTCGGACACGCAAGTCAAGTCCTTCATTGACGGCTGTGGGGCAACAGATGACACACGGGAGCGGGAGTGACACAGACGCAAGAGCCGAGAGAGGCTCCGACAGCAAACTTGATTGAACGTTGGTGAGTCCCTTCTCCATCTTCAAGTTCTTTCATTGGACACAAATTGAAAGATATTGATTTGAACTCGGGTTCAAGGACACTTTGCTTCATGATCTTTGTGTTGTTTGTCCGATGAGATTGTAGAGTTTGGACACTGAAGACTTGAAGAGAGAAGTGTGCAAAAAGATTGTCTGATGTGCATCAGTTTAATGAGGGCAGGAAACATTGTCAGAGAAAACAAGTTTGAACATATGTTACACTTGGGATTTTTTATGTCATGTTTTCCAAATTTAGGTCCATCTTTGGTGTCAACTACATCTGTGACTGTGTGATGCGATTCACCTGGTTTATCCAAGTTTAGAAAGTGCACCAGAACCAGCTGCAGCCCTTGGGTTCTCTGAGACCTCCTAATTTTGCAAATTGTCCATGCTCCTCCTTGATTAGTCATCATCTTAGCAACCGTGGTGTGGCAATTTGTGTGTTCCAGTAATCCTTTGAGCTTTTTTTGCTGGTTGGCTGCTGGATAGTACGGATGTAACGATAATGGCAATATATATCGCATTATTAAAACTGCCACAATATATCATCGTCATGTCACGATATTGAAAGCAGCACATCTGTCAAAAAAGTCAGGTAGATTTCCATTTGTGCAGTTCTAGCATTCTCTGGTGGCTAGTTTTTTTTTGGTGCAGTTTAATTTTCACAAGGCATATTTTGGCCCTTCTGTGTTTAAAATCCACGCTAATGGTCAGATGAATAATATGCGTAATATGCTTGTGAACAGAGTCAATAAGTGTAGGAACTCAATGTGTG